>NC_133978.1:31380000-31680000 GCF_047716275.1 Strix uralensis
AGTTTTGCTTATTTGTTGGGCTTGTTTATTAGGTTGTTTTATCACATTGTGGATTCTGATGAGGTCAGTACAAAGATCCTAATGGAATTTAACAAAATGAACCTTCCTGGAGAAGTTACTTTCCTCCCTCTGAACAAGCTGGATGTTAGAGATACTGCTTATCCTGAGACTAATGTGAGTGAGAGTTCCTTTTGAGTCTTCCTCTACAAAGTCTCATATTTTGATTTGTTTGTGTGTATTGCTTTTTGCCCACCACTTGCTTTGCTGTTGAATGTCTGCAGTCAGATACTATTTCGAATGTATGCTTCACAACATAAAAAACTGTTATAGGAAAATACTTTCCTACCAGGTATTTGCTCTGTAAAGCTTAACTTCACCTTACCAGTAAATAGGTGATACTAAAAAGAAGTAACATTTTATTGTAACCTGATAATAATTGCCTGAATTACTGAATTGTAATTCATTAAGCTGAAATGCTGCCATGGACAAAAGCTGAAGAGCCATGTTACAACCATGGGCAGTTTCTCAAAGTTGTTGGAAATAAGTTGTGGTTTTATATTTAAAAAATGCATAAATAAATCTTCAGTGACAGCCATTTAAAAAGTAGTTCTGAAACATATTTCAAGAAAGTATCTGTTGTTTGAAATTTTAATAGTGAACAAATTGTGTAAATGTTAACTGCTTCCTACAATAATCATGGTAGAATAAGGTTTTTTTAATGTTTTTTTCTTTTTTCCTCAGGTAAGCAGGAAAAAAGAAATAAACAATCAGACTTCTAGGGTGCTTATTTGGGAGGGATTTACTAGTAAAGCTGTGTTAATGTTTGTGTCCTACTTTCTACAGAAAGGAACAATTTTTTTGGAGGAAAAAAATTTTACTGCGAATTTATGATACTTACTCAACTCTTGTTTCAGTATCAATTTAATACTCGGATAAGAGTCCTGGCAGACTTAGTCAACTTAAGACTTAAGCCTAGCTGTTAAAAGCTAAAATTGCAAAATCTTGTGCTTGATTTCCATAGAGTGTTTGTATTTGTCTTGGTAATGTTCAGTCAGTGTGTCATCCTTCTACCAACTGACAGCTGTTTATTTCCAAAGTATCATTCACAATATTGTGCTTTTGAGTTCAGGGTTTGACATCCTGTATGTAAATAATGAAACACACAGCTCCAGAAGTCTTCATTCTAGTAGTTTATTGATTGTGAAACCAATGTTAATATTCAGTGAATTTGAGCTATGCTAAGCTTTTAGAAATTCTTGTTATAAAGCTAGAGTGTATTCTATTTTTACTCTTGGTGGTAGTTTCTTTTTTCCAGGGCTCTCTTTAATTCTGTATATGAATTAGTTGCAATATACTTGCCATATTTGTATCAATATGTTCTTCTCATTAAAATCACTGTCACTTCAGGATGCTATTCCTATGATCAGTAAACTGAGATACAATCCAAGATTCGACAAAGCTTTCAAACATGTTTTTGGCAAGACTCTAATTTGTCGTAGCATGGAAGTGTCTACCCAGCTGGCCAGAGCTTTCACTATGGATTGTATTACTCTGGAAGGTAAATGTTGCAATCTTAGAAATTATTTCTTTTAAAAATGGGATCCCTGGAAGGTAAGGCTCCTTAAATATGGTCTGTTAGCGTTGTCAAAGTAAGATTATTTTAAGTAATAGTATACTTGACTGAGATGTACAGTGTTGCACTTGGTCAAGTACTGTACTTAAAAATACACAATCTCTTCACAAGCTGTTGAATTTCCTTATGATTTAAAAGTTAGTAACTACATATCTCCATCCTCAAGAATTGTAAAGCAGATTAGGTTTGTATTCAATTTGTTTTAGGCAATTTAACAGGTGTTTGTTTTCCTGGAGTATTCATGGTGTTTTCCACAAACTTAAACCAGTGTTAGGGTGTAAATGTACAGCTTTAATTACCAATAAATGCAAGGTGAATTCTTCTGCATACCAGACACATTTCCATGTTCTCTGTAATAATCTGTATCTCTTGTTAATTGCCTGTTCTCAGAGGGCATATTCCCGGCAGGTTTACTGTTATCTTTTTGTCTCTTAAAGTCAATTTGAAAAAAAATGCTAAGGATGCCTGAGGAGGAAACAATTTTTCAGTAACATCATACTCTACAAGCCACAAAGGCTGCTAATTACTCAGCCTCTCTTTTGTTTTCTCCCTTACAGAGTATCTGAGATTTTTTTTTTAAACTGGTAGTGCTAGGCATTTGCATTTTCCCCTTAATATAAGTATTTTTTTTTCCTTCACGCTGCATGGTTTCGGAAGTTAATTAAAAACAAAACAGAAATCAGCTAATGCTTAAAGGAGATCATATCAATCTGTGGTCTTGAGAAAGGAAATGCACTTTAAATCAAATACAGAAATAAACATTTCCCTAATTACTATAAACATATATATGTGATTCCTGATACTGGTGCAGCGCTTCTCTGTAGGTAAGTTGAAATGTTCTAGTTAGCCTGCTAAGTTGTATTGTAGAAACTGCTCTGAACATTACGGAGAGCATACAGGGGGCAGTTTATAGTCTCATTCTGTTATGCCTTTAGGTGATCAAGTCAGCCATCGTGGTGCTTTGACTGGAGGTTATTATGACACAAGGAAGTCTCGGCTTGAATTGCAAAAAGATGTTAGAAAGGCGGAAGAAGAACTTGGTGAACTTGAAGCAAAACTCAATGAAAATTTACGCAGAAACATTGAAAATATCCTTTTGTTGTTTTGGGGGAAAGGTTGCATGATGACAAAGCTTTTGTTTTGTGGTTGCAGTAATAGATAAAAAACAGGAGACTAACTTCTGTTAATGTTACGTATTTAGCTGTGGCGTTTGTTTTGGCTGTTGTTTGTGCAACCTGGTTCTGTATTAATGTTACTGTAGAGATTTTAGTAGCAAAGAAATCAATGGTAAAACAAACAAAACACCTGCATGTGAAAATTGGTGTACAAACAGTGAAAACAACAGATTTTAATACATATCCATTGTTTATGTGGCTGAATTGCATTCTTTTGAAAAAATAATATTTAGATCAATGTGGTTAAGAAATAGTTTCTATACCACTTCTGTACTGGGGAAACTGGACTGAAAAATAGTAATTGAAGGACACCTTGTCCAAATAGTTTGCTTCAGAGAGTGGCTGGCACTGTAGGCTTCGGGGAAAAGGAGCATTAGTAGTCTGTCCCTGTTAAAATTTGATCTTGATCTTTAAAGCTTAGAGATGAGGTTAAACCCTAAATTATGAGTCTTCTGTGGCTTCTAGAGTTTGTTGTAGTAACTGCTATAACCAGATATTCTTATCTGTGTTAATCTTCACTGCTTCTTCTGACTCATGCTATATTTTTAGTACTTGTGTCCTGAATTGGTGTGTTCCATAGTCCACTTATGCTGTGGGGAGGAGATGGAGGGCATTATATTATAATTAAGCTCCGTGTTGCTTGGCAGTCTTGGTCTTTTCAGTCTCTTTGTACAAAAATTCACGTAACTCACATTTTTCTCTAACCCCTTTAATGCTACAGTGTCCTTTTGAGATCCAGTATCTAAAATTCAAGGACAAGGGAGATTTATACAATTTTATTCTCCATTATCCAGGTCATTCTGTCCTTTGAACTGAACTCCTTTTGTTTTTTGACCTGCAGCAGTGCATTAGAGACATTTTTGGTGCAGCAGATGGGCAGAACACTGAAGCCACAGAACACTTAGATCCACAGCTGATTAGCAAAACTATAAAAGTATGTACCTGTGACTATGTTAAGTCAGTGGAAAAATGTCGAAATGGTCTGTTAAACGTGACTTAAATAAACTGAATTTGCCAACTGGCTTTACATGCAGCAGCAATAATGAATGTCTTTCGCCCTTCTTATTGTTCCTGTAAGCAATGTGCAGGACCCAATATGAGTATCTACAATTAAATATTTGAGTGTGGTATTTTCTCCTTCTTTAGTTCTTTTTTAAGCTACAGATATGTAGGTATATGGTTTTAAAAGGATTTGTGCAGAAACTAATTTTAACATTAATCTCAGCGTGCATTGTACAGGTAGCCGCCTTTTTGTAACTAGGAACAGGAGCTTGAATTCCTGGTGCTTGTAGTTAAATTTCCCAATTACCTGTTAGACCCTTTGGTTTCAGTATAACTTAACTTTTAATCAGGACTGCTATTTTGGAACTGAGATATGTTTCTTGCTATCATTTGAGTCAAAATCTTTAGGCCTGAGTTTTCATTTTGAGAAGGGATCTGTAGGGAATGTAGGTAGGGTACTCATCTAACCGATAGAAATTCCTATGAGGCATACCCTTCAGCTGTGGTAGATCAGTGACTGTAGTAAGAGCTGTTACTGCAGTTTGACAGTAACTTTTAGAACATAACGCAAACAGACCTCAGTAGTTTTGAAAGTAAAATAACCATTCCCACTAACTTGCTGTTGTGTAGCTCATTCAGTTTCCCAAAATGTTCAATGATGTAGGGAAGTATTTTACTGTAACCTCTGCTTAGGGGAATTACTTAAGTTTTAGAGCATTTAAGTTGATACTGTGTTAAAATATACATTGTAGTAGGAGTAACATGATGTTAGTGATTCAACATAAATTAAAACAATCTTCTGCAAGCCCTGCATCATGACTTAAGCCATTATATTAAAATTAGCATGAACAGATTACACTTTTTGCCTTAGAATTGAGTAAGGGATAATTGTATTGTTCTAATATTTCTTTTTAAACGTAGGTATCTGCTCTTCTATATTTTGTAAGATCTGAGTTTTCCTTACAAGTTCAAATGTATCCCTGTGTTCTTCCAAGTGCCATGTTGTAAAATTACGTTAAATTAAGCTTTCCTTGTTTGTTCTTGGCATTGATAAGGGTGCTCAAGTTACTTGATGTCTCCTGTACAACTGAATGTTTTGGTTTTGTGGGAGGTTTTTTTTTATTATTTTCATGGCAGCTGAATATGCAAAGCAGAATAAAAATTGAAGGTACTACTATGTAATAAAATGCTTTTTAAAACAAGGACAGTGTTTTCCTTAGCCCACGGAATGGATTAATAATGAGATTGACCAGCTAATGAACCAAATGCAGCAAATTGAGACACAGCAGAGAAAGTTCAAAGCCTCTCGAGACAGTATTTTGTCAGAGATGAAAATGCTGAAGGAGAAAAGGCAACAGTCTGAGAAGACATTTATGCCTAAGGTATACTATGGGGCTATTGAAAGCTGTTACTGTTTTTATATTAATTGTTTCTGTAATATTACTGATAAACTTGCATTCCTTTCTGGTTAACATCATAATGTGAAATACAAAGAGATGACTGGAGATGTCACAAAAATATATAAACAGAAAAGTGGAACTTATATAAATCTACAGATTGCTTTGAGGAATAATTCTGTCTCATATCTGTTCCATAGCAACGCAGTTTGCAGAGCTTGGAGGCAAGTTTACATGCTATGGAGTCAACTAGAGAATCATTAAAAGCAGAGCTGGGGACTGATTTGTTGTCTCAGCTCAGTCTTGAAGATCAGAAACGTGTGGATGCCCTTAATGATGAAATTCGACAACTACAGCAAGTAAGGAAATGAAAATGTCTTGCCATTAAATGTGTGGTATCTTTCTTCCCAATAAACTTATTTTTGTCCTTTTGTGTGAGAAGTCACTTATGAATATACCGTAATTAGTTTCATCAGTAGTACCTAGGCATGTTTGGAGTTTTCTCATCTGCAAAGTGTATTTGCATGTTTCTCAAATGCTGGGTAAGTTTTACTAGCTGTATTGTGTGAGAGTTATGGCTGTTTGCATTGGAATCATCACAGTTTTCTTGCTACTGCTCTTGGACTTTACAACAATAAATGCAAATAGATACAATCTGAAAGGGATAATGCGCAGTGTGGGAAAATAGTGCCTTTAAGCACATGGTAGATGGGACAAAAACTAAAGTTTTGTCCGATACCCATCTTCTTGAAAAAATACTACTTAAGTAGTTGCTCTTCTGGGTTTAAGAATTGAATTCAGATGCTAATACGGTTTCTTAAAACTTACTGGGTTTTATGGCTGACTTTTACACTAGACAGCTGCAAAAATACTTCCCATTTGTTTCCTTCTATCTGTTAAAATTAGAGCAACAGTCCAAAGCATTGTGTGATATTTTAGTACATAGAATTGTGTGAAGAGTGGGGGGTTTGTCTTAATTTTTTTAAAAAGTTAAAAATAGTTGTTTAAAAGTCAGTTAAGGCTATTTGTACACTTTTCATTTTTTTTCAGGAAAACAGACAGCTTTTGAATGAGAGGATTAAACTGGAAGGC
This sequence comes from Strix uralensis, assembly GCF_047716275.1. Lineage (NCBI taxonomy): Eukaryota > Metazoa > Chordata > Aves > Strigiformes > Strigidae > Strix > Strix uralensis. The sequence goes on from NC_133978.1 coordinate 31,386,300, forward strand.
ATTATCACAAGAGTTGAAACATATCTCAATGAGAATCTAAGAAAACGCTTAGACCAAGTAGAACAAGTAAGGATTTTCTCTTAAATGTACTTTTGCAATCTGTTTTTGGTTTCTTTCTGGGGCTTTAAGGTATTAAATCGTTTGATAAATGTTCGTTACTCTGCATTATCTGTGATGGGTTTTGCTTCCCTATATACAAGCTGAGTTAGCTGCTTTATGTAAGTTTCAGCACAGTATTTTAGACATGAATTTTTGACAGAAATCCTACTTTAAATATACAGCCTATATATAAAGAGCACCATCATGACAGATTTGTTTGGAAATCTAACATTAATAAAATACTAAATACAGTTATATGTAGAGTAGCAGAAGATAACTTGTTTGTCTGGCTTATACTTTTGTTGCCCTCCGTGCTGAAGCTTGGTGACATTTACTTTGTCCCATAGGAACTGAACGAGCTTCGAGAAACAGAAGGTGGCACAGTTCTTACTGCCACAACATCGGAACTTGAGGCTATCAACAAACGAGTGAAAGATACGCTGGCACGGTCAGATGGTTGGTAGCATCATTTTTTGAAAGAAAATTCTGCAGGGTTTTGAAAGTTCACATGTGCCATATTGTGGTCTGTTTCTTAAACCAAAATACGAGAAGTAATCATTAATTTCAAATATGCTGTAGTAGTTACACAGTGTGTAACAGATTTCTGGAACTTACTACAAAAGATAAGTGAAATAAGGTTTTTGTGCATGTTGTGCACAAAGAAATTGTCCACAGTTGCACACTAATACCAGTAAGTATGTATTGGTGATAACAGACTTCTGGCTTCAGGGCATAGTACTCTTGAAACAACCTTCATACAAGCATGATCTTGTATAGTTGTTCTTGAATTTTGTCTAACCTGTCTAAAACTAAGTTGCTGTCAAATAGGAAATAGCATCTGGATGGCTCAAACTTCAGGCTTCTCTTTCTATACCCTGTATGACCTTAGTATGTTTGTTAGGGTGTCTTTTAAGCCATATACTCATGGGGAAGAAGAGAGCAAGTTCCAGCTTTTTGTCTTAAAATTAACTTTCTACTCCTTAATAGATCTTTTTCTTTCGATTATCTTTTTGTTTCATAAATACTTGACTGGATAATTGCTGATTTTATGCAGGCATGTAAGACTTACCACTTCGGGGTTTTGTGCTTTCACCCAATATCTCAGATCTGGATAATTCTATTGACAAAACGGAAGCAGGAATTAAAGAGCTTCAAAAGAGCATGGAACGCTGGAAGAACATGGAAAAGGAACATATGGATGCCATTAACCATGATACAAAAGAACTGGAAAAAATGACTAACAGACAAGGCATGCTTCTCAAGAAGAAAGAGGAATGCATGAAGAAAATCCGAGAGTTGGGTTCACTTCCACAGGAAGCCTTTGAAAAGTATCAGACTTTAAGTTTAAAGCAGGTAATAAGTGTGCTTGGCTTTATGTACGTGACACTAACATTTCGGGTCACGAAACATCTTGAGTGTCAGATGTGGCTAGAATTGCAAGTCACTTAGATACGTTAATATTTTCCATTTACAGTTATTCCGCAAACTGGAGCAGTGCAATACGGAACTGAAGAAATACAGTCATGTTAATAAAAAAGCTTTAGATCAGTTTGTGAATTTCTCAGAGCAGAAAGAAAAATTGATAAAAAGACAAGAGGAACTGGACAGGGGCTACAAATCCATCATGGAGCTGATGAATGTCCTCGAGCTCAGGAAATACGAGGCTATTCAGCTGACTTTCAAACAGGTAACAAAATGGCAACAACTGTAAAGAAACTGTGCTGAAATCAAATTGTCCCATTATGTAGCAGCTATATGGGAAGAAGCAGATATTAAGTACATCTATAATAATAGAAGGCAGTATCATGTAACTTAAGGTTTGTGGGTTTTTAAATACTGAAATAGGCTAGTATTTTAAATAGGTGCTCCTCTTGGTTGTATTGCAACTCTAGCTTTGGTTTAAACCTGTTAAATACTTCATTTCTGGTGAATACTTCATTTCTTTGTAGTACATACAACCCTTTCTAGTGAATGTCTGGTAAAAAACTCTGCTCCAAATCCATTCTTCAGATTTAGTGAAAGTAATTCCTAATGTTAACAAAGGATCTTAGCTACAAAGTTTGTAAAGTCTTCTCATAAAAGGTCATTTGCTTAAGAGAGATCTCTTCAGTAAACTTGAGATATAGATCATACTTGCTTTTGCTGCTGTTTTATATGTTAATTCTACCACTTCCTTGAAAAAACTTGTGAAAATTCTCATGCTACAAGAACAGTTGGCTTAAATGTTTTTAAACCAAGCTCTGTGTAGCGTATGTTTCTCACTTCTATTTCCACTTAAGAATGAATGTTGGTCTCTGCTTTGTAGCAGATACTTAGTGTGAGTAAAACCAGCTGTTGTCTGCATTTGATTTTACTGTGTAAAAATGAGCTGGTGATTGACTGTTTGTTTTTCAGGTGTCAAAAAATTTCAGTGAAGTATTCCAGAAGTTAGTCCCTGGTGGCAAGGCCACATTAGTGATGAAGAAAGGAGATGTGGAGGGCAGTCAGTCCCAGGATGAAGGTGAAGGCAGCACCGAGAGTGAAAGGGGATCTGGATCTCAGAGCAGTGTTCCATCTGTAGACCAGTTCACTGGAGTTGGCATAAGGGTAAAGAAAAATATTTTGTGTTTCAGTACTCCAAATATTTGTTTAGATTGCCTTTTATTTTTAAAAGGCAACATTAAATTGGTTCTGTTTATTTACTATAATAGCAAGTGACATTGCAGTTCAATATTTTGAAATCATCTTTCTGTTGCATTGTTTTCTTAGGTATCGTTCACAGGGAAGCAGGGTGAAATGAGAGAAATGCAGCAACTTTCAGGTGGACAGAAATCCTTAGTGGCTCTAGCCCTGATATTTGCTATCCAGAAATGTGATCCAGCTCCATTTTACTTGTTTGATGAAATCGACCAAGCCTTGGATGCTCAGCACAGAAAAGCTGTTTCAGGTAACTGTCTACCTTTATTCATCTTCGTTGTGGTTGAAGGTGATAGTCTATGTCTTCTCCTCCCTGACATTTAAGATAAAAGCTTTTAAGCATAAAGGCACATTTTTTAATATTCCAACATGTGTGTTAGAATTTAACCTTGTTCCTTTTGAAGCTTTCATGAACTTGGTTTTAGGCAGAAGCTCTGTGTTGTCTGCTGTGTCTAAAGGGTGTCCTCACAACACTTCAGTGTGGTGGAAATAGTCCTGTTTTGAATTGTAGTTTGATTATAAATATGAACTTTTAGCTCATTGCATTGTTGGGGAAGTGCTTACTCTGTTTTCATCATAGAAGTTTAATACCCCACTGATTTTGCCAAGTTGGCTGAATTTGTCAGAGTTGATACTGGAATTAACGATAGTACTTTAAAACCCTGTATGGATCCTTTCTTGATTCGTGAGTGGTTTTGGTTTTTGTTTTGTTAACTACAACCTAATTTTGAGTAATGAATAACAAACTCTTTGCTTGTCTCATACTAAGACCAGTCCTACTCTTTTGTGTTCTTTTTAGATATGATTATGGAATTAGCTGAACACGCTCAGTTTATTACAACAACTTTTAGGCCTGAACTGCTTGAGTCAGCTGACAAGTTCTATGGTGTAAAATTCAGAAACAAGGTAAATAATATATTTTAGTTATGGCATTTACCGAGAACCTTATCAAGTTGTGCATTTGGGACTTGACTTAAGAGTTCAAAGTGAATCAGCCTTATTTCAGTGATGGATTTCTAGTTATATTGCAGCCTTGTGTAAAAGTTCTCTCCTTCCTGAAAAAGAATTTAAATATCTACAGACGTCCCTTGTCATGTTCTTTAAAGGAGATTAGAAATTGATTATAAGCCTGTTGCTGAGTCCTGGAGCTTTCAGAAATAAGCCTGGCTTACTCTGCAGGAGATACTGTAATAACTGTGTACTTCTTTTTGTTCCACCAGGTTAGTCATATTGATGTCATCACAGCAGAAATGGCCAAAGACTTTGTAGAAGATGACACCACGCATGGTTAAAAGAAATTGTACTTTCTGCTTGTTTGGAAGCTGTGTATAGTGCTATGTTTATGCCAGGGATCTGTAAATTTAAAATATGAAATAATTAGTCCTTGTTTAAAATAGTTTTTGAACACATTTTAACCAAGACCCCAGAAGGCTTAGTTTCAGAGAAGCTTGAGTATCCATTTTGTCTCTGTTGCTGTATTTTATAAGATAATTGTTAATGCTACCTTTATACCTGTAGTTTGGAAATTTTATTCTCTTCCCTTAAATCTTTTGTAAAGTGTCTGTTGCTGTTTTAAAGCTTTTCAGAAAGTGCTAGCTATTCCTTCTTAAGTATAATTTTACCATTTATATTGCCTCACATGTTTTTTTTTAAATGGCTTCAATTAAAATGATTGGTTTTATTGCTGTAACTTGTATATATTAAGTTTCTGGTTTATATTGTCTGTCTTTAGAGGATTCCACTGAGATGCAGTAAATACTATTTGGTCATATTGGAGCTGCATATTTCACAAGTATGAGACAAAACAATTCTTTAAAGCCATTCTTTCTTCTGTCTTTTTCCCCTTTTTTGTACATTGCCAATGCTGGCAGAAAACCACCCCAAACCTGTGCTTGTCCAAATTCATAGTGTTCTGGTTCTTGAACTGAAAAATTCTTCCACTGTCTCCCTTCAGCCTGAGAGACCAGCATAACTTGAGCCAAGTGACAGTCACCAGTCAAAATGTGAATCTCTTCCTCCAGTGAAAATGTGAATCTCATCTAGGCTTTTGGCAAAGGGGTATTGAATAATCGATGTGTTATTCTGGAAAACTTAAGGTTTCACTATGAACCATATATTTCTTAGCAAAGTAGTTGTAAACCCAAAATCAGTTCATGTTGCAATAGTGTATATATATAGAGAGAAATAAAATAACCTTAAACAGTACCTTACATAACTTCAGTACAGTGAGAAACAGTATACTGTCTTGACTTTGTAGGGCACTTTAAATGAAGCAGAAGGATAAAGCTGTCTGATGGGACTTCATCTGCAAGCACCCTTGCTCCCCACTGGGAACTTCAGGAAGTGTAGGAAAGGAGAGTGTGAGCTGAGAGTGCATATACTTGCTGTACAAGGGCGGGTAAGAGAAGAAGACTAAAGTATGGAGTAACTTCCCCAGGGAATGATAATCATGTAGGAAATGACTACCTGCAGTAAGTCTTAAGCCAGAAGGGGGGAGGATGTTGTACCTTATATAACAAAGCTTTCTATAGTTCTAGGGAGTCACTAGCTACATACACTAGCCACTCCTCTTAGTGAACAGAGAGTAAGGTACAAAACATTGAAACAAACTCCTGAAGCCAAAGTAACTGCAATGCCCCCAAAATTTTTAGCATGTCAATAGACTTTGTATTTGAGAACCCCAAAGAATTTAAAATTTGTCCTCTGCATACAGAGCTCTCAATATGTATTGAGGGTGGCTACAGAGCAAAGCATTCCTGGATACGAGTGAGTTTAAAGTCCAGAGAAGGACCTAAAGAACCTAGCCACAGATTCATATCTGGTTACTGATTTCATGCTGTTTGATCCAGTGCATGTAAGGACACACTTGGAGGTCTGTAATCTGTGACCATCAGATACCTAACTTGCCTGTGGTAATAGCGGGCTGCACTCTCAGCTAGCTTGTGAGGCTTGCCAGTGCTAGGGCATCAGCTTGACAGTTGTTAGTTTGAATTTTGGAAGAGATAAGCAGTTTATAGGCCATGAAGCTAATTACTGTAGTTGGGAAGTGTCTTACTAAATCCATCTACTGATCGTGAATTTTATCAAATGATCTCATTAAAGTGGGAATAGATAGCAGAGTGGTGAGTTGGGGTTTTTTTTGGTACAGTGCTCAGCATAATAGAGCCTAAATGCAGCTGAATAACAAGTAATTTCAGCTGTGTTAGAAATTTTTCTCTGGGTTGAGTCTAGAATTAAGGTTGTTACTGAGCACAGTAGGAAAATGAGTAGCTAGAAAGCTGGTGGAAACAGCTCAATACTGAGTCAATACTACGCAGGGTAAGAATAGACAAGCCTTTAGCTATCACTTCAATTTCCTGTCCACTAAAGACCAAGGTTTAGGACTATTTGCACAAAACTTTGGAGATTTATCAAGACTTTCAGAATCCCTTTTCAGGTTAAGTTTGGAGGTGGTGGTGATTTTATTTTTTTTGTTGAAGCCTAAATGACTACTAAACTTTATTCTGTCCTTTAAAAGTGACATTTCTAGAGGTGCTACTTTCTAAGTTGATGCTGTGTTTTGCTGTGAGCTTGCTCCTTCCCACATGCTTATTCTCAATGCTGTGATGTCTCTGCTGTGCAGCCACATACTGCAAGAGTGAAAAAACTTAATGGCATCAGTTCCTTCATCTGGGTCACTGAGTAAGTGTGTTACCAGTAACAATGGTGTGCATGGGACTGGAATGGGAAAATCTGAAATAATTTACACAGCATCTCCTCTAGATGTCAAAGGACTGCCTTTGGTGCTGCAGATGCCCTACTTCAAGCTTGGGTTGCTAAGTCAGAAGCGATAGTTAGAATTGAAGAGGGCCTCAAACAGGGATGGAGTAAGTTAGGTTATTTAGCAAAATCCACACCAGCTTGCTCTATTGGAAAATAAATTGCGTGAGAAGGAACTGCATGGAAGTAGGAAAACCAGAACCTCATCCACTGTTGTATGTTTTAAGGAAAGTCTTTGTACAAAGGCGGAAAAATTGTCTTGAAAAAATAACCTGTACATATAACCTAAAGGAGGATTTTGATTTTTCTCAGCCTGGTTTTGTCCAGGAGTGGCATAAAAGTTTTCTTTGCTCTCTGCCCCTAATGATTTGCTTCAGATTGCTGCAGAAATCTGAAGATGTGACACACCTGTTGCAGAATGGAATGATTGGAGCAATAGCTTTCCAAGGTGTATGTGTGTGTTGTGTTCTGTTTGTGATGATTCATTTCTGGTCCACTCAACACTGTAGTTTACAAGTTGCCTCTTCTATCTGCCAGTGCTTTAAATTCTGTCTAGAGTCTTAAAAATAAGCTTTGCTGAGAGTTACTGTGTCCTTGAGTTTCTTCACAGGTGTCCTGCTTTTTCCACCTGGAAGTTTAAGGCAGAATTCAGTGAAACTATACACTTGCTCTGAACTATAGGACATCCCAGAAATCATAGAAATCCTGAATGCCCCATGGTGCATCTGTTATGCCCAGGGAGCCCGCAGGATCTGCGTAGTGACTCTGGTAGATGTTTCTCAGAAACGTGGCAACACAGGGCAGGGGGTTGTATTCTGGGTCAGTATCAGGCGCACTGCTGCTGTTCCCCAAGTATACTGGGAGAAGATCACTGGTGGTATGATCCAGAAACATGAAACTTTAAGAATGTTACCATTTTATTTTCACTTTTCTGGTTATACTTGCCATTCCAGTAAAGCACAACTGTTTGTTTTCTGGATGTCCAACTGGGGCTGCATTTCCTACTGCAAGCTTGAAAGTCACCTGGGAAGTAACTGCTGAATGTCTCCAATATAGATGTTCAGCTGTTCATTTTCTTAATTATCAATGTGTGAAACTTATCAGCTGAATCGCTGATCATTTCTGATATTTTAGGATAGTTTTAATCTCTAGCAAATGTCCTTCAAATACTTTAAGATTAACACCTTTGAGTTTTCTATTTTTAATCTTACATAAATGTTACAAGATGTAGTTTGTAACTTTGGGCAGCAGATGGAGCCAAACTGGACTAAATGCAAAAATGTAATTTGCTTTATTATTAAAGCTGAAGGTAGAATCAAAACTTTTTTATGAGGTTTTTGGAATTCCAGAGACTTACAGTGGTCATGAGGATCCTGAACAAATAGAGAAATACAAATTATAAATAGTTTTACATGGAGAAGAATGTAAGTAAATGCAAATAAATCACACTTTTTGCTTAAAAATTTATAAAAGTCTTTAAGATTTTAATAATTTGCTAAAATGTTCTTACTGGGTAAAACTGTGACATTCCAGAAAGATGTATGCACAAATTTATGTAAAAACAAACACTGTACTGGTAAAGTTAAAAAAAAATCTGAAAATTGTCACAAAAGTATAAGCATCTGGTTTGTCTGAGACATGAGTAATAATTCTTTGTAGTTTGCAGCTGAACCTGTGGGTGTGGGAGGTGTTGATTTCCAAGGGAGGGATGAACTGAGGGGATGTGCTGCTTGTGTTTAAAATTCTTCCCTCAGATGGGAGGTATGAAGTGGGTTACCGTGACTGCTGAAGTTAGCAGCTACTGGGATCCTCTCAGCTGCTCCGATCTGAGTGTATTTATCCATAGGCACATGAGAGCACTTCTGAAGAACAGCTGCTCTGCTTTTGGAGTGCCAGGTTCTAATAGATAATGCTTCTCACCTGGGGGGGAGGGCAATTTTTTATTGACTATTAGTTGGACCCCTGCTGATTTTACAAGCTGACAGTCTTTGGATAATTGTTTCAAAATATTTTCTTAGGGAAAGGTAACCTTAGACCCTGGAAAGTCTTTATTTCCAGCATCTGCTTTCATTCCTCATTAGACACAATGGATGCTTTTACTATCTCCCTAATAGTCAATAAAAGCATTCCCAGTAACAAAATCTTAAGTCTTTTCACATGTGCAATTAAGTTCATTTCACTACTGATGCTGTCTTATTTTTCAAAGAGAATTATAAAAGAGTGAATTGTTTTATAGAAAAGCAAATACATTTCCTTTTAGTGCGATTATGAGCATATTTGGGGATTATTTTAATTGGAGGCACTTTTCTCCTTGATCCTGGCATGATGTCTGTCTTATCCCTCTTGCAGTCAGCAGAAGTGCAGAGAGAGGACAGTTAGGCTAAGATCCTTATTGCTCTTCCTTTAATGTAGTTTTTATACTCTTCTCCATTTGTCTTTCATTTACTACCTTTGACTGTAACCACGAGGGGGCATCTCTTGTTTTTGTTAACCTTGATTGATTGCCTCAAGTTCAGCTTTTTAATTTTAGTTTTCTGCCTATGTATTTTGTCTCAGACAAAAGTTTCTTATATAATGCGGCAACAATGGTGGACAAAAATCATTGTTCAGTAGTCCTTGGGTTCCTCTATTTGTGCAGTTCGAGCTAAGTGTTGTGTTCAAAGAGGATACATTTAGCCTAAGAATTTTTGTAAAAACACTGAGCCCAGCATCAGTTTTCAGTGCTACTGAATCAGCAGTCGCTTCATGTTGCACTTCTAGAAGAATTACATTATTCTTCTGAAATACCTCCAGGCTTCCATTTGCTAAGGCACAGAATTTATTTCTTGCGATAGTCATGGCTTGCATTTGGGATAGCTTTATTTCTCTGGGTGAAAATGTAAAGATAAGAAATGACATGCACATTCTCAGGTTCTGATGCCTGACAGTTCCCACCATTCTAGAAATGAGATTTACAGCGGGTAGGATCAGCATTTAGAATCCACTTCTGCAACTATGCCCAAGAGGATGTATCGGTAAGATGGTTGTTGCATTACAGGACCTCAGTGATTCAGCATCTGTATATACTCTGCTTTAAATAGGAGGCATTCCAGACAGAGCATGTATTTGAGTCAGAAGTACAACATCTAATTGCAGTTGATATCACTAAAGGTTGGGAGCAGGTGCTGCTGGAGCTTTAAGCGTAATGAAAATCTGCCTCTGTCTCTCTGGAAAAGCTCAAGATTTCCTACTTTAAGGATAAAAATGCATCCATGACCTTCAGTGTTCAGATCACCCGAACAGCATCTAGCCAGCTGGATGCAGGCTCTCAGTGCAGGAGAAAACACTTTGCCCCCTTGCTTAAACTGGGGGGAAGTCTGAGCTTGTAAATGAATTTATGGTCAGTTTTAGAATTAAAACTTGTAAATACTGAGTAGCTGGAATCTCTCAAATACAGCTGTGGTTCAGAACATTGGCTACTTGGAAATAAATTGCATTCCCACTGCTTTGTCGTTACCTACAAACTGACAGATACTGCAGAAACCAAAACTGTACTAGGGTTCCTCTATGTAGCTGCCGTAACAGCTAGGAGGGGTTTCCAAATTTTAGAGTATGTATGTATATTATATATAATATATTACAATATATTATTAAAATAATACAGAAGACATATATTTAGAGTATATAAAGACATATATTAAGGAAATACTATTTTCCCCTTTAGCTTAGTGCTATATTCAATATTTTGTCCGAATTGTTTTTTGCTTGCTTAGATGATAAAAGCACTGTAATGTAGAGGAGGCGTTTGCTCGGAGTTTTTACAATGCACAGGGGTATCTATTCTAAATACCTATTTTTAAAAACACCTTTTTAAAACTTTTTATTTTTTAAAGAGACTCAGAAAAACATGAGTTGGGGCAGTTCTGGAGTCCTAACATTTTTTTCCCAGTACCACTTGCCTGCAACACTTATCCTGTAGATTTGCCACTAGATAACATGTTGGGGGTATTTGGTGGGTTACAGCATTGATTATTTATCTTGATACCAAGTACATCACCGTTGTGGTTACAGTCCCTTGCCAAAAAGCAGTCTTTTGCCAAGCCTCTTTAATGCGTGACAATTCTTTGACCCCTTTTCAGTCAGTGCCCCAGTATTTTTAGCTCCCAGGGTTTCTCTGAGCCTTACTGGAGGTGACGCAGACTGAGGATGAGGTTCAACCTGATGCTTCTTGGTGGGTGCCAGATCCTGGGCATTATTGGTTTTGTTCTCTGGTTCATTCAGAGAACAAACTTCCAAGAGAAAAATGCTCTGGTGGGACCAGGCAGTGCTCCTGAGCCCAAGTTTTAAATCACTCAGCCTCTCTTTGCCTTCATGAATCTTTTCTTGCCCCACAAAGAGAATTATGCTGAAGCTTGTGAGATGGCTCTGATGCTAAAGAATCAGATGTGTAGGTAGATGGATGCACAACTCAGAAGCATGGCAGCATTGAAATCTCTTGTTTAATAAGGGACACTCTGAAAGGTGTGTTCATGACTGTACTTACAGAATATATGTAAAAGCTTTCATGCACAATGCTCTGTGTATCTAGATTAAGTCTGTAAAAGGTCTCTTGCAAATTTCAGGGTCAATAAGAGAAGGAAACCCACACAGTTGTGCTCTTCCAAAAGATGTGGGGAAATAACTGGGATTGTACTAGTGTGAGTTACCTGAACCTCTAATGACCATTTGGAGTTTGTCTCCTGGGGGACACCTCTCCATCTGCTACAAGAGACATCAAGGGTCCAAGATTAAATGCTCAAGGTAGATCACGTAAATATTCCCTCAGTGCCCAGTATAAAGGTAAATAAAGCAGGAAGACCACAAACTGGATGGAGGAGGAGGACTTTGTTTTCATGAAGTAATAGTTTGGTGGTTAGCTGGAGTAAGCAGGGAAAACTGGAGAATGCTTGCTTGCTTTCCGTTTTTTAGTTCCTCTTGTCTCCCGTAGGAGACTGGGGCACTCTCTGAATGCAGAGTAGATCTTCAAACAGCAAGTAAAATGTTCCCTGTCAGAAGAGGCATCTCCTAGCAATATTCAGCACTTCTGCTTTATTGTCTAATTCCTTCTTGGTTTTGAGTTGTTGAGTGAGGCAGCTTGGGCTGATTTCTGGAATGTGCAGCAAGATGAGGGGAAAGCATGGATGGATACAGCTGGTGTGATAAAACTGGAGAGGAGGTTCCCAGGACAGCTAGGCTTTCAGGGTGTTGTTTTTATCTTGTTCAAGAGAAGTGGCTTCACTGTGGGAGCCCACGGGGGCTCTGAGGTAGCAGAAGGGTGTTGTTCTCTGACATAACACCAGCTTCTAGGGGAGCAACCCAGAATCATGAACTTGGAGGCTGGCAGTCAGATAAGGACACCTGGATTGTCAAGCATGTTTGCTTATTGAACCTACTTGCAGAGAACAAGTCCCTTCTCCTGTCTGATCCTAATGAAGTTGCCTGGCAATAAGGAAGGGCTGCTCAATGGATTTCAGTTTCAGATCAGTGACAAGAATTTGCAGCTATTCATACCATGTGCTCCTAAGGAACCCCTGAAAGGAGACCTAGGATCTACGTGTGGGCTTTTACATTGGCTGATTGTGGAAGTTGCATTAATAACTCTTTGTTGTGTAGTGCATAGATGTTGGCCTGTGTAGAAAAAGCTAAAGGGCTGGACAAAGGCCGTGATCAAGCTCTTTGGCACTTGCTTTGTGACATTCAGCAACTCAATGGCTGCTGTTGTCTTTGTCCTTAGTGAAGCTGTACTCACAGACCCACTTGGGGCACTCAGCCTGTGCTACAAACAGCATTACTGATGCCACTCTCTTTCCTTGCTCTTGGTGAATTTCTAGGTGCCAAAAAAATCCAAAGCAGGATCCAGAACACTCCTTCATTCTCTTTGCAGAGAAACCAGCGTATGTTGTCTGGGGAAACCTCCGTTTGGTCTGCATGCCATCCCACTCGAGCAGCATCACCAGCATTGCCAGTTCCTATGAGGTACTCTGCCTGGTGACTAGAGAACTGTATTTAGTAGGACACACAATCAAGCAGCTCCAGTTGGGAAACTATTAAGAGCAAAATAAAAAAAAAATGGTGTTGAAAGAAACTAATTAGGTACATAATATCTAGAATCACATCCATGGATAACCTAGTTATGCATTGCTTAAATGCATTGTTTATGCATTTATAATATGTAATATTTCAACTGTAATATCCCATCAGTCCCTAACTTCTGCATGCTTTTAGTTCCACCAGGGCTTGGATAACCATTTTATGAACCAATTTCCTGAGAGCTGAGCACCCTTTATGCTTTGTAGTTTCTCCTGACTTCACCTTTCAGGAGCTATGCACAGTGACTGCAGTATGGGTCTGTGTATAATGGCTTGGCAGGTCTCCACAGTTGTGGAATTTACAGTCATCGCTGTATGTGTAATGCTTAGAACAGCTTTTTTTTTTTTTTTTTTATTTCTGGTGGATGATGAATTAGGCCATCTGTTGCCAATGTCTGCTGAACCTTCCCCCCACTCTCCTCTTTCCTGGTATGTTGGCACTGTCACGCAGTCAGCCAAGGTCAAGGTCTGGAGCCCCGGTCTGTGACCTTCACTGCTGAGACCACGATGGATCAGTCCTCAATTTCCTAGGGTAATTCTCCAGTATGTTACGCACCCACAGGTCTGAGATGCCATGCAAGGAGGAGGGATCCATTTACAGTAACATTAAGAATGCGATAATAGGAACTTCCTCCATGCATGTAGCTAACACTTGAAGAGTACTTTATTTAGGCCTAAAGTTAATAAGTGAGCTAATTTTTCAAAACATAAATGGGACACTTCCTGATTTGCACCAAAAATTGCAGAGGACACTTGAAATCAAATGAACTGAACATAGGTCTGAAAATGTTAAATGCAGACGTGCTTAGACATCACTGAGACAGATGGAGGCTTTGATGAAACAGAAATAGAAAGCCAAGTAAATTTGTCTTGGCTCATTCCATTTTGCTCCTTGCCTGAAATAAAAATATATGATAGTGACATAAGTATCAGCAGTTAAACAGATATGAAGGCTCACCCCTAATAAACTAAGGCAGTATCAGTAACTGTAGAACTTGGTCCAAAGATTTCTGAGATTAATGGGAATTTTTCTACTGAGTTTATTGGGCTTTGGATTAAGTGCATGGATACAAAAGACTTTATGTAACAGCTTGCAGTGGTAAAGATCTCTGCAAGCACTTGGGGAATCTTTGGGAAGCTTTTCTGTAAACAGCTAGATCTTTAGCGTGAGTGTAAGACTGGAAGGCTTATTTACTGCTGTTGGCAGTCATGATAAGGATATATGAGCGCCTGTGCAGCTCCACAGGGAAGGGACTTCTGCAGTATTGCCAGTGGTGTTACAAAATGATGAGTCAAGTATAAAAAAAAAAAAGTGAGAGCGTATGGAAATCATGGGGCTTGGTTTGTTTTTAAATAGAAGGCAGTAGGTTCTTTCTCTTCGATGCTTCCATGTTGGCCTTTAAAGGTGCATGCAAACCATACTTCAAAGCAGTTGTATGTATCCAAGAAGGCCAGGAACTTCTTTTTAATTGAAGCCTGAAATTCCCATGCGGTGATATGACTATCATGTAGGGCTAAAAGATGGTACAGAGTGTCATGAGATTTGCGTTAACATCTTTGGAAGAGGTGGTACTGAGCTAGCAGAGGGAACGATGGAATGAGATTTAATGGAGTTGACCAGAAATGAGAAAGAAGGGGAAATTCCTACACATGGAAAGTAATCAAAATGTAACATCTGATGACAGAGCAGATGCAGGATGCGTGGAAAAGAGTAACTCTCTTGTGATTCTAGATCAGGATTACCTTTGACAAGGAAAAATTATGAGTAATGCGATGCAAATTCTATGCACAATAGACTCCAAGGGGTTGTTAGTTTTCAGCTCTTTTTTTTTTTTTTTTTTTTCCTTTGGCTGATTTCAAGTACATCGCAAATACATTTGAACCTGTTTTAACTGCAGTGGTCAGAGTTTTATCTTGTGGGTCCAAGTAGTGCTGTCTGGACATGAAGCAGCTGAAGAGGTTGATGCTAAAGGATAATATCTGCAAATACAATTAGCTGCTCTCACCCCTTGAGAAGAGTCCAGCCTCTTAAAGATCTGGTTTAGATAGGTTGGTCTTAGAGCCGTCACAGGTATGTGAGTCCCCGTGCTTGCCCGCCCGCCTTGGCACCCAGAGCGACTGCACGGAGTTGGGTGCTGTGCTATCCCTCACGCATAGTCCAGAGTGTACACTTACAGGCTCTTGCAGGACCACAGTATAGAGATGAGTAGATCTGCCATGAGGGAGCCTTGGCCCTCCCATCAGAGGCAGCATAGACATAGCCTTGGTTTTTCCTGCTGGGATTTAGCTTAAAAACTGCTTAAGCCTCTCTCTTCATGACTTTACTGGGACCTCTTACTATGGAGTGACCTAGAGGAAGAGAAAATGAATAGATGGCATGTAAATTCAGTGTGAGGAAAAGGGGGCTTGGTAGCAGGGTGACTAATAAAAAGTTTAATGCGTCTGTTTTCCTGATGCTTTATTAGTCTTGAAGTGTTAATGAGCCTCTGAGCTCGGGCAACTTTTGATCCATTCTCAGTGTATACCACAGCATAAAGGATCTCAGTTTCAAGAACAGAGATGGGCTTATGAGTTGATATGAAAATCAAACATTCCCTTCATGGTTGTTATAATAGTTCCTCTGTCTTAATAATCCCTCAAAGACCGAAGCAGAAAATGGTTTGCTTCTTGTAGGGAAGAAAAGTTTGGAACAATAGAATTCAGATTACTCTGAGACTTCTGTCTCTCTGACTTTATCAATTAGCAGAAAATTAAATTATATCAAAGAATCAGTGGGAAGTGGCTTATTTAATTTTGAAATTTATTGGAAATTGTCACGTGGTTGTAATACTAACAGCTGCTTTTGTGGCCCTTTACTGCAGAAGAGTGGCATTATGCCTGGATAAGGGTATAAAGGCTGAATCTGTCAACTGTCATAGAGACAAAAGTTAAACTTTCTGGTATACACAATCAGTTAATTCTGCTGTCTGTGCTACACATGTTAAAGGCTCAAAAGTGCAGGAGTTTGATTTTTTTTTTTTTAATAGTAATACTGTTATAATGAATTAAATTAATTCTTAAAATAAATAATTTTACTTAAAAACATTCAGATGAGAGATGCAACTAACAAAGAGTTTGAAAAATACCTGGTTTTCATGCTTCTTTTTATAAGACCTTTAAAATACATCTATTCAGTTTGAGTTTTCTCTGTGCAAACTTGGGATTTAGGAAAAATACAACCCTGTTTTGAGAACAGAAATGGGAAAGACAACTCTTGAGGTGCTCATCAGAAATGAGGGTCCTAACTGCAAGTTAGGTGAGAGAGCGCTAAAACATACACATTTCCAAAGACCATTGTAATGGTGGGTTCACACTGCTGCATAAGCTGATCCTTCAGCTTGTCTGATCTTTCAGTCAGATTGATTATGTAAAGAGTGGTGATAGGTGGCTTTTGTAAGAAATTGAAATGTTTTATAGCAGTCAGTTTTGAGTTAAATTTTCCAGGATATTTAGCTGTAATTTTCCAGTTGAAGTCCACACTGGTGTGAGGACCTGAATAAAAATTTTTACTATTTTCGTCATATCAATTAGATATCCTATGTAGATTCGATCTACAGTTATTGATCTCTGGAAAAATGATATGCAGTATTTTAGCAGTTACTTAAAAATATTTAAGAAGGTAAAAGAAATGCTTTCCACAGAATTGGAAATGGATGCAAGGTGAAGGAGCACACAGTAAACACCGTGGAAGTGTCTAAATGCTCCACGGGAAGTTCAACTCTTCTGTAGTTTCTACACATTGATCTGGGTCATAGGTTTTTATGGAAGGAACCCCAAAGAAGGGAAGTAGTTGCAGTAAAAAATCATCTGCTGGCAAACATGTGTGAGTTTTGCCAATAAAGTCTACTTCAGTCTGGCTTATTGGTCCTTCACCACCTGTGATTTGAGTGTCTTACCACACAGCTACTGGATGCCTTGAAAGATTTTTGGAAAGCAGTCTGAGAAAGTATGCTTCTAATGAAGCAACAAGATTCGATGCACGGTGTATTTCTGAAGGATTATCAGAGGCCTAGGGCATGCAGTGAGATACAAGGCTGTAGGCCAAGTGCTTTCAACCCCTATCAGTCTAATAATCCATACAAAATGTGCCATCTCACCCATCTAATCGTAAAATTTGCAGTGAAAGAGAGTAAAAAATCAAAACCAAAACTGTGTAGGGTGTATCAATAACTGGTCTGAAAGGCTAAATTGTTTCCAAATTTTCACATATACTCTATGACCTAAAAGACTATCTCCTTAATCTCAACCCCCAGGTTGAGAACAGCTTGGGTGAAGACTTCCAGCTGGACAGCGTGTCATGAATTTGTAGGACTGCCTGTCCCTTACCTTTGTGCATAGGATGTTGTTAGTATTACAGTTTCCACTGAAATTCTTCTGCAATATTCAGTGAAGATGCTGAAAAAAGCCAGCTTCCCCCAGTGTATTAAGCAATCTATTATGTGGAATCAGAGCTGAAACAGCCTGTCCAGTGGGAATGGGTTTGTTTTGTGTTATTCTTCCAGCAGGGGTTTATCCATGTGTGCTGGAAATTACAATATTAAATGCTCCAGCACGGAAATTTTGTGTGACGATTATCTGACTTACGTTTTCTTAGTGTACTGCAGCCCGGGCCTTCTGCTGCCACAGGAGTCTGCTGGAGCTTCCACTGCAAAGGTTTTGAAATGCTAATGCCTGAAATTTGGAAATCTGAACCTTGTTGAGGAATAACAGAAAAGAATGTTTTCTCTATTTCACTCTTTCTGCATGACAATGCCTATTAAAAACTTCTGCTTTTCTCTCATTTCCCTCAAGCAATTTGTTTTAAGCTTCCCAGCTGAAACAGAGCCATAGCATTGTTCCATTTTAGAATTGCTCTGTTTTCTTAAATGGCCGGACATAAACCTTGGATACCAAAAAGTTACGTTTCTCTTGCTTTTTTTCCCCCCCCCTTCTCCAGATTTATGCATAGAATGTATGTACACAGAAGGCTGAGGTGCTTCAGATACCAAGTGTATTAGCACCCTCTCCTGAGCGGGATCAGGGATGGTTATCTGCAGATGAAGCAGAGGCAGCTTCGCGGCTGCTGTCTCCTCAAAGTAGAGCTTCAGTTGCTTGCTGTTGCCACCTGTCTTTTGCTGGATACAGCTCGGCAGATTCAAGGTCAGTCTTCCCATTCTCACAGTGCACTCACATCTGATTCCTTGGGACTGGATCCCTGGACCTGTCCAGGGGGTGGCACACGTCTATTCTTAAAATAGCTCCACCAGATGTTTAGAATCTGAGTGCAGTGTGATTATTTAGTCAAGATTATGTTTCTTCAGGTTTTAAACAGCAATGTGATTGTGCTGTATTTTTAATTCTGTGGTCATTTCAATGAGCGCACCCAGTGCTGCATTGGTGGAAGGCAGTTGTTTCTGAATCCATGTGATGTATCACTACCACGTGCTTGGTGCCTTCCTACTGGCCTGATCCTGTGAGGTGTTCATCACAGTCCAAAAATAAAACTTGCTCACAATGTGATGTATGGAATAGTCTTACAGGGGAAGGGAAGAGAGAGCTTTATTGCTTGTATCACTTGACATTGAGACCACATGAAAACTGGAAAATATTACGCCATAGTAGTAGCCTTTCAAATCACCTCTGGGTTTGCCAGCAGCGATTACAAAGCTTTATAATCCATTATAAGCTTTTTTTCATCCTTCCATTAGCTTTTGTTTGGACAACTCCTTTCTTCTAGTTAATGTCAGGTAGTCCTGAAGGTTAAAGGGACTGTTTCTGAAAAACAGTTGCTCACATATCTGTCTGATTCTCATGGTCTGTAAAAAGGTTATATTAATAAACAAATGATTGTTATAAACAAATGAAATTCCATCACTTGGCTACACAGACCTAGCATTTCACTGCAATCAGTCTGAGCTACAGCTACGCCTCTTCAGCCTTCCTCTGCCGAGGCGGCAGTGCTCGCGCAATAAAACCATTGGTCACACCTCATTATTGAGGTTATATGCAATAGTGTACAAAGGACCAAGTAACAGATGTTCTGAAATGGCTAATCAATTGTTATAGATTTAATTAAGTTGATGCCTGCACATCTTTCCAACGTGCTCTTTTACCAAAGCTAGGGAAAGGATCTTAATTAGAAATTCAATCAAGCCCCTGTGCGGCTCAAGCTTCAACTTTAGAGTGTAACTATTGCTTGCATGCAATTATAATATTCTATTTTGGCCACTTACACTGGAGTTTTGTGTCTCTAAGCTTCACTCTTGGAAAGTTACATTTGGACTTAGATGTATGACACTTGTTGCTTGGAGTGACACACACAAATCCCCATACACCAGAATGAAAATTCAGCCCTAATCATCAAAGGGAAGTGAGGACTAAATGAATGTGTGTCATGCGTATCCAATTTCTCCACTGATCATCCAGAGAAAATAAATCACAGCGGATGTCTTTCCATTTCTTCTTTGTTTAAATAGCTAGAAGGAGCTCTGTGTTAAAGTCACCCTGGGTTTCCCCAGGGAATACTAAAATAAATTAATATTGGCTGATTAAGTGTTTTGACCCATATTAAAGCCACTGGAAAATGATAGGCCTATTTTGTCATGGCAGCACTCCAGCTTTTTTTTGTGTACTACTGGAATCAGAGGATAAAACTGGAGGAGAACATCTCAACTAAACTAATAACCAATTTAATCCATTTTTAATAAATCCTTTTTCTGGGACTGTACTCTGAGATAGGTTTCTTATGCATCAGTGATGTCTAGTGTACAGCTGTGCTAGGATCTCCTGTCATCTTCCCATTATGCATGAGAAAAGACAGCAAAAGTGATCCTTGGGAAAGAGATAAAAATGGAGAAACTCATTGCAGAAAGGTCTGGCTTGATTAAAGGGAAAATTTGAAATGGCACAAATTGCAGATAGGTATCCAAGTCACATTGATTTTCAATGAGAATATGATAGCTTACAGTCCCTCATCTCCCTGAAATGTCCCCTTACACCCTAAGGCAATTTAATTTGGAAAGAATTGTTGGAAGAAATCTGATAGGTGTATAAAATGAGCAGTATAAAAAGCATGCTGTCACACCAAGGACAGTGCCCCGAGACTCAGAACCTGCTCAAAAGTTAATTGAAGTCAATTGGAAAGACCTGTGTTGACTTAAATAAGCTCTGGATGAGCCCTTGGGAGAGCTAGTTTCAATACCCAGGTTTACCATGAATTTCTTGAATGGCTCAGGGTAAGTCACTCACGGCCATATCCAGAATGGGGGCCAGGTACTGTAATAGGATTGCTCAAGGTGGGGAGAGCGTGAAAGGTTCTCCATCCAGCCTCACTCTTTACGGCTCGCTTCAGAAGTGAGTTATGAGCTGCTAATATAAAACAAATAATAATTTCTATTTAACCTGTGCTTACAGTTGTAGGATGCTGTCAAGACAATTTAAAAACATTTTGAAAATAAGGATTAGGCATTTCGGATTATAAAAACAGCATCTGTAGTCAGATTAGTTTGGATAAAACATCAGGGACCACCAATCCTCATGTTTCAGAGCATAAACTCACCACTAGCTGGAATAATGAAGCAGATACCTCAGTGGAACAATATTACTGTGAAGCAATTTATGGTATCATTTACTGTGCACTGTCATCCAGCTGTACCTTTATCTGGATGCTCCCTTCGAAAGGGGGTGTGTTCTCACTGCCTGGGTAATGGCAGAACTATCTGTAACTCATGTAACTGAGGCCATTTCCTTGAGGTGATGAAGGCTCCTGGTGAGTGCTGCACCCTCAGACCCACTGGGCTGGGTCCTTCTGGCTGCTCTAACCTCTTATAAGTTCTAGCAGTGGTTTTGGTGCTGTCAAGAAGGCTCTACAAGCTACAGGAGCTGGGCAGCTAAGTCACTGATGGCTCAGCCAGGTCCTATGTGAAAAGAGGAGGAGATTTTTCAGATGGCTTAGAAAAACTTTTTTACATAGCACTAATAAGGCAGAAGAATTATCAGGAAAAAAAGATAGAATTTAAGGAAATGCGATGCAGAGATTGCAATTTTTTCAAAGCTTTCAGTCACAGAGGGCAGGGAGAAGGAGCCACCAATTTCTGAACATTTTTGGATCTCCTCTTTAGAGAGGATTTTGTTGCTAGGTAAAAGTTTACTGACGTTTTCCTGGGTTGCCTGAGGCTATGTAGTGAGGCTGGTGCCAGCTTACTTTAACAAATCTAACAAATGTTGTCTTCCAGGCTGTGATAATGTCTGCAAGCCCTACATATTTAAGTTAATAAAAGATCAATCAGAAGTTAATTAGGGCTTTGGCTTTTCCTGCCTACATCAAGAACAGAGCAGAAGAGACTTCTTGGAAAATACAGTTGAGGAGGAGAGGATAAATGTATGCTATCAGACTGCAATGTTTAATAGACAGTATGAGCATCAACACTGGTGGGATTACAGCATTGGTGGCTAAGGTAAGAGCAATTGACGTCATCTACCTGGACTTGTGCAAAGCATTTGACACTGTCCCGCACAACATCCTTGTCTCTAAATTGGAGAGACATGGGTTTGATGGATGGACCACTTGGTGGAGAAGCAGTTGCCTGGATGGTCGCACTCATAGAGTTGCAGTCAATGGGTCGATGTCTGAGTGGAGAGCAGTGATCATAGAACCATAGAATCATTCAGGTTGGAAAAGACCCTTGGGATCATCGAGTCCAACCATCAGCCCTACTCTACAAAGTTCTCCCCTACACCATATCCCCCATCATCTCATCTAAACAACCCTTAAACACACCCAGGGATGGTGACTCCACCACCTCCCTGGGCAGCCTATTCCACTGTCTAAACACTCTTTCTGTAAAAATTTTTTTCCTAATATCCAGTCTAAACCTCCCCTGTTGGAGTTTAAAGCTGTTCCCCCTTGTTCTGTCACTAATCACCTGTGAGAAGAGACCAGCACCAACCTCTCTACACTGTCCTTTCAGGTAGCTGTAGAGAGCGATGAGGTCTCCCCTCAGCCTTCTCCTCCTCAAACTGAACAGCCCCAGCTCCCTCAATCTCTCCTCATAGGATCTGTTCTCCAGGCCCTTCACCAGCTTCGTTGTCCTCCTCTGCACTCGCTCCAGCACCTCGATATCCCTCTCATATTGAGGTGCCCAAAACTGGACACAATACTCCAGGTGTGGCCTCATCAGTGCAGAGTACAGGGGGACTATCACCTCCCTACTTCTGCTGGTCACGCTATTTCTAATACAAGCCAGGATGCCGTTGGCTTTCTTGGCCATCTGGGTACACTGCTGGCTCATGCTCAGCTGCTTGTCAATTAGAACCCCCAGATCCTTCTCTTCCACACAGCTCTCCAGCCACACCTCCCCAAGCCTGTAGCGATGCATGGGCTTGCTGTGGCCCAAGTGCAGGACCTGGCACTTGGCCTTGTTGAAGCTCATCCTGTTAATGTTGGCCCACTGATCCAATCTATCCAAGTCTCTCTGTAGTGCCTCCCTATCTTCATGCAGATCGACACCCGCGCTTAACTTGGTGTCATCTGCGAGTTTACTGATAATACACTCAATGTCCTTATCAAGATCATCAATGAAGATGTTGAACAGAAATGGTCCCAACACTGAGCCCTGAGTAACACCACTTGTGACCAGCCGCCAGCTGGATTTAGCTCCATTGACCACCACTCTCTGGGACCATCCATCCAACCAGTGCTTGACCCAGCAGACTGTTCGCTCATCCAGGCCATGGGCAGCCAGTTTTTCTATGAGAATTCTATGGGGAACTGTGTCGAATGCTTTTCGAAAATCCAGGTAGATAATATCAACAGCTTTTCCCTCTTCCAATAGTCGGGTCATCTTGTCATAGAAGGACATCAGGTTTGTCAGCATGAGTGGTGTTCCTCAGGGGTCAGTGTTGGGACCGGTGCTGTTTAACACTTTTATTGGCAACATGGACAGTGGGATTGAGTGCACCCTCAGCAAGTTTACCAGTGATACCAAGCTGTGTGGTGCAGTCAACGTGCTGGAGGGAAGGGATGTGCCATCCAGAGGGACCTGGGCAGGCTCGAGAGGTGGGACTGTGCAAACCTCATGAAGTTGAACAAGGCTAAGTGCAAGGTCCTGCACATGGGTCAGGTCAATCCCAAGCACAAATACAGGCTGGGTGGAAAATGGATTGAGAGCAGCCCTGCAGAGAAGGACTTGGGGGGTTTGGTTGGCAAGAAGCTCAACATGACCCAGCAATGTGCACTCGCAGCCCAGAAAGCCAACCGTATCCTGGGCTGCATCGAAAGCCACCAGTGACCAGCAGGTCAAGGGAGGTGATTCTCCCCCTCTACTCCACTGTCATGAGACCCCACCTGCAGTGCTGTGTCCTTCTCTGGGGCCTTCAGCATAAGAAGGACATGGACCTGCTCGGGCGGGGCCAGAGGAGGCCACGAAGATGATCAGAGGGCTGGAACACCTCCCCTATGAGGACAGGCTGAGAGAGTTGGGGTTGTTCAGCCTGGAGAAGAGAAGGCTCTGGGGAGACCTTATAGCGGCCTTCCAGTACCTAAAGGGGGCTACAGGAAAGATGGGGAGGGACTTTTTACAAGGGCATGTAGCGATAGGGTAATGCCTTTAAACTAAAAGACGGTAGATTTGTATTAGATCTAAGGAAGAAATTCTTCATTATGAGGGTGGTGAGACACTGGAACAGGTTGCCCAGAGAGGTTGTGGATGCCCCCTCCCTGGAAGTGTTCAAGGCCAGGTTGGATGGGGCTTTGAGCAACCTGGTCTAGTGGAAGGTGTCCCTGCTCATGGCAGGGGGGTTGGAACTAGATGATCTTTAAGGTCCCTTCTGACCCAAACCATTCTATGATCTTGATCTGTGCCAGTGAAGCAGAATATCTAGGGAGCTCATTGCCTAACTCTGACATGCCTCTAGTGATGACTCCCCTGAACCTCAGGTAGCTGGGCCAGGAGAAAGATTGAGAGTAATTGTATCTACTTACCTCATTCTCAGCTCCCTAGGATACCAGGTGCCTGCAGCTTTGTGTGCTGCAGCCAGTGTGAGATGAGCAGCCTTAGTTCCCGCTGCCTACCAATCCCATATGCCTTTTGCACTTAGGAGCTTCTAGGAAGGGTCCATGGTTGACATGTCTGCTTGGTGTTGGTGCTGAGGCAGATAGGGTGTATAGTACAAGCCCTGCTGAGAAAACTCCTGTCACCCGTTTGTACTGAAGAGGCATGCATGCTTGGTTCCATACTGACAAACTCTTTTTTTTTCCCCCCTTACTTCTCCTACTCCATAATATGCCCTGGAAAAGCAGCTGGATCTCCTGCATTCTTCATGTCTGTTCTCCACAGTGTAGAGCTGCTGAATTTCTTGATGAAAAACAATTTTCTGAACTTTTCACAATGTGAACCAAATAATACATTGTCCTGTAATCATATCCTAGGAAAGGATAGACATTTTAGCTGGAGACCTTCAAAAAAAGTCAGCTGGAAGCAAATACTGCAGCCAAAGAACTGTTTCTGGTCATTGGCCAAACACCATTTTGTTTCAGCTTGTCCCAGAAAACAACTTTTATGAGAATATTTTGAGAACTGAAGGAAGTTGTTTTACATGTAGATGTTCATTCCAAAACATAGAGAAAGAAAAATAATCTCTGATCTCATGGAAGCTTTACCAGAAGTCAGACCTAGGGAGGGGTGACATGCATATGAATTGAATTCCTGCTGCTTTGCCTTTTGCATGTTTATATTAGCTAAAGTAACTTCAATATATAAAAAAAAGAGTCCAGTTCCAGAAACTCAGAAGACTGGTAATTAAGGTATCTTTGGAGAGATGGGAACCTGCAGTTCAAATTCGTGCTCTGAAAAGGCAGAGGACGAGTTTGAACTTTCCTGACATTTCTCTTTACTAATAACCTATTTTTAATCACTTACAATTTTATCAAACTGGAACTATTCAGGATTAATTTTACATTTGGAGTCTGTCTTACCTTCAATCTGTCTGTCCTTATCACTGGGCTTTTTTTTAATATCACAGGGGTCTTGAGACGTTTCCTTGCTCCTCTCCAGCATGTGACCTCATTTGTAGTGTCTGTAATGCTGCTGCTTACAATTTTAGTGTCTCTTTTGAAACAGAGAGGGTAAGGACACAACTGTGACTGTGAGAGAAATGAAGATGAATGATATAATTCTTTCAGGAGTGTTACTTTTCTCATGGGCT
The DNA here is from genome assembly GCF_047716275.1 of Strix uralensis. Taxonomy (NCBI): domain Eukaryota; kingdom Metazoa; phylum Chordata; class Aves; order Strigiformes; family Strigidae; genus Strix; species Strix uralensis. The sequence continues at coordinate 31,411,163 of NC_133978.1, forward strand.
GATTTCAACACTAGCTGATTGATAAGTTTGCTTGAGGCTGCATTTTTTTGGCAATTGATTGGCTTACAGGAAAAAACTGAAATGTCAAGTTCTCTACAAAAAAACAAGTGGAAAGGGGAAAAAATGAAGAGTAAAGGTACAATTTTAAAAGTTGTTTTTTCTTTTTTATAGCTTTTTGCCCTGCAGGTGCCCAGTTAAAGAAAAAAAAAAGGAAAAGTCTATATATTGTAACTACAACCTAATTAATTTCCTTGCAAACTACTAAAGGGAGATTTCACTCCCTAGTTTGGATTTTGTGATGTTTGGTTCAAGGACAATACTGTGAGTTTTCCCAGTTTTATAACTGAGCACTTCTGGACATCAGAATTAATTTCGTAAGTGATTTCAGGTAAGGGCTTTCCCCGACTGAAGGGTAGTTTTGCTTTTCCTTGAATCCTGAGACTGAGCTAATCCAATGTCATTGCTTCAGTCTGTTTATGGACTGTATGGTCGTTCTTGCATTCCATATTGTATGTGCATAATGATTGGAAGACTCGTAACGATGTGTTGTCATCACAGCTGAGGGCAGTCCAAGTAAAAGCTTTGTGGACTGTGAATGATGGGTGGGTTTTATGCTGCTCTTTCAACCCAGGATTACTAGCCACATTCTCATCACACATCTTTTTTTAACAGTGGAGGAAAAAGGGGCTGGCTTTATGAGTGAATTAAAGCATCTGATGCTGTTCAGCCAGGATTCTTTTTTAAGTGTGGAGTATCCTGACATGACAGTATTTATTTTATATTTTGTATGGGGAGACATGGCTTTTTCAGGGCTCTGTCTATTAGCTAAAACATTTAATAATTTGGATTTAAACAAGCATCTGTTAAACTAAGCTTTCCTTAGGCTGCAGTTCAGGGCTTCCCGGATGGAGCTGAATTTAAGACATATTCCATGTGTGAAATCGTGCTATCTGCTAAGAGCCTGTGCCTGCAATGGCTTCTGTGTCTGGGAGAGTGATGCACTTCTCAGAGACACTCTATGACTTCCCTTCTCACTAGATACAAATATTTAAAATGTTTGTGTGATCTCTGCTTCTGTCCCTCTCCCTAATAAAATGGCCTTTTCTTCTTCCCTACTTTGACTGTATCTATTCATCACTTTCAAGACCCTCTTTAGTTGCATGGTTGTGCCATTTATTAACATAAACTGTTGGCCATCTTAAAATCTCCTGAACCGTGGACTTGTAAGGACTGTGAAGAATTGCTAGAGCCTGCAAACTACACAAGTTATATCAACTTTTGTACTTCTTGCTTTCCAAGGGATTTTGTGTATTTCATTGCCATCACAGAGTCTGCTTGTTCCTGTAATCATGCAAAATGGGACACCTAGGAGTGATCTAATCCTTCCTCCTGCTCCAAAGGTGGATCATGTTTAAATCATTCCTGACAGATGTTTTGTGCAACCTATTTTTAAAACTGCTAGTGTCAGAGGTTTCAAAATTTGGCATACTCCCTCATTTACCATTAGGAGGTTTAATCTGAACTTCTATTGCTGTGATTTAAGTCTCCTTTCTTCCATCTTTTTCACCCTGGATATCAAAACTGATTTATTCCATTTTTCTTTAAAGGTTATTTTCTGTCTTCAGTCTTCTCCTTTCTAGACTGAACAATACCCTTTCCATCATCCTTTTTTTGTGGCTCTCCTTTTGTAGGCTTTTGATTAGTCCTATCCTTTCTTCTGAATTGCTCAATCCACTTCCTACTTAACATGCAACTGCCAGACTGGATGTAGTGTTCTAACTGAGGCCTTATCACCACCAAGAAAAATAAGGGAATGACGTCAGACGAAACTCCTGTTTGTACAGCTCACGTTGATGGATGCCTTCTTTGCAACAGCATGATATTGTTGACTCATGTTCAGCTCTGATCCTCTGTAATACTCCCCAAATCCTATTCAGAACAACTGTTATCTGTCTAGTCAGTCCCCATCCTGTACTTCCCCAGACAATATTTTCCCTTCCTAAGTACAGGACTTATCACCTATCCTTGCTCAGTTGAATCCCATGTTTTTCAGACCATTTCTCTGATCTCTCCAAATCGTTCTGAAAACTCTTTCCCTGCTCTGGTTTGCCTACGGCACCTTACCCCACAGGCAGATTTCAAATGTGTCATCTGATCTGTTACCCAGACTGTCACATAACAATACAGGAAAAGGACTTAACCCTTACAGATTCTCAAATGATACACCTTTCTAGTTTGACAGCAAACTACTCATACCAGCTGTGAGTAAAGTTTTCCAAGAAGCTGTGCATCCATCTTCTTGTAGCCTCATCTACAGTATGTCACTAGGGGTTTTTTTAGGATTATTTTCTGAGACGGTGAAGCTTTAGCTGTGTTACCTGTGACCATGAGTTATTGCTCTTCAATTCATGTTTCTTTTTATCCCAGTATTTGTCCTTGCTTTCCTTTTCTATGCCCTTTCTCATCAGATGCTGATAAAGAGGTAAATTTGCTACTGAAGTGGGAAGTAACAAAGGAGAAGCCCTCCAGAGTTCAAGTAAAAGTTTTTTTAATTCTTATTATTTCCCTATCCTAGATGTCAGATGTTTCAATAAACTAATTTGTCATCACAGACAATAATGGTTACTTTTTTCCTCCATGGTTACAATAATGTTTAGGGGTTTTTTCCCTCCATAATTGTCCGTCTCTCAAGACTGTTTTGTCATTTTTCACTCCCTATGATATTTATTTACAAAATCTATTTCTACAATCCAGTGGATATTCTTCATATTCCCAGTAGGAATATGACTTTAAAAGCCCTTTTATCTTTTCTAAAGGGGAAGGACCTGACGAAAGGTTAGCAGCTGCGGTAGTTCAGTGACATGAACAAGAGCTGTAGGTTCTGAACTGAAAGGCTAATTTTAGAAGATGACCTCAACAGGTGAGCCGATCATTTCAGGTAACTTCAGAGTCCTTTGCTTCTCTGCACTAAATGTCAGTGTGAATTTGTCTGTTGACTCTTACTCTGAATATATAGATCGCAGGAGCTGAGTTAGATTCCAGGTCAGCAAGATCATGTTTTCCACTGGAAGTATTCCAGATGATGATAAACATCATCAAATAACTTCAGGCTCATCACGAATGTTGATGAAAGCATACCTCAGACTTCAGGGGCATATAGTCTCACCTACCTTATCTAAATGCCACGTGAGTTGTTTGAAATCAGTGTAGTATCTACGCAGCAAATGCTGCATGAATTTAGCACATTTTTGCAAGACATCTTCTCTTTCAACTGTAGAGCTGGCCTCGCTGCAGTAGGCTGCCTCTCATTACACAGCTGCGGGCCAGAACGCCAGTGGCTTCCCACTCTCCTTGTTCACGCAGGGCCCACGGTTCCCTCAAGAAGGTTGTCTCAATGTAATGGCTCAGCGCCACTGTCTGGCATGCAGAACATTCCTGGTTTGTCTCTGGAGATCCGAAATGCAAGTGCTGACATGTAACACCACAGCTGTGCAATTTGTCAGCAGACAAGGGGGAAGGAGCTCTCCCTCGGTCCGTCGGGAGGCACTGCAGCTCTGGCCTTCGTGCTGTGTGAGCTTTGCACCTTCCCCGAGCGGGAGCACCTAGGCAGGTCACGCCCGCAGACACGCCTTGGACAAGTGGCCTGTCAAAAACTCAGTCCTGCAGAACATCTTTCGCAAGTGAGAAGTCCCAGGAATAGATCTGTTTGCCATAGACCAGATCAGCGTGTGTCAGTCGCTTTAGTCCAGACCAGCCTTCCTGACAGGGATAGGACTCTCATCCCTGGCTACTTTCAGTGATATTTATCTTTTCCTGTTACCCATCACATGCTGGGCTCTAAGGACACCAAAGCAGAACTTAGGTATGATAACTCCGTCAGTCACCAGATGTTTCCAATATGTGGATCTGAGAAAATTTTAATCATAATAATAATAATAAAAAAATAGATTTGATTTTGTGTTGGAGGCAGTATGCCAAGCACAAAACCCCCACGGACTGTACTATTTAAAGAAATACAAGGTTTTCTTGATAGCTACCCACTCTCTTGTTTTAAAGCCCAGATGCTTTAAATGCTCAGCTTAGTCCCTACTGGTGTTCAGCATCAGTAGCAGTGTACAAGAACTATCAATAATCAAGTGAGTCTCTAAGCGAAGAGGGATTTGGCTTGATACTAAAATGACTTGCAGCAAAATTCATGCAGGACTTTTACGATGGAATTAAGATTTTGCTTGGTTAATAAGGCCCAAATCTACATGATGATGAAATGACCATGGCCAAACATCAGTTATAGGCGCATAAGATGTGCAATGTTTGGTACTGTACTACTTCAGCATACTTTTAGAATTCAGTTGTCTTCATATAAAATTTTAAAAGGCCTTACTTTGCATTCTAAATTATGTTCAGTTTGTCCTTGAGCATCAGTAGTATTCATGCCTATGAAATGGTACTCATCAGTTTTGCAAAAATCAGTGTTTTTCCACGGGGAAAGAAATGATTAAGGTTTAGACTTTGCCTCCAGCTATGCATATATCCATACAACTTGCATGCACATAAAGAATTAGTATTTAAAGGCTTAAAAAATTAAGCTTTTTAAAGGCTGGGTATTATTTCTAATGTAATATGCTTAAAATTAAAAATGATTGAAGTAAAATCTGTACTAAATATACTAATTATGGCTATATTCACTAATAGTAAAGGGGTAGTAGTTATTATCCACATTTTGGGGATGAGAGGAAAAAGTCCCCAATATAAGCACACGTGCATTAGCAAGGGGTGGAGTAAACAAATAAATAAGCAATTATCATAAATTCTCTTGTGCTTCTGGGGTCATGAAGGATGAGAACCTGAAGTGAGGATGACTGGAAACAGACCAGTTATGCCACGATATGAATTGAAGTATCTAATAGTGAAGGCATGGAAAGATAAGTTGGGTTATTAACATGCATGTCTTGGTTATCTCAAGAGCCAAAAGTAACATCAAGGAATTTTTTAAAATCACAGTTGTTCCTTAGAGTAATTTAACATTAATTTTTTACTGTGCCCATTATGCTTTCGATTCCTTTTTGCTTTTCTTTAAGCAGTTGGCTAATGTAGTTAAAATGGTAAACATTTGCCATTTCTGAAGCTAGAAAGGAGCATGACACAAGCCATTAGTGACATAAGCCAGTATTTTGGGATCAAACAGCATGTGTAAACATCCTAGGTATGATCAGTTGCACATTCCAATCTTTTCTAAATTTACGATATGTGAATTGAGGATTATACTGTCACCGGCTTGAGGTGCTGGGGGGGTGTACAGCTTTTCACAGTAAATGCAAAAGGACAGCATTAATTTATTCCACATTGTTCTGCATCAGGACTAAAACTATGCAGTATCTGCCTTGTTACCCTGGCATATTTGAAAGTCTCAGCTATCCATGGTTGAGCGTCTGCTAACTTGCCCCCAAAGGTTATCCGTTTGCATCTTGATCTGCTTGAATCTTGAAGGCACATGATCACCACTGCAGCGGTCAGTCCAGCTCCTAAGTTTCGTCTTTCTCCTTTTGCAGATCTGGAGCAAGGCTGTCTTTCTCAGTGTGTCATCCATAAGTTTCATTTTCTGACTGTTCATGGTGTGACTATTCTGCTTCCAAAATAATGTGTTCAGTCAAATGCTTCAGGTGATGCTGTTTCCCTATAAAAACATCAGCTCTACAGCCAAATACTTTCAAAGCACTAGATCTCCCCTGTATTTTCCTTTCAAACCATTAGCAAACTTTCTGGTACTTTCAAACGTCAGACGATCTTTTTTGTTTGCTTATAAAGTAACCTGCAGCCCTGAGCTAAATTTTACCTGGCCCTTTGTAAACGTACCCTGAGTATTTCTGAACACCATCATTCCACTGACATGCAGTCATGGGTGGCGGAGCCCGCGCAGGTGCAGGAAAAAGCAAAGCAAGAGTAACTGCAAAAGAGCCTACCAGTTATGGCCACCTGTTTCCATTCACACCCAGTGAAAAGAAAATCACCAAAAAGGAACAAGTGAAAAGTGGTGCTGACTGAAATATTTTTCAGGAGAAGCTGATAGCAAAAGCTCACAGAAGCGAATAGAGACTTACCCAGAAGGCAGATTTCATATACCCAGGCACTGGAAATTTCTGCTTCGGTCCTCAGCTTCTCTATCCAAACAACGTTCAGAGAGAACAACAAGCAAACATGCACACAAGCTCCAGAAACAGGGTTCAGCATAACCTGGGTAAAGCTAATGTGTTAATAATTATAATCTGCCACACATGAAGTGTTTTTCATCCTTTTTCTGGAATTTGTAGGTATTTTCCTTCATTAGTTTTGGAAGTCGAGTAAGAGAGTGCTTTCCTGCCTCCCTCCACGGTTTGTTAAGGAGTATGATGTTGCCATTCTTCCTAGATGAAGTCTTTTATTCCTGCAACTGGATACTTATGTTAATTCAATCCTATTTAAGAGCTGACATCTTATTCTTTATGAAATCATTTTTGTATTTTAATGACTTCTATTGCTGCTTGCAGAGCCATCACAACACTATCTAGATCACTATCTAGATGACACTTTATAAACATGAATTAAAATTCCTGTGCACTGTAGTAACAGTAAGAGTAAAAAGCAGAGTTTATTCTCCATTATTTCTGATTGCCTTACCCAGTTTGGGAATAAGCCACGTTACACACACAGTGGTACCTAAACTGGCTCTGCACTTTGCTTAACTGAGCAGGACGTTTACGCTAGGGCACAATGCTTATGAACCGGCCAACCCTGTCCCAGAAGTACTTGTATTATCTAGGTTTTCCATCTTTCAGTTTTTTCAACCCCCTGTTTCCCCTGATAATTATATATTAATTTCACAGAGGATTACCTTTAGGGTATTGGATTCACAAAAGATTAAATTTCAGGCCACAGAGAAACAGGTTCAGGCATGAACCAGAGAAAGGTCTTAGTCGGACTAATAGGCATATTGACTTGATATAATCTTTTATTCTTAGATGTGTTTCCTTGCTACTGTGTAACTCTATGGTTAATTGAGCTCCTAAAGCAATGAAGTTATAGCTATTTTTGTTATTTGATGCTGAACTATTTGGGGACACAGTATCCCTGTGTGCGTCTGGCTCCATCACTTTCCTACTTTACGGGTTTCTTTTTTCTGGGTTCTGCCTGCGCCTTTGTTAATCTACCCTCCTAAAAATGAAATATTCAGTCTGTGAGTTCATGTATACCAGAGAGCTGCTTCTGATTTATACTCATGTAAGTTAGAACAGCAGTTGGATCAGGATTTCAGTTTTAGCATGTCGACTCCTACAACTGGAAAACCAAAAAAGGCATTGTAAAAGGTGGGGGTTGTTTTTAATCATATTTGGAGACGCAGTAAGCATATTAATCTCAGCTGAAATTATTAGGTAGGAGTGGTTTTTTGCATGAGTGTTCATTAATATCCATGGCATAGATACTTTGAAAAAACCAACAGTTTTAATCTAAAATCATAGACATTTTATAAATTGGACATCAGCAACAGGAAAGTCAACGTTTTGCCAAGTTCATTGCCAGAATCACCATTAGCTGACAGTTACACTAATAGAGAATGCAACTCTAGCCAAGGGAAAAAACCTACAGATATGATTTCTCCATGAGCATAAATAACCATGTTCCATATCGGGAGAATATGAACTTGTATAGCAGCTTGCACTTGTTCAGGTCTACTGCAAATCCAGACCCTAAAACTATGTTGTTTGGCCCATTTACTGTTGTTGTTCTCTTATGGCAGCGCTCCAGAAATACTGTAAGGCTTGGCTAGAAAACAGTTTATGTTGATTTCTTGAATAAGAGAGTCCATGAACCTTAGTCAGTCTGTGCTTGTTCACAAGCAGTAATACACCCACCCACTTATTTCCATGTAGGACAACCAGAGAAATACGTTGGCATCCCAGCCAGCCTTGTGCTAGTGTATTCTGGTAAGGCAGGGACAAGCTGGGGGTGAGGGGCCAGTGCTCCTGCCACACCAGATCAGGCCAAGCCAAACACCATGGTATGACAGAAAAAGACAAAAAAACCTTGACAAAAAGCAGGCATGGGGATGAGGACTGTAGCTTTAAAGAGAGTGAATAGAGAAAATCTTTTCAGTTGTCTGAATGTCGAGTTGTACGCTGTATGTATTAAATGCAGAAATAGTAGTGCCTAGTAAAACACACTTGATCCATTTTTACAAGTGATGTAATATAATGGTCTGTGCGAAGTAACACGTTCTTGTGACTATCCACCTTCTAATCCAGGGCCATGCATTAGTGTCATAGCTGTGTTCTTGCTGCCCTCTGGGCCGTGAGTCACCATCTTCCACTTCCTCAAATAATTACAGGCAGCAGAAAGTGGCTGCTGCTTGGTCTCTCAAGGGCTTTCTCTGCTGCTGTAACAAGAAGGAAATTCACACAAAGACATTTTTCTGTGGATCATCAGTGGACACCTGAGACTCACTTTAAACCTCAGGCAAAGATAGCACTGCACACTAAACTTTTTGTGTCCATGCATTGCCTCACCTGTGCCAGATCTTTCCTCTCCTTTGCTGGAAGATCAGCCATCTATTAGTCTACACAGCACTGACCACCCCTTGGCTCTTGCTGAACCAGAAAACTAATAACATTGCAAAGTTTTCTTCCTTGGGGGAAAGGATGTGAAGCTCTGTTGTTTGTATTTCTTAGAATACAGTGTGTGTTATGTTGATGTGTCTAAACACGTACTGATTGCCGTTCATTTTTAGAAGGTGCATTTGGTGTTACGTGACTACTAAGCAACTGTGCAACCAAAATACGGCCCAATTCTCCACCGCCCTGCACCTGGTTAGTGCTCTCCATCTGCAAAGTACGTGATAAACGGAAATAACTTAAAATTTTCCAGTCACTAGTTGTAGTAATTTGTGCCCATTTAAAAGGCTACATACTTGTAAATGACTACACCAGGTGCAGAGAGGAAGAGAACCTGACCCTATCCAAAATTAATCTTTGCCCTGAATTAGGATTAATTTTTCAAAGAAGCCAGGATGTTTCTGCTTTCCTCGGTGTGTGTGTGTGTTGGGGGGAGGGTGCATGGCACACAGAGGCAGCGCAGGAGCAACTATTGAAATGGTCTTTGACTCAGCCCTCTCTGCTAGACAGAGCACGTTACAAAGGAGGCAAGAAGACCTGGAAGGAGCGTTTTCAGTGTTACTTACCTGGTACGAGCAGCGCAATCGGTACCGTCGGTCATCTGAAATGTCCTCCCAAAACATGTGCAGGTAGAACTTTTTTGTCACGCTGTATCATCGTGCAGCAATTCCAGTCCTTAAGTCTGTGTTATTACCGCAGTGGGTAAAGCCTTGCTGGGCAGGTCTTGATCCCGCTAATGCATGTATTTGGAAGGGGGGAGCCAAGGATTGACGATCCTTTATTAAAAGCAGATTCTTTGGTTGGGCCCAGACTGGGGATATACTTTAGGGATGAGACTGTTACTTGAGAAGGTTTATATTGTTGGCTGGGGCATACTCTCCGGTTTTGTATCAGCTGACAGAGCCTATGTCTGATAAATGACTAATAACATTTCTGCAGAGGTGTTACTGGCAAAGAGATTAAAATAATACGCACCCTTTTTCCCCCTGCCCTTGGGAAGGGGAAAGATGTGCTGTTTGTAAACCACAGCCGGACCGTGAGCAGGCCGCTGCCGCCCGCTCGTCACCGTTCTGCCCTGTCTTTCCCAAAGCGCGGCCCCCGGGGCGAGCCCCGGCGACGGCCAGGTGTACCCACCCCGCCACCGACCGACCCTGCCCCAGCCGGGACACCGGGCAAACCCGCCTGTGCCGGTCGCCGGGGCTGCCCGGGGGCCGGGTCCCTCCGCCGGGCAGGTGCCGGCGCAGGTGCCGGCTGAGGGAGGTGGGGCGGGAACGGGCCCGGCGCCCAGGTGGGGCCGGCGGGCGCGGCCCGCGGGGGTGGAGGGGGGCCGGGCCGGGCCGCTCACCCCCCCCCGGCCCCGCCAGCGCCGCTGAGGCTCCCGTGCGGCGCCGGCCGCCCCCGCCGGTAGCGGCAGCCCTCCCGCAGGGCGGGCTCAGCCGCAGGGGGCTGCCTGTCCCGCCGTCGCCAGCCCGGCGGGGGGGGGCGGTTGCCTCCAGGGCCGGTCCTCTGCCCCCTCCCTCCCTCCCACCCTTCCTCCCTCCCTCCCTCTCTCCCTCCCTCCTGCCGCCGCGGCGGAGGGCTGCCTCCCGCCGCAGGGGCCTCCCCGCATGGTCCTTGCCGCTGCCATGAGCCAGGCCCCGGCCCCCCGCGGCGCTGACCCGCCGGAGAGCGATGCCCGCAGCGGGGCCCCCAGCCGGGGCCCCGGCCGAGGGATGCCGCCGCCGCCCAGCCTGCCCCAGCTCCTCCACAAGTAAGAACCGCCCCGCGTTCCGCCGAGCCGGGAGGGCGGGCGGGGGGGGCGCGGGTCGCTCTCCCTCCCCGGCGGCGGCGCCCCCCCCTTCCCTCCCCCGCGGCCAGGGTGACAGCCGGGCGGGCGGAGGGTCGGCCCGGCCCCGGCCGAGCGGTGCCCCGCGGGGCTGAGCCTCGCCTGGGCCGCCCGGTGCAGCGGCCGGCGGCGGGGCCGTCCCCGCTGATGTGGGGCACGTACCCCGCTGAAGTCCGGCACCGGTCCCGCTCCCCGGCAGAAGTTTTCCGCCCGAGAAGCCGCTCGTGTCGGTTTTCCGAGGGCTCACCCCGGCACCGCGTCTCCGCCCGGGGGCTCGGTCGGGGAAGTTTCCTCCGGTGGCCGGTGCCGTGCCCCTGCCCGCAGTGCCCGCAGCCGCCCCTCCGCTTGCGGACCGGGGTGTCTCCTGTCAGGCCTGGGGCGAGGGCCCCGGCTTGTGCCAGCAGCGATCGCACCTCTGCGACACGGTCACGGAAAAAGTAACCTGTGCTGCGTGGAAGGCGTATCACTGAGGGCAGAGCGGCCTTCTGCTGTTTCGTTTGCCAGCCGGAAAGAGAGGGAAAAAGTACTTTTGCTACACAGAGGTAGTGGTGCGAGCGATACTTTTCTGGCAAAATGAGAAGCTTGAAGCCAAACCGAATGCTCTGTAGTTAGTATGTGAAGCACGAGTAACACAGAAGTTGATTCACGATGGTTGCGTGCGCTGTATCTGTGTTTTCCCCAAGTCGTAACGTGTTAAAAAGAGATGGGGCCTTTGAACAGAGCAGTAAATCTACTGATGAACGCCCAGTTCCGCAGCCGTTAGAATTGCCTTCTATTACTTTAAGATTTGCCGATTGAGTTGGCGAGCGGGACGCAAGCGGTGTGGGTTGGGAGACGCTTTTGACGTTATGTCCCAGGCCACCAACTGGACTGAGCCTGTGTTCGGCCGACAAGCAAAGCGCGAGTGTGACACAGCGCTGCTGAGCTGCGGCGGCCTCGCAGCTGGGCTTGCGCCGCTTTCCCGCAACAGCCCCTGTATGAAAGGCGCTGGCTTAGGCATCTCCTTGATCAGCTTGTCAACAAAACCCAACAGTGTAGCTAACGGAGGAAATGATTTCAAACCTCGCACTTGTATTTGCAAAATATATACGCACATGTGTATAAATATATGTGTGCGTGTATGCTTTAACGTTACAGCAGACAAAGTATAAACATTATTTTAAGTTGGGAATCGTGTTATCTTTTTTAAATCTGTATGAAACCGGACTTTTGAAGTTGCTGTGCAGTGTGGCCCATAAATTCTTGATGCTTGGTTTTCTTTTTTGTCTGTTTGCTTTTAAATCACGTTTTGTAACTTAATCGTGAAAACGTTAATGGTTCTCATTACCCACATTTTTATTCCTAATTGGAAATACGGACTTGGGAGTTTGCATTGAAACTGAAACATTAATGGTCGCTTCCTAAGTGCCCTGGGCAGCTGCAGTGCTACATATGAATTAGTGTGCGACCAGAAGGTAATTTACACTTACTCAAAATCAGTCTTAAATTTTAAACTACGGTCTTTAAAGATGGCCCTTATTTTTTCATGTTTATCAAGACTTTATGTGCATGTGTATTGCAAGTCAGATAGGCAGAGCTGTCAAGACTGCTTCATGGTTGTATTTCTAATGCAGCGCATGTTATGCACAAAGGTATCGTGTTTTCGCCTGTTATGCCTACTAGCAAATTATTGGTAGGAAAACTTGAAATTGTTTTGTTTTGAGCCTGTCTTTAATGGAAAGATTTGAGATGCCATGTTCTGACCGTTCTTTATCATGGTAACGTGATGCAGAATGGCAAATGTCGAGTGTCTCCATCTAAGGTCCTGCAACTTGATCGTATGGTTTTGTAACCATGCAGCATAATTTGGTGTGCGCCTCTGTGTTTACCTGGTCATTAATAAATCTCCACCCTGCATTTAATTGGAAACCTAGGCAAATTATATTTTGCTTTTCTGATAATAACTTGGTGGTTTATAATCTGAATTATATATTCAGTGATTGCTAGGAAGGGAGATGTTAGGTAATATCTTAAATTGCTCTTCTGAATTTATTTCTAATATGCTAGAACAGGTATTATGACTGGCAAAGTAGGGTGGAAAGGAAAGCAGTGATTCTTCTACAAAATGAAGTTGCAGTTTCATTACTAGGAAAGAAAACATTGACCTATTTTCCCAAGCATTTTGATTTTCTTAACTGGTCTATTTTTTTTTTAACAATTGCCATCTTTTTGCTTTGCAAGCTGCAGTAAACAAGTGTGCAGCCTCAGAATGCTAATTCAGAGCCCTGTAGGTCAGGGTATTGCGTGGTGTTTAACTGGATCTCCCTGTTTAAACACATCTATTTTTCATTATACCGTTTAAACTTAGAAAGCTCTCTGGTTTCCTTCTTCCTTCCCCCCAGTACTTTTGTTAGAAATTTTTACAGATGTTAGGTGAAGACTGATATAATTTTAAAAAAATTACTTCCTACATGGGCAGCTGGTAAACTTTCACTGGGAACACTGAGTATTGGACAAGGATTAAAATTTAGTGAAACTGGAGATCTTAAATGTTTTTGGTAGCAGCTACATTGACTGAACTCGTGCAACACAGGTAGCATGTACCATATTCTTTAAATGCCTCTCTCCTTTAACATTTATAATGTAATTTTAGTATTAAAATATAACTGAATCCCTAGTTTGAAATTTTTTGCTGATAGTACCTGAATACAATAAGATATAAATAGAAATATGCTGTCTACATGTTGTATTTTTCCCCTGAGTGACAATGTCATTTCAGTTGATAATAAAGGTCCAATCATAAGATTTACAGACCAGTTAAAGCTTTCTATCTATGCAGGCTGTTGTGATGTTTGATGGGAAAATACCTCTTATTTTCCAAAAGTAAAAGCCTTACTGCAGTCAAAGCCCTTAAGTTGTAGAGCTGAGAATGAAATGTAGAGCTGGTGGGGAAGGGAAACCTGAATTTACTCACAACAGAGGATGACTTACAAAAACATATGCTTGCATATGAAATAAAGCAGAAGACTGAGAAGAAGGAGCAGGGCAGTTGTAATGGTGTTGGTTAGTGTTCATAACTGGTTTCTACTGTGGTTGTGTGGAAGGAGTGGAAATGCTGGGTAAGGTCTGTAGTACCAGCAAGTGAAACACAACGGGAAATCTCTGAAAAGACCTCAGATAGCTGTTCTGCACAGAGAGGTTTTAATGCATTTTTGGAACTGCTGGTTCAGGGGGGTTTTTTGCCTCTTTTGGTAAGTCTGGTCTTACGAGAAAATTTTTGTTTATCATTTGGAGGTTTTGTTTATAATTTGCAATTACATTGCAAAATGTCATTTTTAGATGACAGCTCAGTATGTGACAGATTTTAGCACCTGCTGTTAGGTTGGCTGGAGTGCCTAAGCAGCATGAGAGAGTGGAGATGTCTATTAGTAATTCCAGGTGTGCGATTCATTGCAGTCTGATGGAGCAACTAGCTGGAAATAACTGAGAGAAAGGACGTAGTGAAGGCTGTGGGCTAACTATAAAGGTGTTGTATGAAGAGTGCTTTCTGTGATAGTTCTTGCTTAAAACGTGCCGCAAGTAAACTCCATAATTACAGGAGACCTAATTGTATTGAAATACAATCTCTTTGTATGTTCTAATGGCTGGTTGCATGCTTTCGGTTCTAATGATTTGTCATGGGTAATATCTGTCCAGTGGAAATGGAGCAGTTTTTAACTCCCTGTGTTGATACAGGGGTATATGTTTTACAAATTGAATAAAGACATCTTAAAACAAAGGGAGGAAAAACAAAGTTAATAATTTTTTTTTTTTTTTGAAGGGGTTGTGCCCTGGAGATTTTTGAGTTCCTCTAGAAGGACGATGGAATTTCCAACATCTGCGCCCAAGTCGTCATCAGTTTGTGCCAGTTCTGGGGGCAGACAGGAGTAAGCAGGCTGGTGCTGAATGTTTTGAGTCCTTTATTTCCTGTAGCAGCGAGGAGGAAACTTGTTGGGAAAACTAACCTCCAACTTACTTTTTTTTTTAAAACTTAAACCCAGTATGTTAAGCACGTGCTTTTGATGTGCTTCCTTGTGTGTTTATTTTGTGTAAAGTGTGGAATTTTCTTTTTCTTTTTTCTTTCTTTTTTTTCCCCCAACTCAAGGTCTCTCAGGAGAGATAAAATATGAAATGTATTCCCGTTATATACATTAGTCATGGCAAATAGTTTGGCATATATGGCAAAGGCTAAACTGATACTTAACAAGAGGACATTAGGAGAAACACTGGTTTTACTGTTTCTCTTCTTACTGTTACCGATCCAGGCTTTCCATATTTATTTGCCTTTTAAAGTACATCTCCAAAATCTGATTCGCTTCCCTACCTGACAGAGCCCTGAAAACTCATGGAGTTTGTGTTCTGAGAACTCTAATGGCCCTGAATGGAGATGAAAACAAAACAGAAAGTGCTGTAGCTGTTTTAGCTGAGCAGCTTTATCAAAACAAGGGACAGGAGCTGAAAAAGCAGACTGCATGGTGTTGGACTTGCCAGAGAATGTAGGAGCTAAACCCACGTTATTAAACTCCTCCTTGTGTTTCCAAGTCATTGTCTTTGTATGTTATGAAACACACAGCGAGGGAACCTCAGTTTTCTTGGAATTGTCTGGCTTCTCACCTGACATTAGAATCAGGGCTTAAAATGTGTGTATCAAATACGTGTGCGCATGGGGGGGCGGGGGGGGGGCGGCAGAGACAGGGACCCCTGGGGGGTGCTTCACTTTTAAGTTTACTTGCTTTCGAAAAGTAACATCAACGATGATAATCACCTTCAAGTCAGGTAATTAAGATTTCTCTTTTCTCTTAACATTTCATTTTGTTAACATTTCTCATTTAAACTACTTTTTAAAAAAAATTTCTTTTCTGATGGAAACCAATGACCCCTCCTGTATATCAGGTGTGACCCAAAGCTTAAAGATGAATTAATCATATGGATGTTCTCTGTTTTAAACACAAATGGCTGGAAGTGTGGGTTTCTTTGTCTTGAAATCTTTTGTGTTTGTTTCGGGGGGTTTTCTGTTTCTTTTTTTCTTTTAATTCTCATTTAAAATGCAACAGCTTACTGGGAGAAAAGCACAATAAAATTGAATTTAAGGACCGAAGAGAGAGCACAGAGGTACAAAGTGGAAAGAGGTCAGGAAAAAGAATTTAGGAGGAATGTCTTGCATGTAAACATCTCCATGTAATCTGGTTTGTATTATCAGTTATTAATCAATTCTTAGTTGCCCAGAAATGTCAAAATTCTTTCACATATTTTAGTGGAGAGAGAGAGAACGGCAGTGATATCAACTTTTATCTACTTTATAAGAAGCAATGTAATAAGTGGGTTTTGGACCACGACACATGGGAATCGAGTCCTCTTTACTGCAGCTAAGTTGCTCTTTTATTGGAAATTTAATACTACTGTTCCCATCAATGGGAAGACTGGGAAATGTGTTCTTTTGGTTTTCCTCTTAATTCAGCCCATGCCCATTCAGAGTTGCATGCACCTAACAGTGAATAGTTACATCTGACCTGCTGATCTACTGCTACGCTGTGCTGATAATGCTAAAATCTTTCTGACCCCATTTGGAGGAAAGGAAAATGGAGATGGGTAAAGACCTCAATACCTTTTAGTTCTGATCCTTTCTGGGGGCTGTCAAAATGGGAGTAACTAGATCTTCAAAGACATATTTATACTTCATACTGCAAAAATTTATTTAGGAGGGAAGAAACCGGATTGTTTGCATAAAATAATTTTAGTCACTTTAAAATGCTCCTTCAAATAGAATATGTTTTTTCTGAAGAGTAAGCTGTCTTGATTTTTTTTTTTATTTAAACGTACCCCTTTGATCTGATTTGCAGCTAGACACTTTATCAGACTGACTTTATTCCCCTGAATATACTCCCCCTTTTTTTCCCCTCTTCATCCTTTGTAACATTTTATAGTTGATTTAAGGATGTAATCGCTCTGTTAGCCTCTGCCCCTCTGTGTCCAGCTGCTTTCTCTTTGTCACGCTAATGACCCGTCACAGTGAAGCTGTCACTTGACACACTGGGTGAAACCAGAAAACCTGCCACTTTGGGTTTTAGAAACGTTTAATATCTGTTCTGTTCTGACAACTCAAGCCCAGCCTCTTGCCTATTTAGAAAAAATGCCAAATAAAAGCATTGGGTATTCTGTTGCAGGAAGGGGCAAAGACTTGTTTTCTTAAAGGCTGCAATGCAATTATTTTGTTGCAGGCTTACTGCATTTTTTTTGGTGTGTGTATGTGAACTTGTGAAGTGTGAGTTTAACTGGTATTAATTGTACCACAAGCTTCATATTTCTCTCGTGCATCTGAGGAACAACAAGGAAGATGATTTGTTGGTTTTCTGTATGTCCGTGTTGGGAGATGAGCTGAACGGACAGCAAGGGGGACCGGGGTGGAGTTGCGCTGTGTGGTTGTTACACTAAGTGATGCTGTTCAGGTTTGTCCTCCATCGTCTGCATTGTTTAAAGGCATGCAGGTGCTCACCAGCCTTTGCAGAATGCTCCAAAGATGCCATGAGCCATGCCTGACTCTGTGGGTGACACGAATCTGTAGCTATACTGGTTGTGTAGTCCATCTCCTGCATGGTTTTAACTCTAAAGCCTGTGTTACATGAAATGTTAATGATGGTAACTGCTTTAAGAGGGGTGAGAGAATATTCTGCTTAATCACTTTTGGATATATTTCTTACTAGGAAAAGACAGGGACAGGGTAAAGAGGTGTTTAATTCCTGTTCCCTTGAGTAATGTCTTGCTGGCCAGGATGGACAGAGAAAATGGTATTGTGGGCAGGTTATAAGCAAGCTCCCTGGCTGATTTCTGATCACCTGGTCCCTTCCCTGGCTTACTGGCTTTTGAGATACCAAAAACATCTGATGTTATCTAGTCTTAGCTTTCCTCAACTCGCCATAAATCTTGTGATTTTTCTGTACAGTAGGCTGCAGAGTATTAGAATTCAGTCAGTGTAGAATGTCTTGAATTTGGTAGTGTCTAAAGCTACAGTTTTATGTATCGTGGCTTTTTTCTGTGAGGGGGGAGATGTGTGAGTTGATGGTGTCTGTGAGCTAGGACCGCTTCTTTGGAAATGTGCAGGAGTTGCTCTTGCTTTTTTACTTACATTTGAATCTTTGTTTTAAGAAATAGACTTTAAGTACCTCTGCAACAAATGGCTTGATGGCTGAAGTTTCCTTTCCTGAGATAACAAATACTCTTCTGTGGGCTTTTGCGTATTGTATGTTGAAAAGCAGCAGTAAATTGACCACAGTCTGTTTCTGCAGTATGAAATATTATTTCTGACTCTGCTGATTAACATGTTCTTTTCTTAGGAGAAGATATGCTAAGCAACTAGGTTGATACATACAGGTCATTACACTGTTCTCTTTTTGGCCTCAGTTTTTTAAAAAACTGTAAAATAAAATCGTGAAGTACTGCGAACAAACTGCCTTATAATGCTTTAATAACGTCTTTTCCACCCTGTTCTGCTCTGCGGAACTAGAGTGAGAGCAGATTAACTTCTGGTACAGAGAAGTCTGCTCCAGTGCCTGCAGAGCTGTGCATAGCTATGTGTGTCTGCATGGTTTGCAGTCTGGATGCCACTCCAGAGATTGTGAGAGATTTCCTCTGCTCCCCCACATAAAGTTTTTTATTAGAGATTATGCACAGTTCAGACTGAGGATAGGATTTGGAGAAAATATGAGTCTTGTCTCCTGAAATCGTAGAGAGAAATATTAGCAAACTAGGGTGAGATTTTTTTTTTTTTTCCCCAACCCTAGGCTTCTCTTATCTTCTAGACTCTTCCATTAACACATCTTAACATTCACACCCCTGCTATCCATGTACTCTGTGTCATCCATTTGTGCCTCACTCATGGCACATTCTTGTAAGGTCACCTACAGCTTTCCACAGTCCTGCCAACCGACAACCAAACATTGGGCTCTTTTCTTTATTTACCGCGTCATTCAAGGTCACTATTCTATCCTGTAGCAACACCTTCTCATGGTACAGGCAGGGCTTACCCTTTTGCTGTCATCTTTCTGCTGACTCTCTTTGAGATGACCCAAGAGATTTGCCTCAGGTTACTCTGACGTGCATTGTGCATAGGAAAGCGTCATTGATGTCTCTAGAGGTGAACGTGTTTGTAAGTAATATAGAAGAATAGTGATTGACTGGGATGGTGTTTCTAGATACCTCTGTTGGCTGCATGAGCAAGCAGGTTCGTAGGTAATGTGTAAACAAATGAATAAAATTTCTGTAGTACTTGAATCCAAGTTAACTCTTGTATTTTCTGCACTGTTTTGGATGTTACTTGAACATACGTTCTTTTTTCCAGCTCTTGGCGAAGTTAAAAATGCTTACTACCTACTTCAAATTTGACAATAAAATTTAAGTTAATCACATATCAGTGTATCTTCGCTAGATCAAACTTCTGAAAGACAAGGGATTGTTACTGTTCAACCTAGATTTTGTAGGTTTTCTGCACTGCAAAGTATTAAAGGATTGAATTTCCTTCAAAAAAACTAGGAGTAAAATGGAAATTCTCAAGGGCTAGAAGAGATTCAGTCATGTGTTTAGATGGTTAAAGTATTTCCTGTGCAGAGTAAAGCAACACATCTTATATATTACATGTTAGGTGAGCAAGCCAGTTTGCTTGTCAGTGGTAAATAAGATGTAATTTCCTCTTTGGATGTAGTGTATGTACTATGAGACTGATCGTGCAAAGCCTATTCATACAGATGAGGATTATTTATGTGTGTAAGGCTTTAGAGGATCAGATCTTATTATCTGTCTGCAAGGCTTCATGACTGTTTACTGCTTTTTTTTTTTGCCAGGTAACTAAGAATCCTGCACAGAAATGTTAAGAAGAGTAATTGCTGATAGGAGAGACCTAATACAGTAGAAGGCAAAGAAAATAACAAAGTTACCTTGTGATCCAGCACTGAAACTTCTCTTTTGAAAGAGAGCATGGAGCTGTGCAGGGAGGAGTATGGATCCATGCTCCTTTGTGCTTCTTAATAGCATGTTAATGGTCTGACATGTTTTAAAACCAACACTCTGGAGTGTTAAAGCCTCACTGGCTATAGGGGTTTGTAGAGTGGGAGGTAGAGAGGGGTTTACAAAGAGCCCATCAGCTCCTCTGCATGGTGCTGCACTTACAGGTGGCCATCACTGCTGTCTTCCCTTTGTGCTGGGCATTTGGGAGAAAAAAGGCATGGTCTTAGGTCTCTCATCTAAGTTGGCTACTTGCTTTGTTCTCTGTGTAAATTCTTGGGAGATTTTTTTTTTTTTTACAGTTGTGGTTTTTTTAATGAAATAACATGAAAATAACAGATACAATTTTGTGGTATTTCCCCCTGTATTCAAAGGAGCTTTTTTAAATTTTCTCAAGATCCCATTTTATCCTAATCCATATGGCAAGGACATAAAACATCAGGAACTATGATTACTTTCTGGATTGTTGGCAAAATTTACAAGGGAAATCTGCTCTAAACTGCAAGACAGCCATTTGTAGCCTTTTCTGAACAACATGCTGTTTCTTACTGTGCATTTTGGCACTACTTGGCACTGCTCTGTGTGTAATCTCCTGCTCTGTAGAATAGAAGACGCTTTTACAGAAAGATACAAACATGTAGCAGAGACTCTCCACGCGTTTCTTATTGATCCGTTTAATATGATAGATTTTTCTTTTGTGTGCCCTTCTTTGAAGCATTAAAACCTACTGTTTTGCTTTGGCATTTCTGTAATTTCAAGCTGTATTATGTGAAAGTTGGTAGCAGTGTTCCAAAGCCAAGGACTTGATTGGCAAGTTTTAGCTGTGAGTAAATTTTCACAGCTGATCCATAAATCCCCGACAGACCATTAGGAGCTTCATAGCGGCTCTGGCAAGCTCCCCTACAATAATTGTAGTTTTAAGTTTGTTATATTTAGTTTTCTCACCTCTTAGCTGGATGCCAGGGGGACCTCACTAGAAGCAAACCAGCTCTGTATCTACTTTTTCCTCCAAGTTGGCAGTTTGTACAGATAGCACAGCGTGGGAGGAGGGCTTGCTAGTTGAGTCCCAGTGGACAAGACAGAAACTGTCCAAGGATGTGACTTGTGACAAATGGACCCCATATCTGGGATTAGACATTTCAGTAATTCAAGACTTGAAGTACATGATTTCTCACCCCCCACCTCCAGCTCCTGCTCTTAACAAGTAACAGAATCAACAAGGGAGGCAGAAAAAATGCTTCTTCCAGCTTAAACATGACAGTGTTGTATATAATTCTGTGAGACAGGGAGGCAGCTCTTAATTTAAATTCCCTGAGATAACTGTACTTATTTATCCGTAGCAAAACTGGCAGAGTGACCAGCTTTTAGGAGTGACCACTACTCTAAGAACAGAACTGCATGGGTGTCAGCAGCGAGAGCAGCAGGCATTTCTTTCGGGTGCCAGGGTTTGGTGGGAACAGTGTTGCTGGGGCACCCAGAAGCCTGACTTAGAGACCACATCCCCTTTAGGCTCACTGCTCTGTACACATGCACGAAAACCAGTGCTATAGCAACTATACTGCATTTTTGATAAGCCCTGGAGAATGCTTCTTATATACTAGAGCCCCACTGGACAGCATAATAAAGCCAGAGAGGATCCCATCGTTCCCCTGAGTTTGGATCCTGCTGGATGGGCGCTGGAAGCAAACTCAGAGGTGGCTGCTTGTTTGAGCAATTAATGAGTATTGTGTACGTTTCCTTCTGAAATCTGAACTGCTTTGCCAAGGATGTGCTTGCCACTTGGTGGAGTCTGGTGTATTACCTTGCTGAAGGGACAGAAGAAAGGTGTAGAAGAAAGAGGTGTGTCTGGCATGGTAAACCTTTCTAGAAGAGGGAAGGATAAATTGAATCTCTTTATCCTCTGCTACATAAAACCAGCCTCACATGCCTATAACCCATGAATGATTTCTTTACACAGAAGGGTGACAGAGAAGCATTGTCTGAAATATTTATGAAAAGGAAGGGCAGAAGAATTGGTGGTGGTTTTTTAGTTGAATTTTCAAATAATTCTTTTAGAGCAAGAAAAACAGAAATTTCATTCATATTAAAAGTTCCTTCAAACAAAAACTCCTTCCTGTTAAAATTTTAATTTAGAACAATCAGAAACTTTGTTGGTTAGGGTCTTGTTAGGGTAAGGATAGAGTAAGTAACTATAAATAGTGATACAGTGACTGATGATCTCGCCCTACAAACTTTGTGTTGAACTTAAGCTGGAGAAGGTAAAAATATCAGCTGACAACCTTCTTGCAAGGAGGCATCTCTGATTAAAATAGAGGGATCTTCAGTAAAAGCAACAGAATCAGTCATCTCTTCAATCCTTAGGTTCAAGTGCTTTAACTTCATTTGATGCAAGAAGTCAAGTGGAAGATGTCATTCCTGTGGTGGGAATAGAGTGCCGTTGTTGCCTGGGCCAGTTTTGGTATCTGACACTGAAACTAGAAATACTAGGAGTGATAAGAGTGAATGAGTTAATTACAGGTGTACAAACGAAATGTAGAGCATGTTCAGCTGGAAGAAGATGATACCCTTTGTCTGTATGGAAAAAAGTTTCTGGACTAATATGGAACTTCTAACATGAATTGGGATTGGGGTAGGATTGTGGGGAAAAAGAAAGTAATTAAAAATGCAAAAAGGTGTTAAGATGAAAACCAAAAGATATCAGTTATATGGGTGTAAGCAAACTGCATACATCTTCCTTGGTTCACCTGCATAAGCGTTGTGTTCTACTTTCTTTTATCAAGAACTGAATGGTTGGGAAGCAGGTCACTGAGAGGACAGTATGGACCTCCTACGCTTTTGGGCAAACAGTTCACTGAGGTAGTGGGCTATAGATAAGAATGGCAGGGCAGCCTCACCTAGTGATTGCTGACCAGCAATCAGCTAATGCAAACTTTCACTAACTTGCATTTCATCTCCCTGGCAAATAAAATTTGCAAATGCTTATTCACAGAAGCAGCTGGAGTGAATCAGTGACCAGTATTTACACATGTAAGAAGTCTACAGGTGGAGCCTAAGATGAATCCATTATTAAAGGCTAAATATAAGAGGGGGCGGATGAATCTAGAGTCTTACTGCTGACTGTTGCTCTAAAATACAAGCAAGGGAATGCAACTGTGGAAGATGAGGGGCGAGTTCAGCAGGGTTGTTTTCACCGCAGATTTAACTAAGACTCCTGCCTAGGTTTTAACCATTACCATCTATCAAGCAAAATTAGTCTTGCCTTCTGACCTTCACTTGGATAGCTGACACTTTGGGAAGATTATGTTGGAAAAATAATCTGCATTGCTGGTTATCATCCATTTCCACCATTCCCTGAAGGGGACAGATAAGTTCTCCATGTGATGCTACTGAGCAGGAAGGGTTTCAGCCCTGCCCCACTGTGAGAATTTGCCAGACTGAAACAGTGTTGGATGGGCCAGGACCTGCTATGGGGAAGCTTGTGCTTGGGTTAGGTTAATCAGAGATATGTCGGGAAGCTGAAGTGTGTGAGGGAGCCATACCCAGAAGAATAATAAATCTGTCTTTATGTGGGGGAAAGCTTACGTACTTCTCCCCAGCTTCTTTGGGAAAGCCTAGCCATTATGCTGTCATTTTTCCTTTTATTTATTCCCCCCCTTTCTGCAATGTAGTCTTGGTCTAGCTGGTATCAACACTTTCTTTTCCAGCTATTAATTAAAATGAGAATGAAGTTAAACTTATCTCAAGGTGTGAACTCAGTTGTTTCCTTTTCCCTCCTCATGAGAGAAGAAGTGTCATGCTTACAGTTACTTACTGCAAGAGGTGACTGATGGGAAAACTAAGTAAGGGTCTTTCCTGTAAGGATGTTATTTACCTGTGAAGTGGCTGGGGCAGTCGGGAGGTTTTCCAACTTGTGTATATGTCTTTAGGAATACAAGTGATTTGAAGTAACAAACCAGAACTTTTTCCTGATTGAAAGGGTGCCTAGACTTATCTAGGGCTATGGCAGGATATTAATAGAACATACTGCATTTCCTTCGCATAAAAATACGAAGGGCACTTTGCTGAGAAAAAAATCCTGCTGTGCCTTTCTGTCTTTGCGACCAGCTCATCACTCAGCTAAAATTAAAAGGTGAAGTCAGGCAGTTCTTGCTCTCTATTTTTAAACTGCTTCAAGCATATGAATGTGAGTGTGAAATCTTTCTTTAGGCCTCTCTTAACTTAATTACCTACTTATTCAAAATATTCTCTTCTCAAATTGCTGAGCTATAATTATATTCATCTTTTCTATGGACACGCTTTAGCTATTCGATGTTTGTTTAATTAGTTTTATGCTTAATTTGTAGTTCTTTAGTTATGCACAGTGATGGAGGCCTCGCGGTAAGTGCTTAAAATCTATTTTGGTCTGTTAAAAAATTAGCAAGTAGATGATGTTTTTGTATATCTGTTCCATATTTTTCTCTGGAAAATATGAAGAAGTCCACTTTAAAAAAAGAACACCAGTAAGAAGAATTCAGACAAATAATTTTAATTTGACCTTAATAATAGAAAATGATGTAATAACTCAAAATGTTTTGTTATACTTTCATTTATTCAAACCGTTTGTTCTGTGCAAGCTTATTCCTATTTTATTTTGTTTATATGCTTTTTCTTTTGTTTGGGTGGAAGGAGTGATGTGGCCCCAGCAGAGGAGGTGCAGTGGAACAGCTTATAAACCATAGATTTGTCCCTTTTTTCTGCTGATTTGGATATCCTGAGTTGTTCTTCCTGCATTTCAGTGAATCTGTGAAAAATCCCTGTCAACCACCTTTGAAATTAAATTGAGTCCTCTTTGCTTGCATAGAGAAATAATGTTTTCCAGTCTCTTATTGTTTTCAGCCTGCAGAGGGTGTGCTTTCCCCCTTCAAACCATCATCTCCCAGCGCAGTGCTGTAACACACTGTCCGTTAACACGGTACTGAGTGTAACCTGGCATTGCACCCAGAGGTGCGAAGGGAAAAGGGCGTCTGTCCGGCTCTGTCCCCTGTGACATCTGTCCCGCAGTTTCTTTGACTATCAGCTGTTTGAAGCACAGGCTGTGGGACTTCTACTCAGCTGACCCCTCCTGAAAAGGACACTCCTGAGAGAACACAGTGTTTCTTTGCATCCTCTCTTGGGACTGGCTATTGAGCCTAAACATAGTACAAAATGGAGATACATGCTCTTTGCTTCTCAGTGTTTTCCTGGTTCCTTTGCTTTTGTCAGTGGGAGCAGCTGTGGTGTTGGAGATTTTGGGAGAGTCTTCCCTGCAGTTTCCCGTGTCTGGTCAAGCAGTGATCAGGCTCCACCGTGCTGGGTCATTTGTGTTTTGACAAGTACCTGAAGCTGGGTGAGGTGGTAAGTTTTGAAAGTCATTGCCTTCAGCGTTCACGTAGTCCTGGAGCGTGCATATGGGAGTCAGTATGTAGTCCTGCCTTTGACAGCTAAATGAGTAAACTGCCTGCTGCAAACTGTCTTTGGGGTGGCTGGTACCTGGGGATGGCAGTAGATGTGGTTACATCTCCCCCGGGCAAATCCCACGTGCTGTTGATCTGACTGGTATACTTCCACATACCTCCTTCTCCCGCTTACCAAAAATACCAGAGATTTCATAGGCTTGGGTGTTACATGACAGCGCATTTGTATTGCTGGTGAGAAACATGTTGCTATTCATGGTGTTTAGTGGCAGTTTAGTTAGATAGCTAGACAGTGATGTTAAGTAACACAAACCTGCAGCCACAGTCTTCTGGACACATCTTCCCATGCCAGTCTTGGTGCTTGGAACAGTTTGCCCATTAATTTGTTCCAAACTTCCACCCCCTCCCTGCCCTCTCCACAAAACCCCTGGCAAACCATCTCTTCTGTAAATACTCCTGCTTCGGCTGGCCCCTGCCCCTCTGTTCATGCTGTTCTGTCCTGTTGCCCATTTTTGACTTCAGATTTAAAATTTTTCAGCACAGAGATTTATGTGAGCATTTTACATCCCGTAAAGAAATACACAGACCCCTTATTCTTTCAGAAATGAAATGTTGTATTTTAAGACTTAAATATGGACATGATGTTCACCTAGACAATGGGTTTTTTTATAAGGCTAATTATATTAATAGATTTTATTTTCTCCAGCTGGTGACTGTAGTCCAATATTAGAAATGCTACACTAACAGTATCTGCAGAACTTCTGCTGCCATCATCTTTGTCTGCATCTTCTGCTACTGTTTAGCTTTCAAAACTGATTGTTTCTGTATGTTTGTTTTTGTAAATGAACATAGTTATTGTGCATTAGTGAAACACATGCTTGACAAAAGCATCTTGTCAAAATCACTGGGTTTTAATGGTGTTCACATACTTCTGTGCTTGAAATGGAGCCTGAAGAATTTGTCCTCTGAAATCTTATGTTGTGTTTTGGCCATTGGAAATGAAGCACCTGACAGCAATAAGCTATCAGAAGGATTTCCAGTCATGGGCAAGCAGCCATTATGTATATGTTAATCCACAGTAGGAGATTTGGACAGCTTTTGATTTACTAGCACTCCTCTGTTCAATGTAAGCTGGAGATCAGCACAGCAGTTACCCTTAAAATTGATTGAAGAGTACTGAAAGGACAAGGAGAATTTTATGGCTATGATGCAAATGTAGTAGAATTGCTAATTGTACTTCTAGCTAATCTTAGAAATGGATTTTTCAAGGTGGCAAAAGGAACTATTTTGTCTAAATATGCCTGTTTAAAAATATCTTACCAGCTTTGTCTCATTTTAAAGCAGACACTTTAAATTCTCTAATGTCCTTTTCAATAGATTGGATTAAATAACTGGAGGACTAGAAACTGTATCTGTTTTTTAGCAGCTTGAGCATTTAAACGTTTGTTTGAATGCTGCAGAGTTTACATGAACAGATTTATTAGCTGAGCTAAACATATGGTTTTAAAGCCAGACTATAAAAATTCTTATGTTTTCTTCATATTGTGGCTTTAAATAGTTTTAATAGTAGACTTTATTTGAAGAATTTGAAGCATCCTCGGTTTTGTTTCCAAAAATAGTACATGATAGGTATTTAAGTGGATAATAAAACTAAGAGCCAGGTCGTAAAGCGGTGTTCACTAAAACGTACAAAAATAATACAAAGGTTCCTGTCATGTGATCTGATAACAAAATCAGAGGGAATAACTTTTTCGTGTAGCATATCATGCAGGTGGAATAGAAAACATCTATCTCAACATTTGTAATAAAGATGTACGTAATACATCAATATTTTTGTGTGCATATGTTTTTTGGAATGTGTATGTGCGTTTGTGCACCTGTATACAGTTTATTTAAGGAACTCCTATTTTAGAGATAATTCACAATTTTAGCTATTAATATCACTAACCTTTCCCAACATATAAATACTCCATTGTGGTCTCCCACACAGCTGTTGTGTCCTCCAAAAACACCTGTGCTCCTTTAACCAGGGAATTGTGTAAAAATGCTGTTAGGATGATGATTTATATGATAAACTGTTGTCCAAAAGGACCTTCAGTTTCTTACCACATTTCTGAGAAAGTCTGGGTCAAAGCATTGATATGATGAAAACTGTGTTTATGTTTTCAGGGCATGATTTTAAAAACAAACAGACTTGAACTGTTCCAAAAATCACCCAGTGTTTTGGCTTTTCTGTCAATTAAGATTTCAGATTATTGCATGCCCTGTGACATGACCTAACTTTATCAGCAACTTCTGTAAAGTACTCCTTCTATAGGTTTTACCACATTTGTAATAAATCTGTGATGAGGTTAACCTGACCTGATTGTTTGGAGAGTTGGGGATTGTGGAAGAGTTTATGAGCATGGCTTTGTATAGAGACTGTGTGTGTGTATGTATACAAATTTATGTATATATACACATACATAAATATGTTTTCCTGAGCTGTGGATAATAACCCTGTTGCGTATCTCCTTAGGGATACTGAAGTCTTGAAAGTAAAATGGGAATGGCTGCCAGGGAAAGCCAGTTCAGAGGTTTCATTTGCTGAACTCTTGGCAGGTTGTCCTGTCGAGGGCTTGGCTTTGTCTTCCTGGAAGAAAAAATATCTCAAGGAGCACAGTGGGGTGTGTCAGCCCAGGGCTATCTGTACAGGGGATCCACTGTGAAACTAAACCTCTGTGTGGTGTTGACCCTTGTTGGCTTTCAGCCATGGAGCGAAAAATTCAAAGAAATGGAGCTAAGTGCTGTTGTATAAACTTTGCTTCACATGTCAGAAGTGGTGCTGGTCCGTTGCTGTCAAGGAGCATGTCTGACTACTCTTGCAGCGAGAGTGAGTCCTCTGGCCCCGCACCATGGGCCAGAAATAACATAGGATGCTGGGCATTCTTGATGGGAAAAGCGGGTGATACTGAAGGCAGCTGTGACTCTACAAAACACGGTGTTTGGCTGCTGAGTTGTTCTCCAGTGCATTCTTTGGGCAGCATTTCTCTTCAGCAGCTGGTCACGAGCAGTTTTTTCTGCCTCTACCTGCACAGGAATGACATATAGCACACGAATAGCCTATATGCCCTGTGACTGCAGTGGCTCTGTCCACTGCCAGCCTCTCCCCCTGAGTTGTTTGGGGCAGTGACCTTAAATTTCTGTGTTGCTGTCAAATGCCATCACACTTTTGAATCTCTCTGCATAACTAATAGAAGTTGCTAACCAGTCAGTGGGGAAACTTCAAATCACCTTGCTGGTTCTGGAGAGCTGTATTCCAGTGTGGTTTCTCTGAACTAACTAATCCACCACAAGAATGGATTTGGCAAGACAATTTATTGGTGGAGATTTGCATTGGTATATAATTGGTTAAGGATGTAAACTGAAATTCAAATTTGTACTTAGGTATGGTTTTTATTTAAAACAATATCCTACTTAGGATTCAGTAACATATTTTACAAATCACTGTTCAGATGCTCTTTCTGGAGTTCAAAGGGTTACGTTATAAATGAAGAACAGATTCAGGAGGCTTCACAGTATTAGTGATTGTCTTGTAATGTTTTCCAGATGGCAGAACACGATGTAATCCATACTGCCCAGTTTGTTTCATTGCACTGTATACTCTGTCATACCCAGTAAGTAACTAAGAGACTTTAAGAAGCTCATCAGGCTGTTCTGACGATAGCTCGTTAATCCAAATGTTCTTTATTATGCTATGAAAACTGCAGATTAACAAATCACTTGTTGGTGAATACAGGAAGATTGATGGCTACTCAAAGCTCTGCAAGAACTAGATATGTACCTCGGATTAGTTTAGCTCGAGCTACACTTCAGTGAATGAATTCCATTTTCCTCAGGGCTGTGAAGTAGTTTATATCTGTTCCACTGTACATTTCTCTAGCACACTGGGTCATTTTGATTCCTCTTCTTTGGAGAGGTGATGGAAATGTTTATTTGTTGTTCGCACTGATCTGAAATAAAACTACAGCACTAGCATCACTGGTGGTGTGGGCATGGTGGCTAAAGTCAAATTAATTGCAGCTTGCAGTTGCTCATAATTCTCCTGGTGTTTGTGCAATAACGTTGTTTACTAACTGGTGCTTTTATTAGGCTGACAGACCATCATTTGAATGGCAAACCCATCAAATTTAAGTAGGCACTTAGCTCAGGATTTTCTCAGCATTAATTGAAGGTGCCAGGGGTATTGCGTTGGGACAGGTGCAGTCTTGCTGTGCAGAGGCAGGATTTGAGAAGTACACGGGGAACGAAAGCTCCCTGTGCATCCTGACATCCAGCTGTGTAGAGTTTCTCACTTGAACCCACATCCAAGAAGTCTTCAAGGGACATTAGGGCTGGAGTAGGAGTTTTCCATCTACTGGCAGTTACCCTATAGAGTGGGTTTTGTAAGCACTTCTTTAGGCTATCCTACCTTTTGATAAAGCCCAGAAAAATGGGATGGAGGAAAGAATAACAAGAGAGACATAAATACATGGTGTTAACTAGCTTCTGGAAAGGAGAAAATTTCCTGAAGTGGGTTTAGTATCTTGTGTGTCTTGTGAAGTGTGTTTAGTATCTCATCGTCCATGGAGCAGCTGCTCATAGGTTGCCATTGGTAGGACACAGATCTTTGGGCTGGTTGATCTAGTCTGGCATGGCAATTTCTACCCTGTCTGTATGTGGTCAGGCAAGAAGGGTTGGAACAGGAGCCGAGTACTACTGTAAAGAAGAGCAGTTTCCAACACAGTTGTAGTTTTGATGGTTGTGCCATGTTTGCTTGTGTTGCTGTTTTACCCAGTGACTTCCTCATCTGGTTTTTGTCATGCATGGCTTTGCTTGACTGGTAGCTGTTTTTATTTTTCCTTTATCATGTCTCTGGGGAATTCCACAGTTCAGTGTCAAAACATCCCCTCCTAAGGGAGGAGGGAAAGAGGAGAGGTTTACATGATGCACATGTCTCATTTTACAGTTTCCTCATGATCTTCAGTTTGGCTGCTTGGAAGGAGCATTTGTTGTTCATGGTCACTCAGTCCAGGCTTGTTTATTGACTCAGGCTGTCTTTACTTACTGCAGTATTGCTGGTGATTAATGCACTTTGCTGTTCTGATTTCTACAGCTTGTCCTGTGAAACAAAGTTAATGACAGTGGCTTTTGGAAATTGAAGAGTAGCAGAGAGCTAATTAGATTTTTTTATTAAATATTCCCCTGAGTCCAGGGCAAGGGCTGTGATGCTCTGTTTTACACAGCCTCTTTGCTTCTTTCTCTGTGTCTTTTGCAAAGAGTATGTGGAAAATGGGCTCACCAGTGAAATAAGGGCTGGGAGAGGGGACAGAGGAGGGGAAAGAGTCCTGAAAGGATGGCATTTTCATGCCTTTCTTCCACAGCCCTTCTCCCTTTCCTCCCCTACTCCTCAGCAATTTTTCCGTCAGCTTTCCTCCCACACAAAATCCTTCTAGTCTTCCTGATGCCCTGTCATGTCCTGAACTGCCAGATCCCTAGTTTCTCCTGTATCAAACCTTCTTTGGTTTTAACTTTTTTGTGTAAGAATTGGCTGCTTCTTCCTCAACAGCTAAACCTTGTGTATAAAGCACAAAGAAGAAATATCCATTGCTTTTTCCTGTTTGTGAGAAATGCCATAGAGAATCACAGCAGATTTGACACCTGGAAAGGTTTTTGCTCAGAAATGCAGATCACTGACTTGGTTTAAGGCAGTGGGAATGGAAATTCAGCATTTCTTTGTCTGAGAGAAGCCAGAGATTTTCAGACTGGATAGAAAGAAAAAACTTTATGTTTATCAAAGGCCTAAAAATGCTCTATTAACAGCAGCTTTCTGGCACTGTAGGGTCGCTATTCCAAAAAAATTGATGACTTTTTGATGGAGGGAGTGACTGTAAAAGACCTTACCTTCCTGGGGAGGAGTAGGGAGCCCTTTCCTCTATTTTAAAGAGGCTATAAAACAAGTCGAAATCCTGCCTCGAAGGATTTTTGGTATGCAGAGCACTGCTGTAAGCGTAGATTTTGTGTTGGCTCAGCGCACAGACTGCAGGTCTCATAGTCATAAACGCAAAAGGTCAGGATTGCATTTAGCCCATAACTATCAACTCTGTGATACACTATTAGTCATAGAAACTTGAGAAATTTGTTAAGGTATTTGTTAAGGTTTCATTTTGATATGTTGGGGCTGCTTTTAAAATTCCATCACAGTTTAAAGTGGTACTGCCAGTAGGAAAGCCAGTTGATCAAAATAGTGTTTTTAAAAGATTTTACTCCTCTTATGCTTTTTGTGAATTTACTGTCATCTTCTAATTTTAAGAGAAAAAAATTAATCTGTAAATGTAAAAGCCGTCTGTTTAGAAATAAATTCTTTATGCATAATATGGTTAAAATACTTTCATGTAACGTTTCGGTTGCAGGAGTAGTACAAGATCATTTTAGCAGCAATAGCTTAAAAAAATTATTCAGATACAAGTAAGATTTTTTTAATGTTCAAATATTCCTTTAAAATTCTTAATTACATTTTTCTTCCCACCTCAAGCCCCAATTTCTAATTAATCCCAATTAGGCAATTTTTGTCAATCAGTAGTGTGGTACCATTTTTTGTCGTTGTCTCCTAGGAGCTGTTTATCTAAATCTGCTATGTCAAACCATAACTTTTATAGAAAGCTACAGAGCAAACCATAAGCCACTTCTTCATAAATCACTTATTTCAGTCTTTAAACGTCAGGTTGTACATATTAACCTTGCCATTTTTCTGTTTAAAAGTGGAGGTTTTTATGAAGCAGTCATGTGACATGGTCTGTTCAGTTTTTTTTTCTACTTACAGAAAAAATAATTTTTGCAGAAATCATAGAACAAGATATAAAACTGTACAACTCATTTTTTCACCATTGATAACAGATAAGATCAAACTGATAACCATCCAGAAGTCCTGTTCTTTGCAGGGACTCTATTGAGTAGGTTGGGGGGGAGTGATGGGACAAGCAAAATGGATAATCACTCATGTTTATCCATCAGTCAACAATAACATACTGTGGCACATCAGACAAATGCACTGTAATTAATATATCTAAATAGAAAATATTTAAAGTGTCTCACATTTGTTCATATTATAGCTCATCCTTGCTTACCATATCAGTGTATTTCTGCTCTTGAAGGTGATTGCAAAAATGTCCCATTTTGGTGCTTATTCTTTAGATATGTTGAGCACAGAAATTTAAATCATTAGCTCAAGAACCTATTACTTTCTGAGATACTGGCTTATTCTTATCTTAAATTATTTCACATTCTTGTATATATATGTAGTGCAGAAAATACATGTTTTCATCTGTATCCCATCAAAAGGATTGTGTGTCATTGAAAAAACCCTCTTCCAAAAGCAGGAGTTTATTTTTCTGGCAAAGGAAGTCCTTTTGGGGTTGGAATTCCAGATTGGAGACTGGCAGGTCAAATTCTTTATCACTTCTAAACTAAACATATATAATATGAAACCTCTTTAGGCATGTCTGAATCTCCATGGTGCTATTTTGAATTATTTTTCACAGCACATACAGGAAAAAGCCTGAAAATTTTTTTACATTTAGTGATTTTTTTAATTTTTTTTTTTTAAACCAGGTTTAGAAATAACTCATTTAAATTTGTGAATACAAATCTTTTAAATAAGAGGGGATGCATACTCAGGAACAAATTTAATGGAATAATACTAATTTCATCTCATTTAGTGGGGATTTTTGTCCTGTTCTATACTTTGACAAATGTGACTAGTTAAGTATTACCAAATAATACCTGCCAAATAAACCCTTCAGTTACTATATACAGATGATTTTCCCCCTTGATTTAATGACATTCTTGTTCTCTCTGCAGCCGTTCAATACATTAGAATCCCACTATACCTGAAGGTTTTTAAAGTCAAATATTATTTTCTAAAGCTTTCTGTTAAATATTAAGGCTATTGGTAGAATTTTCTTTTAGTAAAAATTCTGAGTAAAATGCAAGTGGAAGTTTTTTTTCTTGTACAATTTAAAAAAATCATCCTTCAATACTTCTTATAGTGAAAATATCTTTTTGCAACAATGCGATATAGTCATGATGCAGAATTCCTTAACTATTACAAATTTGGAAGGCGTTTTTAAAACTTGGTTTTGATCTTGAATTTAAAAAACATTATAGAAATCTATGTTATTGTATAGTCTTGAAAAAATCTATCAGTACTCAGGTTATAGAATCTAGAATATATGATTTTTAAATAAAAGCAAAGATTTTCCTTAAAAAGAAAAAAAAAGTTTCTTATGCAAGACAGCCTTGCAATGGAAAAAGCTTTGTTCTGCTGTTTTCCAAAAAAAATCTGCCTGTCTCAGCTAAAAACCATACCACCTTTTTATTAATTAAATTGCATATCTCAGAAACTGATTTATTTAATTTTGTTATGAGATCATAAAACACTGCAATGGAGAAAGTGTGGGTCCAATACCTGTCTGTTTGAAGTAGATCAAATGAATTCATTAATAATTGGCAACATCTGGTGGAACCTGTCAGATGATTTTGTCAATGCATTTACTTGATCGTTAATCTACAGACTATAACATAACATTGACTTACAGACTGTCCTGGCCTTAAGTTCTGTTTCAAGCACCCTGTTCCATTTCAAAAGATAAAACTTTCCATAGGCCAGCGCTTATCTGCCTGGCTTCCTGGCTGACTGAGATTTAAGCTATACTGGCTTGGACAACGCATGCAGTTGAACCTTGCTAACTTATGCGAGTGCTCGGCAAGAACATGGGGAATTACTGAATTTTTGTCAGTAAGAGGAAAAGCTCAAAAGCAAAGATAATGGATCAGAAAAGGTAGCGTATTCATTTAACTTGATGATACTGGTTTGTTATAATTACTTAGAATAATGACATTTCTTTCCTAGTTCCATAAAAAGGAAGAGAACATAGGGTATCTTACTGCTGTGAGTGGCTATTCGATCTTTTGTTAGAAGCATTTGTGCCTTCAATGTGTGATATTATTGTGTTGATTAGCAAAGGCAGGTGAAGGTCTGTGTGTTTTGGTTTTAATTCTTACTGTGAATGGGATGGTGGTGGCATTTGTAAAGACGACATCTACTTCTATTGAAAGCATAACGCATAGACACAAGAGAAGGGACTTCAAGGTAGGATTATTTTTCTTAATTGTTCCTGTGGCCCTTGAGAAACATGCTTTTTCTCAAACATCTCTCAGTGTTGTTGTTCCCAAATAAGTTACAGCTGATACGGATGCCGTTAGATGAAGTGCTTAATGTGGTTTGCAAAACAACTAACAGTGAGATAACTGTGGAAATGTCCTCTGCTGCTTTCAGATGCAGACAGTCTATTTTTGACCTGGAGACCCATATCAAGCCCTGGATTTTGTCAGGTCAGGGGGTGGGCACCAAAGACGTTATCTGTTTTCTTCCTTTGTTGACAACATATCCTTATCCTTCGTGGGTCCTGGGGTGACTGCTTGATAGTGCTGGAATTTAAAACACCTAGATAGGAGAAATCAGAAACTTCTTTTTCTATTTTTAAGGATGCTTATTAAAGTTGCTAGCAAGGCTGAGTGAGCTGCAGGGTTGCGGGAGGAGACTGGGGGAGAACACTGCTAGTGAGACTAGGAAGCCATAGAAAAGCATGCTGCCTTCAACAGTGCTCTGTTAAACAGAGATGTATTAAAAGCATAAATTAGTGTTACATAAGCATAAACAATTTGCAAGTATTAAATAATTTCTACCCTTCTTCATTTATTTATTTATTGTTTTTATTTAATAGGTGTACTTTCAGGAAAAGTGCATTTTTCTGGTTCATTGGGGAAATTTTTAATTATGCGGTTAGTTTTTTTTGTTTGCTTTTAAGGAGGACCACTTCAATTACATAGTATTTTATTCAAGGAAAAGTTATTTATGTGCTTTTTAAAAAAGATTTACTGTTAGATAAGCAGCTAAAACTCAATTATATGCCTTCATAAAGATAAGAAATTGAAGGAAGCTTCAAAATAGCAAAAAGATGAGCACATCAAATTCTGTGCGAACCATTAGAATGCATAAAGGAGTGCTTGGTCTGTATTGGAGTCTGGTAGTAGCCAGATTCACTCACATTATGTTAGATTAATTTTTTTTAACCCTTTAGTGTCTTGATTTAATACTGCTTCCCTGCTCCAAATTCTTGGATCCTGCAGTATTGAAAGAGCAAAGCAGTTTAACTGCAGAGTTAGTGTTCTGTCTCTGTGGGTTCGTAATAAAGAATTACATAACTAAGAAACTGTATGTTTTAATTGGCTTTATTTATATTGGGATTTAAAGCTAGAACAAAATAATGTAAACAAACTAACTCTGTGAAAATTTAAGAAATCTTCAGCTATAAATAATGCACAGTTTTCCAGAAGAGATGCTGAGTATGGACTAAAAAAAAAAAATCTTGTAAGCTTATTGTTACAGTATTGCTACGGATAAATATTGGTGGCTTTGCAAAATGGTAGATTTTTGTCTGGTTTTAGTCTCTTTCATACCATAACAACTCTTCCTTTACTGGAGGAGAGGCAGCAAAGGGAAGGAGAAGAAACAATTTATTCAGTATAGGCATTTAACTGGTAAATGGTTCCCTATCTAAAGACGCATTTGCAAAATTTAAGAAGGACTTCGAAGGAGGAAGTGAAAATGCATAAACTTACGTGTTAACAGAAAAATGAATGCTCTTTAATGTATTCAAACTGTATAAGAATGTAATTATTAATAATCGTTAAGTTGCCTCTGTCTCTTCAACTTAATTATATCATGGGAAATATCTTACAGGAATCTTTTCTTCATGGAAAATATGGAATTTTCTTTTTGTTCGGAGGTTACTGAGGGCTTTTTATGCCCTTTGTTGGGATGCCTGCTGACATGAACAATCGTTGTGTAATCAGCAATAGTTGTGAATTATGCCTGAAAAACAAAATTAAGGTGACAAATAATATGTATTTGAACTTGTGTTAGTGAAGCCTGGCAGAAGCTAGTATTCAACACCTGCATTTATATGATCTTATTAGGGAATGGATGCAAATCTCTGTATGAGAAAGAAATATGCTTTGAACAAAGGAAAACTGAAATTCTTTCATCTTTCAATATAAAGTCTCAATCAGAGAAAACATGTCATTACAGTGGCAGTTCACACAGTCCAGTAGCTCACTTATGAGGCCTTCCCTGGACGTCTTCAACGTGTTAACTGCTGTATGTCTATCTTTTCGTTATCTGCAATGTTAGTCTCATGGGGTTTTGTGTTAACTGGTTTAAAATGGTTGGCAAGAGTTTTATTGAAATCTGACTAAAGATAATCTGACTCAGAATATTTCTGTAGCAAATAAAAACAAGTGCTACATGTTGGTATTGAGTGAGATTAAAAAGAAGTTAGAAAAGCTGAACAGATATTCCTTGATATCGTGCTTTTTATTTATATCAGTATAGATAATTTCTCAGTTACAGTCTCAGGTGAAAAACAGGAATTGAGTTAAAACCACACAATAAATCGTAGTTTAATTATGCCCCTGTTTTTCCTGTAGTGACAAAGATCTTCATATCCTTTAGGAAAATTTTGACAGTGTATGTTATTAATTACTGTTACACTGTTATGATAGTTTCTGTTGCAGTCATCCCCATGAGTGCCACTTCCGTGTTAACTGCATACAGTCCTAGTTGTTGTGTTAACTAAAAAATCCAGATCACACAACTCAGTCACTCCTTGTCCTGGGATTCTGCAATTCTGGCTGCACAGATTTGTTAAATGCTCTTATAAAAATAATAAATTTAGACTGCTCTGAAGCCCTGTTCAATCCTATGGATGTTAAATGTGGATTAATCCCCAGTGACTCCTAGGACTAGATGAGTAGGTGCCAAAACGTTTACCTGTTAAAAAGTGTACAGTCTGTTTTTCAGTGGCTTGTATGTGGTTTCTGGTTAGAGATCTGTAGAGCTGCCATATGGAAGTGTTTATCTTTTTCAGTGTCATTCACCTGTCTTGAAACTGTCACAAAAAAAGGAAAAAAGACGAGAGGGGAAAAAAAGAAGAAAAAGAACTATAGTAAAGAATGAGCTGCTTTGGTCCCAGCCAGATCCTCTCCACCTCTCCAGTTAGAGACTTGGGATTTCTTCTTTAAGCCACCTATCTTCAAGGATTTAAACAGCCAAAATGTTCTATTTGGGTAGTTGAAATGGCTTAACACCCACAATATATTGATATTTTCTATGTTCAAATTTGTCAGGGTGACTTTTTAAATTTCCGAAAAAACAGCTTTCAGGCTCTTCATGTATCAAACAGGTGATACAGGTCAGCAGAGTATTAGAATTGTGCTGAACGTAATAGATTCCTTTAGCGGTATTTTGCTGTCCTTTCACTTGGACTTTTTCTAAAGCAATGACCTGTGTTTTTCTGCTTTTATTTTAGCTGGAATGAAAGTTATAGAAATTTCTTTTTAGCGGATTTTACTGATGATCTTCAATATGGTTTGAGTGTAGTGTTTCCCAGTAAATGTAGTGGCAAAGAAAATCTAATAATCTTGTTGCTGATGCAGTGTTGTATGTCTGAACACTGGTGTTGCTAAACTATGAGCTGAACTTTTCAGTGCTTGCAGCGACCTGCTGCATACAGCACTGTAAGCAAACCTGTGAAGGAGTTGTTTAAGCTACAGATTACTCATTTGCACAATATATCAAATATCACCTTGATGGGACATGAGGTTTATTTATCTTTTAAAAATAGTCTGAAGCCATTGTTAAGATACGCTAATAAAACCAGAAAGGAATTATATTCCTTAGGAATAATTAGCTCTGGACCAGTTATTCACATGTGGCTTTTTACTCAGTGCATATACATTACAGGCATATAACTAAGCAAATTGTGCAGTTTTAGAAGCCCTATTATACCAATAAATATATTCCATTTTATTAGCCCCAAAGAGCAGCAGGGAGCACGAACTCTTCCTTTCCAGGAACATGCGAATACATTTTATATTCCTTTCTGTCTTTTCATCATATATCACAGTGAGCTTGTACCAAAAATTAATATTTTAGAGACTCCTGGTCAACTCTGTCAGAATTATACCTGCATACAAAGTTGCTAAAGTCTGTTGGTTTGGGGTTTTCTGATTGTTAGTCCTGCTGGAGCTTGAAAATTTCCTTTATAGAATTAGCAGTTCTTTTTCTGAATCTTTGCTTGAGGAAACATGCCAGGGAATCCTCCACATGCTCTCTGATTAACAGCAAAATAGCTGTTAATGTCCGGTATTAAATTCTGTTAAACAGCACACAGAATGAATAAATACTGAATTTCTCAATAAAATTACGAAAGAAAGAATGGGAATCTTGGCTTTGTTGAGCAGGAAAATAATCTCATTGCATTCAGTTAGTGATTTCAAATACTCCTTTATGAATAGCTGACATGGGACAATTTGAAGCCCAAGCCCAATTCTCATCGATGGATCTTAAATCTTAGAGCTGTTACATTCATGGAAATTTATTCACTTACATTTTCGGGCTTGGGAGAAAAACAAAATAAAAATGACCTTAAAATAAACCAACCAACGAACCTGTGGAGGTGTTGGTAACCTTGGCCACTCTTATTGAAAAGTGCCCCCTAAAGAGCCTGTGAAATTAGGTTGGTTTTTTTTTTTTTTTCTTCATAGCACAACTGGACACAGAAACCCCGTTTTCTTTAGCGAGAATGCTTGGACGCCCTCCAATCAAGTGGGAACAAAGAGTTGTCTGTCAGGGTCCCGGGAGCCCCCACATCTGCTTTTTAAAACAGGATGTGGGGAAGGGTAAAAATCCTCTCCATCTGTGACGCTAACATGGCTTTAAGAACACCTGGAATTACTAGACCCAGCATTTGAAGCTTATTGCTGGAGCTGATTTCTGATAGACTAAAGGCCTTTAGGGGCCGAGTTTCTGTGTTATGTGGGAGCTTAGTGTTAGGGCAAGTTTTCTACTGGAGGATCTGGACTGTAAAATCTGAACCCAGTCCTCCTTTGGAAAACCGTAAAATAATTTCAACAAGTAACTTCTGGGAGACTGTTTAGCCTGGTTTTAGCATTTATTTAAAAAAACCCCAAAATAACAAAAAATCCTTGGAGTAATTTTTAGTGCATTTCACTATCCAATCGGAATTTTTTAAGCAAATGCATCAAATTTTTGCCTTTATTTTTAACTGCTTTCTGTTTAAGGTGACTTCACTTGCTTGAGTGTTCAACAAAGCAGGGAACATTAAGCACACAATCAGGTTAAGGGAAGTTCCTTCTGTGCTTGAAAGAGTATTAAAAAATACCTGTGCATTTTCAGTAGAGCCTGAAGGTGTTTTCTCTGATCAATGTGCAGTGAAAATCGCCCAAGTATGTCATATTATCAGTCAGCTTTTAACAGAATGTGATTCAACAGTTACTCAGCTAATTGGCCAGCTAATAGAAGAAGAAATATTTCGGTGGACAATTTGTGAAAGGAAAATAATTTCTAGACTACTTCTTATTAATTATTCATCTGTCTCCATTTTCAGCTAAAGATTCTGTTGGTGAATTCTGTCAACAATTTCAAATAAGTAGAGATGTTTAATTTGGTTAAAGCTGGTTTAGGTCTCTCTGTATCATGTCAAAAAGATTTGTTGGGTTTCTGTTATTTTGTTTGTTTCATTTGCAATGGGGAAACAATAATGGGCTACCATATCCTGGCTCTAACACTTCTAGATTTCAGGTATAGCAATAATAAAACCTATCTGGGAAACTTACTAAAGGTCTGCTTTCTATTTCAAAGATTGTTCATTTAAATCAGTGGCCTAATTAGCTGCCTATTAGTAAGTATAGAATTTCTTAATATAAAAATACAGAATCTGGTTCAGAATACATGTTACAATATATTTTAGAAAGTAGTCATAATAAAAAAATGTGGTTACAGTCATCTTTATTTCTGGAATTTTAAAGTTTGCAGGGAAACTCTGACGTGGAAAAGTTGACAGCCATAGTTGTAATTATGTGTTCTTGAAACTAGTAGGTGAGTACGTTAATGACTGCTTTTTCTATTCACTACTCATCATTTATGATAGCACATAATCTCAAAAGTTCATCAACTTGTGTTTGATGTTTTTAATATTGAAAAAACCCTGCCTATTAGGGAGGATATGTAATATGGATTGAGAGGCAACTGAGTGCATTAATTCTTGTTGTTTCATTTTTATGGTAAATCCCAAGTGATAAGGACGCTCATGGCTTTTTCGGTCAGCTGAGTTTCTGCTGTTTTTTCTTGAGTACAGGTCTGAATGATGTGCTCAGAGATTTAGAATGTGATTGTTTTGGAAGTCAGCTTTGGTTACTAAGAATGAATGTTCAATTTTATCTCTTGTATAATTGTCGTCTTAAAAGAAAATCTTTAAATTGCCACAAACTACAATAGAGATAATGCGTCGGCTGTGTTGGCTACATCCTTCTTAACAAAGAAGTCTGCAAAATACTGAAACTATAGCACTGGACATATCTACTTCATAGGTTCAGATAAAGATAATGACAAGATTGTCTGAAGGATTACTTTTAAATTTAAGAAATAGAAAATATTTTATATGGAAAAAAAACTATGAAATTAGGTGATGGGAGGAAAATCCTGGTGAAAGAGCATTTGTGTTAATCTGGCTCACAGTTTGTGTTCACTCTTTCTTCTGACAGTTTTAACACTGTGTAATCCTCCATAATCTAAAACGGGGTATGCACTGCTTTTTCTGTGAAACAGAGTGGGGGGGGGGGGGGGCAGGGGAGAATAACAGTTAAAAGCAAAAAAACCCTGTATATAAGAGAGGTTTTTCTAATTACTTGGGAGAAAGTATCATAGTTGCTATAACTGTTAGAATAATTTTCCATTACTATACTCCTGGCACTCTATTCAACATTTAAGAGATTTGTATTTCTGTATTGCTTTTCTGAGAGGTTTGAGTTGCACGTACAGCTAGAAGCTGCTATGCTGTTGGCTTGTTGGAAAAAAGTAAAATGAAAATTTCCCTAGACATTAGCTGTTACAGTAGAAACATCTTATTTATAAGCCAGCTCATTCTTTGTGAATGCTCTAAAAGTAATTGTTTATGTTAGAAACTGGTTTTTAAAAAATAGTAACAACTGGCTTGAACTGACACTTTTTTATCCTTTTCAGTCAAATTTTTTCAAAGTAATTTTTTTTAGTAATTTGTATATTTCTAAGAGGCACAGTATAATAAACATATAGCAAAGATGAAGGACCATTGAATGGTGGTAAGGAAATACAATGAATCTCTTGAACAAGGCATTTTATCAGTATGGAGAGTAGTTAAAATGTTACATAATTTCTGTTTCTTTGAAGTTAATGTATTCATATTAATGCTGGCAATGAAGTAAATTTTCTTGAAATCCTCACTGAGCTCAGTAAGTAGTGTTCTGTGCTGTCCAGAGAGTACAGGGAATGAATGCAAAAGCATTTTAATGTTATAACTAAATGTCAGTGTACTACAACGGTTGAACAATATGAGCTTTTCATGTTGGTCAGACAGTCCTTTGATGTGCTTGGCATTAGATTTTTGGGGGGCTATCCAAAAGGTGTATTACATAAATATTGTTAATGACCATTAATCCACATATTTATAACACACAAGTCAACTAATAATTATGTTTAACTATTACAGTGGTTTTTATGTTGCGTTTTAAAATTGTAAAGGATAGAAACTTTGTTTTCCTTTGCATGCATTTAAATATCTTGAAAAGAGTTTAATTTTTTTTCAATTGTATAGCTGTACTTTTTCTTTATGGAGCCAGTTTTCTTCTTTTAGCTTAAGGGAAAACGTTTGCCATACAAAAACACCATAGTACGTTACCCATACCCTTTAA
Organism: Strix uralensis; assembly: GCF_047716275.1. NCBI lineage: Eukaryota > Metazoa > Chordata > Aves > Strigiformes > Strigidae > Strix > Strix uralensis. The sequence continues at coordinate 31,452,964 of NC_133978.1, forward strand.
AACAGTATGGAAATGCAGAGCCATTGCATATATCAGGAATTCCCTGTTTAGACACACACACATATCATACTATCTCTTCTTTCTTCTATACATGGTGATTTTTTTTTTTATTCTTGAAATGAGTTTAGGAGGCTTGAACCTAGCTGGCTTTTTTGAAAAATAGTTTGTATTAGATTCCTTTTGATTTTTATATCCAGACCGATTATCAGTGCTTTGTTTTCAAGTACTTTTAAGGGGTATGCAAAACAAAAATACCTGGGAAATATCTGGTAACTCCTGTAAAATCTGTGGAGAGTAATGGCTGAAATACAGAAAGGATGAAATTACAGACAATGCAATAATCTACCATTATACTGCAATAACTAATTAAAAATGTAATAACTAAGAAAAAGTGTGGGGACATTCTGTTTCTCACAATATTTAGGGCAGGAACAGTCCACTGGTGCTAGGAAAAGAGTAGGCAGTTGCAGTAAACCTGCTGTATTACCCACCTGGCCGTAGGCGGGGGACTCCAGGCGTAAGGACAGCTTGCCCCTCGCTCCACGGTGACATCGCTGGTGAGGCTGCTGGTGGGGCAAGCAGGCGGCCCACGGCGCACGGGGCTGCACCGGCAACCTCGTAGCCAGAGCTCTCCCCCTCGGTATTGCTACGGCTTAGATTGCGCGGGGGCTGAGAGGTCTCTGTGCCGTTCCCATAGGCGCTGTGCACATCTGACAGGAGTGGTTGCTTCTACCTCAAAGACTTTGTTAAGGATTAGAGGGCTTTAGCAAGGATTGTATGGTTTCATTGCTCTGAGAGTTGGAAAATGCAGTTGCGGCTTACGCGGGTAGAGGTTACAGTCTGGTTTGAAAGATGAGCTACAAGAGGTTCCCATAATACCGTGAATTAAAGAATGTGAATTGAAGCACAACAGAGAAGGTATAAACACAGAGAGAAGAAAGGAGAGGAATAACACCAACAAGTGAACTGGGCACACAGACTAGTTCTGGGAGTACTTGGGTTGCCTTGAGTCAACAATTTAATAGTAATTTGCCAATATGTATTTGGCTACTGGTAAGGCTCTACAATATCTTGCATCCTTTTTTGTTTACATATTGATTAAAAATAGAACATATTACTCTCTCTCGTGTGAATGAACTGGGATACTCCCTGAGTGCAGTTTAAAAGATCAGTATTATAATTTAAACCGTAGAAAACACAGGTGCAGAGAACATAAATAAGATTGCACATGCTTTAGCCATTCCATATCATGAACTGCTTAATTAACCTTCTTTGCTTGTAATTGAATATAGCCAAACCAGGCTTGTGTTTATGAACAGCAATGGGTGATATTTCTTATGAGATTCCTTGATGAGATTGCCATGTCATCTGACACTCTTGACCAAAAGTCATTTTCTTACCTCCTAGCTTGTCAAGATCAGTGGACTTTTTTTTCACAGCTTGATGACAGATGAGACTAGTGTGCTGCACATGGGAATCTTCTTTGTGCTAAGATGTAAATGAATGAGTTTTATAGCAGAAAGTTAAGAAAGCTTGCCCCCCCCCCCCTTTTTTTTTTTTAAAAAAATGAGCATGAAGAGCATTGATGTGGGTCATTAATGGTAATGGTCCATTCTAAGGAAAAGGCACCTGCCTGGATGCTTCATGGGGATAGGGAAAGGCTGTCTGTGTTCAGGCCATGGTTTTGAGTGTGAAGCCTGGTTGGAAGTATCTGAGGTTGGGCATCTTGGGTGACTCCTGCACAGCAAACTGATAGATCTGATTTCAATTCCCAGTGATAAAGCATCTGTTTCACAAAGCCTGGTTATTGCTCTCGGCAAAGGGAGGCTGCATTACTTTAGCCTCTGGAAGGAGTCAATGTTCTCCATTGTGTGGGAGCTACTTGGGTTTATTTATCCGTTGCTGGCTGTGTTGCTGCTGTTTGGTGCATCAGTAGGATCCTGGTAGCCAGGCTGGCTGTATTTCCCAGTAGACCGAGAAACTCTCTTATTTCAGCTTTCTAGACAACCAGGATTTATGTGTGGGCTTCAGTGGCCTTCTCAAGATGCTAAAATGGCTGCGTTTTGTTCAGAGGTTGCCCATCTCGGCCAGTTGCAATTGGGGGTTCTCCATAACTCATGTAGAAAGTGTTAGAGAGAAAGGAAATATGAAAGAGGGATGAAACTCCTGTTGAAACCAGTGGACTTTTGAAGTCAGTGTCAGAATTGTGGTCAACTTGCTTATTAGTAATTAAAAGTGACATTTGAGAAATAACCCCCCCAAAACAGACCTGCCATCCCAAACAAGAAGAGAAACATCACTTTTTCTGGAAGTTCACTACGTGAAAGCAACTTATAGGCTTTTATATACTTTTTTCAATTTGCGGAGGAGCTAGGTTTATTCAGGCCGGTGTTAGGCTGGAGAGAGGTTTGCAAAGAGGTCACTGAACTGTTGGGAGAATTACTGTGACATCGCTGCAGTTAGTGGGTTTGTCACTTTGGGGCACGGGAGTGACAATGTGGCTGGCTGATCTCTTCCAGAAACCTCTGGAATCCAAGAAGAAATTTAAAGGTGATTATAGTATGTCATATCATTTACATAACTTACCTATCAGTAACACTTCCCATGTTGTCAGATGTGTGTGTGTTTATATATATGCCTGCTGAAAGGTTCAGATTTAAAGGATAAACTCTGACAGTGATGTGGACTCGATTTGACCTTGAAAAAATGTAGTACCTCCTCTTTGGTTGTACTGCTTTGCATAAAAAAAAAAAAAGGAAATGCCTACATTAGCCATTTATTCTTCCGCTACACAGGCTATGCAGGACTTCTTGTAAGAAAAAGGAGCAAATCTGATTATAGCCCTTGACTTAAGCTTTTGACAACAATCTGTTTTGGTTTTTGTTCGTGAGCATTTTCTGTTGTTAAAGACTTGACTCAGGATTAGGATAAATGGCTGGAATAACAAGGATTTGGGTCACTGTTGATAGTCAGCAATGTCCGTAAGTGTGGCTTTTCACCAGGCTTCATACCATATTAATCACAAAGTTTGAGAGCAGTGGTGGGACCTGTCTCCTTGCTGTCAGTCCCCGCAGCCTGCACACTGGATGTGTCAGCACAATGCCACTGGCAGGTGGAAGAGTTGCGGTAAATATGCACAGTTATGGTTTAAGTGAAAAAGCTGTGGGAAAGGAAATACATTAATCCATTGTAGCTGTTTTTTCTTTTAAGTAAGCCTCTGTAATAAATTGTGAGTTTTTCCTGGACTTACCCTTTATATTTCTAGATTCCTGTCTTGAGTGGGAGGGGGAGTGGAGTACAAATTGAACTGAAGCATAAAAAAATACTAAAATACAGAAGCAACTGAAAATTAAATTAGGTTGTGTATGTGGAAAGAAATCCTCTTCCATATGGTCTCTTTCGTGAACCTGCTTCAGGAAATCCTGGTCTAACAGGTCATAAAAGATGCACTATGCATTCAAGTGCATCGTTTGTTTAGGTGGTGTTGTGGAGGTGATGTTTAGGAGGTGCTTTAAAGGCAGAAAAAATGGAACGCTGAATCCGGGAAGAGCTAAACTTGATGAATGACTGAGTATGGGCTTGCTCTTTGGAAGTATACTAAACATTTGATCTTTTAACTCTTTGGGTTTTGGATACTTTCTTCCTACATAATCAGGAATTTCATGTCTGATCCTCTTTCTTTGATTTTTGCAGTTTTAAGGACTTTTAATGTATATAAAAACAAAAGCCAAAAAGGAGAGGATGTTGAATACTTTACAAATCTTTTTTAAAATTCAAAACTACTAGTATAATTTTGAAAATACTTTTGTTTCTTAGATGTTTCATTTTGATTTTTATGTCATCATTTTGCTATTTTTCCAGTTGTTATAATTTTTATATCCTAGAAGGACCAGATATCCTAAGAAGGTCAATTTCCCATGCCATACAGATGTGGAGAAAAATCATGTATTTTTCCTCTCCCACTTCCCCTTCTCCCTTAGTTTTAAATCACTTTTGAGGTGCATGAAAACTTTGTTCCTTACTCTTAAAAATACTGCGGCCCCTGCTCAGTGCGGCAGCAGTGCAGGACGCCTGCTGCTCTAGTGCAGGGTCTCCATAGGGTTGCGAGGGAGGGGTTTAGGCTCCTGCTTTCTGCTGATGACACAGCTGCTGTAGAGGTATGTGGCACAGCTAATTTGCCTGTTTGGTGTTGATGTGGGTGTTGCTGCAAGGGCTGATGACAAGTGGCTGTGCATGAGGACATGGGTAGCAGGAGTCTAAACTTTCTCTGCAGAAGGGCTGTTAAAATTGAATTAAATGCCTGCTCAAAGATGGGGTAGGAGTGACAGAGCCTGCACACACAAAGCTGAGCTCAGAGATGGGCACTGATCCAAGCCTAACGTATCTGCAAGCTGTGCCAGTTGCTTTTGGTCCTTGTTGGGATAGATGAAGCCATGGCAGAGCTCCGTGTTGTTACATCTAGACCCATTTCTTGTGCTCAAGCCAGTTTATTTTAAGCTAGCTTGAAATATCTCTATGCTGCACCATAGTGGGTAATGTATGCAAAGTCATGTATTTCAGTGGTATCAGTTGCAAATTACTCTTCTGTCACATGGAAACCTTACAGGGAAAAAAAGAGAAATGGAAGTAAATAGTGTAAAACTCTAGCTAAACTGTTGCTGACTCTTAAATATTGGTCTCTTGCTTCTGTGGAAGCTGGGAATACTCTAGGAAGAGGTGGCCAGCTAAGGACACTTGGCTGAATTAAGTCATGGCTTATGTGGGTTCTGTTGTATCAGTAATTTCATATCCTCCTAAGAGCTTGTTGATCTTCTTACAAGGGTTTGATGTGAACAAAGTCGGGACAGAAGCTGATGCAAAATATGTATTACACAGCCAAGTCATGCACAGCAAAATGGGTAAACCCACATGCATTTGTCCTGCGGGCTCCTGCTCGTTGGTTAAATGTTATTTTTGTCAGGTCTGTCATGGTACTTATATATGCATGATCAGTTTTGTTCATCTTCCGGTGGCTTTCCAACATGGAAAACACATCGAAAAAGTGCAAATATTACCTTAATAAGCTAACACTCAGAAAAACTGTGGCAGAGCTGATTTTTTTTTTATCTTTTTTTTTTTTTTTAAATGTCACTGAAGTACATTGTGAGGGGAATAGCTTCAAGTTCAACTCTCAAAGCAGCTTTTGTCCTTAGAGAAAAATCCCTTCCAGAGGAAAACTGTGTGCTGGCTAGCGCTTGCTCTAATGCAGATGGGGCATCTAATTCCCTCGCGAAGGAGAAATTGTAGCCATGCAAACAGGAGGAGATGCAGATGTTTTTCTTGTTCAGATCCGCTCCTCAGATAACGCTGTACTGTGCACCATGTGTGCGCTGTGCTATGTGGATCCTGCAATTCTCAGAGGGGCTTTCTTTAAACATACGCTGCAGCATTCCAGAGCTGTGGCGACATAGATGCCCATCACAACCTTTCTCCTTCATGCGTCTTTTCTGGTGCTTGACCCGTGCCAGATACATAAATATCTTAGGAATGAAGCTTTTACAGACTGATTTCCCCTGCTGCTTATTTTCTCATGTAGATGTTATTTCTTTTTCTTGCGTGAGTTGTATTCATTTGTTGTTAGATAAAAGGTGTAACTCCTTGTTCACAACTGAGGGACTGCAATCTGAAATTTCATTAACGTTTATGCAACTTTGTGCCTCCATTGCATTTTGACATACAAAACGTGATTCTCTTTTACTCCACAAGCTGATGGGTTACTTTTCTTCTTAAGTGTTTAATTGTTCTGTTGCTCATCAAAGTGAGATACCCCAGATGTTTCCCCCCTACCAGAGTAGGGGAGAAGTTACCTTCACCTCAAGAAAACAGACTCCTGTTTATTTCAAGAAACAGCCTGTTTTGTTGGGGCAGTATACCATGATTCTGGCCTCTTGTCTGAGTGCTTTGTGAGCAGTGTACCTAATGGAAATGTCTGCTGGTGTATGTGGGGACTGAGAGGAAGGATAATAATATGTTTCTGAGGCTATTTCAGCATCAAGGGAACAACTTCATCAGCTGGAGGAATGAAATTCTCATTCTGTTGTATTTTGAAAAATAACCTTCAGCTTAAAAATATTTTTAAAGTACCTTTTGTTGCATCAGGGGAGGAGAACATAGCAATCTTATACCAGCTGTCTTTTTCATAAATGTCCTTACATAGACCAGCAGAGGCTGTGACATTCCTCTTACCCCCCCTGATAATCTGAAAATCTTCTGTGCTGGAGCATCTGCTCCAGGGCAGTAATGTAGGAACATCAGATAAATTCTGTGTTCCATTCCCTGGTGGATATGTTAGCCAGCAAGTTATACAACAAGCCTGTGTGGGGAAAAAAGGATTACACCAAAACCTAGTGGGATGTCTTCCCTAGGAATCAGAAAATGAGGAATATGTTAGTGGCAGTGCAGAAAGATATTGATGACTAGAAGAAATGGGACTGACTCATGACATGATTACATTATCTAAGAAGGAAATCTTATACTAATCTTCAGAAAGAGTATTGTAAGCCCACTGCTTAATCCTTGTATATTATATCAGAGCCCTAGCTCTGCTACACTTGAGCTGAAGAACACCATTCCACTGGGTGCTTAGTTTTCTGAGGACTCTAAAATCAGTAGCTTTTCTTGGGCTGTCCTGAAATTTGGGGCCTCATTGTAAACCTCTAAGTTTGGGGATCTTCTGCTGTCGTGTTTCCCAAAATACAGCATCCCTCCACCATAGCAGCTTTTTTTTTCCCGCAGATTTTACTGCTTTTTTTTATATGAACAGGTGAGAATAGCACTATTGTTCAGATCACACCCCAAAAGCAGCAGGAGCTCTGCATGTTCACCTGCGTAGCATGGGACCCTTTAGCAGAGCAAAACTGAAAGCTTGAAAATGAGTTTGAGGGACAAGAGAGGCAGGAATCTGATGTGCAGGAGATACACATTACCCTACACCTGCAAAGATCATACTGCCAAAAAGGCTTTTAGTCTCTCAGACATCATGAGAGCTGGATAGTCTGAGGAGACGTACAGCAGCCAGTTGAACATCATTTTTAACCAGCCAATTTCAGTTCCTTACTATTGGTTGTCTTGATGTTAACATGTTCATCAGAGGGCTGTGAGGCTTTTAGCCTTCCTCTGAAGAGTTGATTGTCATTGACAAATATGACAAGGTTTGTTTATCAGTAAGTAAATATTCACTGTAATGAATGCAATTAACGATATTGATTAAATAGTAGTTGCAGTGTAAGTTCTAACAAAATTATCACCAAGTGCCTTATTTTTTCTGTTGATGAATCAGATCTCTGAAAACCTGTTAGCACTCAATCTCTTTCTCATGAGTTCCTCTACTTTTTTGTAAAGACATACCTCATTGCATCAGTGACATCTTGCCCTTGTTCACCTCTCCTGTGCTCTGTTAGTGTTCAGAAGCTCTCCAGAACCCGTGGCATTGCTCTTCAGCCAGTTGTTCAAGCACGCTGGAATGCCAAGTGACCTTCGCTCTTAACTAATGCTATGGAGATCAGTGGAAATGCAGCAGCATATCCCAGCAGTAAATCTGGCATCCTTAATTTCAATTGTGTGTGTTTTTCTCAATCATTTGTGCAACCAGACCAAAGTTTGGGCTCCATGTGGCTCAATGGTGTAAGTCAGTTCTAGAATTATGAACAAATGTTATTTTTCAGTCTTCCTCAGTTCAAGCAGGGTTGACAGGAACACAGATTTTGAAGGTATTTAACTGTGTCAGTAAGCAATTGAACGCAAGAGCCTAAAAATTTACTTAAAAGATTTTTTTAACAAACTTGACACCTGGCACAAGACCTCCATAGCTCAAAAGTATGTGAGAATGCTGCATAATTATGTTGTTGCACAATCCAAAGTGCATGCCAAGGAGTAGAGAACTATAATCCTCATAGAAGAGGGAGACAGTAAACTGTTTATGTATTTATCATCCCAGCTACTAATATGTACAACATCAGATTGTTTTTAGAGATACATACTTATGTGACTATATGTAATAAATAATTTCTCCCACATTCCATTCCAGGACAAGATTATTATAATGTGCTGGATTTGGCACAGAATGTGAAATCATGTAGAAGATAAACCCAGTGCAGAATGTGTCAGCTTGCTTTTTAAAGCAGTGTCCCTCTATGAAAAAAATGTGGCCTGTATTGTGTGATCTTGAACTACTGGACTTTTTCTTACAAGCATTTGAGAGAGAAAATTTCTGACTGGTCATTTTTTTCCTCTCAAAAGATCCAAGCAGGAGCTCCCTGCTTGAGAGAGGTACTGCCTCTGCATCCATCGCTGCGTTCCTGCTGAGATCTTTGAGTTGCTTTGGCCCCTTGGCTCAGGAGGCTGGGGCTGGAGGGGCTCTCTGCAGAGAAGCTGCAGTTGGTGATGGCTTTAGCAGCATGTGCCTGGGTTCCTGGGGCATCTGAGCACCAGCCACAGAGCCAGGAGCTGAGCCTCAGCTGCAGCCAGTGCTGTAGGTTCCTGCCTCCACAAATGTGAGACTCAAGTCGTGCGTTGCCCAGCTCTTTGCTGAAGACTGAGCAGACCAGCCTCGATAGCCCTGTCTGCAGCCAGCTCTCCCAGGACTGGCTTGTCAGGTTTGCTGCTTGGTGGTAGAGAACCAGAAGCCTAACCTTGGAGACTGCAGGCTATGGTAGTCTGGCAGGAGACCCCAGGAGACTTACTGGTGTTTTCTTGCCCAGTACTTTTGTACAGAATATTTTGATTGCAAATGAGTTAAGGACTCAGAGGTCAGAGACACCACTTTTAAAGTCCCTAGTGTATGATTAAAAGAATTCATTATTTTCGATGGAAATAAATAGAAATATTTCTCTTGGTTTCAGCAAGTTTTGGAATAACATCAGGATGGTTGGTTTTAATTGCCCTGAATATCCCAAGGAATGAAGTTGAGGAGGTCATGGTGATTATTTACATCGTTGATACTAATTCACTGTGTAAAATTATTTACATGAGTATTCATCTAAGCATGACAAATGATACAGACTAAGCTTGGGTTCTCTGGACATTAACTGCTGAAGAATTGTGTCCACCCAAATATCAAATGAGAATTCATCAAGAATAATTTATATAGTGAACTGGAGTTGGTGAGGAATGAGGTGATCATTCTGTTTTGGAAGTCAGATATCAGATTTGTTTTCTGTGGTTAAAGAATGGATTCCAGGTGAGGCTGTGTACCTGGTTTAGATGCTTTATTTAACATGAATTATGCTTTGAGCATGAGTTATGCTTAAAGCATGAGTTATGCTTTATTTAACATGAATTCATTATAAAGAGAAGAAAAACAGGAATCTAACAGTTTTGTCTTCAGAAGCTCAAATTCTGTTCATTAGACTTATAAAGAAAAGACCAAACTTGTTTTCTTGTGGTAATTAGTTATAGAGAAATGTTACATTGTTCTTAATCTAGGCAATCCAAAATCCAGATTATAACCTTCATGTGTCTTTATTTGTTGACCATCAACTTTATCTATTGACTATAAAGAAAACCAAGGGTGACTATGAATCTAGGCTTACCAGATTTGTAGTGTGGTGGGCAAATATAACAATACAGTATTCCCAGGGAGAATTACCTTGATTTGAAAAAACATGCAATCCCTTCCTCCATCCTTTGTATTATTTATTACGAGACTGAACCATAGAGCAGCTTTTCTGGGCTGAAATGCAGTCACTGTTTAATAAAGCAGAAAAGACCAACCATAGAGCTATTCAGTACTTATCCTGTAAATCACTGCCTACGATCAAATTCTTGTGTTTGTCCAAACCTGTTGAATTAAGATCTTGTTCCCCTTAACAGCTTCCCTCAGCCTCCTACCCAAAGCAGTCAGCGAGGGAGAGGTGGGCCAGGAAACTTCTTTAGGAAGTTCTTCGTGAGTTTGCAGTAGGGACATAGAGAGATGGTGACAGACAACAGGAAACTAATACAAACATAATAGGTAATGAAGGCAGTAGAGGAGACAGTCAAAAATACTGTGCAAAATAAATGGCTTTCCATTTCATATCTGAATATTTTGTAGGGATTTACAATTACCTGCAGGGTTAATTTGAGGTGAAATAGTATTGAAATTGATAAAATGTGAAGTAGTTGGATATTCAGTAATGTATCCAGTTCTCAGGTCTGGGTTCTTGACAGCTTTTCACTGTCTTCTGCAGATGGGCTTGTTTTGTTCTCTGGATAACTTATCTGCTGTTTCTGGGAGGTTCCTGAGGGGTTTTGGCTCTGGGTGTCTAGTTGGCACTTCCCACTGGAAGACCTGAGCAGCATGGAAAGCTTGTAACTCTAAGGTCAGCGATTCCCCTGTATGTTTCTGTAGGCGCAAGGATTAAAAGACATACTTGAGAGACACCACAAAGGTCACTGCTGTAGCTTTCACTCAGGAGCTTTATGACTGGAAGAGAAGGGTTAAATTTATTTGCCTGTTGGAAAGTAATAAACAGTTGTCACTGATAATAAATTATCTAAACTGCAGGTGGTCTTTGGTAATGACAAATGCAGACTTTATGACCTATGTTCAAGCTAGTAAACACTTCAGTGCATCTCTGTGCTAGCTGGGCTAAAAATAGCCCCTAACCCCAGTGAAATCTACTTTAAGGATTTCTGTACTTAAATAATATTTGTGTTTTACTGTCTGCACTGCAAGAGAGAATGATTAAGAGGGGAAGATCAAAATAGGTAAAATCATTATGGAAAATAAGAAAAGTCTAGGAGAGGAGTGATTACAGCAGCTGTGTGCAAAGGCTGATGGGTAACACTATAAAGATTTGTTTATATTTGTATCTTAAAATTATGGCAGTGCTAGAAGAAAGGAAGCAATTTCCCTGCAACATCTGTAAAATCTCAATTATCAAGACTGCCATTTGCTTTAAATTGTTTCTCAGTGTTTAGATTATTTTTATGCTGCAGGATAGTTATTCTTGAGTGATCTTAGAATTTATGCATATGGTTATTAATTGTAGCTGCAAGACAAAGAAATGTAACAAGCCTTAGAATAGACAAGCTGTCCTCATTTCCTGGGACGTTTCTAGAAGCTGCGGTTATTTGTCTTGTGCATTGTTTCAACTGGTATCTAGGTAAGCTTAGATGAGCAAGGAATACCTTTGCTTCAGAGCACTATTAATGTAACTTGTGGAAGGCTTACTGAAGTCACGTGGGTACACCTCCTGTTAGTTAAGCATGCGTGCTAACCCAGTTTAAGAAAATGCCAGTGTCGTGGTCCTGCTTATGGTGGATTTGCTCGATTTCTCTGCCTTCCCTCTCTTTGCTCACCTGTAAAAAGTACATTGCACTCAATAGTTGACAATCCCAAACTGTAAAACATAATTAAGCAAAATTACTAAAGCACCTTGGAATTCTTGGATGAAGAAAAGATTTTGCAGATGATTGAAACACCAAAGGTTAATTTTGGGGAGGCAAGAGCAGCAATACAAATCTTTAATGTGGTAAATCCAGATTTGAAGTTATTATTCAACCTCTTATGATGTTGCAAGACAGAGAAGAGTGGGACAGCAGGAATTAGTTTTGTGTATGTTTGCATAGTACCTACCAAAACCTCTGTGTTTTGCTGTGGCTGCTAGGCACTAAGGCAGGATGAAGTATTTTGGCTGGAATCTGTTTTATTATTTCACTGGAAGGTATTAGCCCCATGCAAGCAAGGATGTTTGCAGAGGGGGTGAGGTTCAGTTGCATCTTTCTTCAACAACACACTGAGGCTGTTGCTCATCCCCTGTTGGGAGTGGGAAGGAAGGAAAGTTTCTAAAACTCAGCATGGGGAGTTGCTGAGAGTATTTCCAAACAGTATTTTTGTTTCATTTGCATTCTCTATTATGAATTAGAATTTACCAAAGTGTTTGGCCTAACAGACAGGTTTGTCTACTCATGATTCCTTATTCTGGAGACTCTGTGGCTGCTAGATTGACACTGTGCTCATTCCAGTGCCCAGAAGAAGTGCATCCGTGCTGTCCCTTTTAACAAACGGTATAGGATACCAATAGTTGTTGACGTGGTTGTATGTGGTCCACTTCCCTGTGGATCTCAGTAAACCGTGCCTGCCTTTATCCACAGAACCTAAGTCATTATATTCTAAAAGCAGAAAACACAGTAAATGTTAATTTGTATAGGGTTAATTTAATTTAATTTGGGTCACATATGCTTCACTGTGCCCTGTTCTGAAAGCATGTATGTACATCTTCTGCAACAAGGACCTGTAAGACAGGTTGTAGGAATAAAATTATTCCTGTGCTTTTATCTCTGCAGGATCAGGCTCTAGGTGTTGAACTACTCACAAATGGGTTTAAGATAACCCAAAGGGAAGAGGGGAGGTATACTGTTTCTATTGTAAGGTTGGTTACAGAGAATTTTTGATAAGGGTTACTTATACTGAATTATAGCGCTCAGAATAATTTCTCTTCCTATAACTACTTTGAATAGGGGAATGGAGAGAAAGAAAAAGGTTCCTTACATTCTTTCTTGGATTTATGCTTTTTCAGGGTACCAAATTAACTTCTTTGCTGTGCTCTGCAGCTTGTAACAATCATCTGCTGCCCTTCTTGTGGGAATGTGCAGTCCAGTTCTGCTAGGTCTGTCTCGACTCCTGGGAAGCTAAAAACAGCTTGCCCATCCACACGTAAATGTTACACACTGTGAATTGCCCAGGGGCAAGTGAATCCCTTTTTGCATCTGTTTCTGTGAAAGGTTTGATGTTCCAGGTTATTTATATCCTGCAGTTATTGCCAAGTGTATGATGTAATTTCCTAACTTGTGGCCTCATGACTACTTGCTGATGTTATTCCATTTCACAAATAGCATGAATGAAATACAAACTTCATACACCTAAAAGAAAACTTGTCTCGTCTGCTTCTCCCACCTGTTGTCTCTCTGTATCCACAGACGATGCTGCTGCCATTGCTGGCTTTAGAGATCATGTGGCAAACTGCTCCTCCAAGGACAGTTCTTGTATTTATCAGGCTGTAAGAAATACAAAATACCTTTTCTGTTTTCTGTTTATATATATTGTAGGTTCAGGGTTCGGATACATCCCACGATGATGGTGCACATAGTTTTATCCATTTATGTATGTATTTCTCTCGATCCGATAGCTTTGCATTTCTTGAATTGGTGGGGTCAGGCAATTTTAAATCCACTGCCCTTGTAAAAACAATAATTTTATGGTTTATAGCAGTGTGGCGTGTGCACAGTAGGCTAAGCTGATTGGTAACACCAGGGTTTCCCGTGAAGCTGGTGGGATTGACAGCCACAGCTTGATGATGAAGACAGATGGAAATCTGCTGTGTCTGCAGGCAGTCACGCCCAGCAGGTTTTAAGGCTGCAGCTACGCGAACACCAGCCACACAGCGAAGTCAAAGCCCCAAACCCCTGGTCCCTGGAACCGGTGGGATATGGAGGAATGAAAACAGCTTTCCCTAAATGCCTTTTATTGTTAGGCTTCTTGACTTGCTGCTCTGGAGAGCTAATGTAAGATGCTGATACTAAGACAAGCCGCGATTAGTGCAGCAATCGCATTGAGTTGAGAAGTGAAGTCTAGGTATACTTCTCCTTCTTTCCTCAGTGAAGATCTAGCCTACATCTGCTTCACTTCTGTTGTTGATGCATTTGCTGAGTACATGTCAGGAAAAATTGCTGTCACTTGACATTGCTTGTCTGGAATGACTGTTACCTGCTCCCGTGAGCTGGGGCTGGGGCAGATGATGGCCAGGGTTAGTCAGTGGTTGTATTTGGTGATGTATCATGGTTGTCTCTTCTGAGGCACCAAGACCTGAATGCCGGTTTTAATTAACATGAAGAAAGCTTCCCTTATTCCTCTGTGTCTTTTAAGACAGATAACCTGAAGCAACACTTTTTTCCCAGACAAGAGTAGGAAAAGTTTTGTTTCATACCCATCTCTCATCTGCAAGAACACTTTAAAATACATTATTCTCATTTTCCTTTACACTTCACGTATTTTGTTTGATTTTTCCTTTCCATCAGTTTTATATCAAAATATGAAACGTGTTGATAGGAAAATATATGTTTAATTTCTTTATATTTGCCTCCTTTTTTTAACATACAGATGCAGTCACTCTCAGTATGTGACAGTGTGATACAATTAAGTTATTTACCTTTACACATTAACATCCATCCCTTATTCTAGTAGCTGGCTTTAGTCCCTCCATCATCATGTAATTTTAGGTTTGCAGATTGGACCTTAGCTTTCTACTGCTACCTGCACAAGGTGTCTCTAAGTGTAGCTAAGAAAAAAATCCTGTTGTTCTTAGTTCTGATCTACAACCAAAAGATAATTGACAGGAGAAAGGAAGAAAAATATGCAGCAGCTTATAAACTGCTTCCTCATAAGTCAACACTATTCATCCTGATAATAGAGCCCAAGCACAACTTTGGGCCATGTTCCAGGGAGCTGCAGAGCTCTTTGTATGTGGCAGCCTGTACCTCAGAAACTGGAAAGCAAAGCCTGTCTGGACATTATAAGAGGCAAATATGAAGGCATTGAATTAACATTTAATTGACAAGATTGTGTGCTATTGCTAAGTCAAATGTACAAAGTGAGCTCCGTTTGTTGTGAACAAATTGATCCCCTATTACAAAATACATGAGAGAGGAATTGCTCACATAGCACCGACAGGCTGTGGAGACCAGCAGGAGGGAACTAATATTCTCAGTGATTTTAAGAAATGCGTATTGCTGAAACCTTGGGGAACTATTGCATGACTAGGTCATAAAACTCATGGGATACTTCATCTTGGTTGAACCAGTGCCAAGTCAGGTTATCTCGACTGAACAGTGGCTTTGAGCACTAGATGCAACTCTTGCAAGGAAGCTCACCCAGCCCCGATGGAAGCAAATTTACATTTGCCAAGCTAGGGCTCTGTCATCATGCTTTCTGGTCTTTGCCTTGCTATATGGTGCCCATTCAGTTTTCATATTTTCAAATGCACTACTTGTTTATCTGTGTCTGGTGCAATGCAGTTTGCTATGGGGTATACTCTGTAACTTCCCTCTCTGCTCATGTGGTCATCCATACTCTTAGAAAGGATGAGCATAAAAAAAGAAATGATGCTGTATGTTATAGTATTAAAGAACTGATGAGTAACTCATACCCACTGAGTTTTGACTGCAATAGGATTAATTTGATAACCAAGTTCTGGAAAAGAATCCATTAAATAAAACCAGAGACCGGTGGGAACTAGTCCGTTGTACGGCAGTGTGTGGGAGGAGAAGGAAAACGGATATGGAATATTTAAAAATGAGCTGTTCTATATACCAGAGATCTGATGCAGCCACTAGTAGCACTTAGCATTGCTAAAAACAGATAATAACCTTTTAATGCAAAAAGCACAGCACACAATACCATCTGAACCCATTTCAGACGTCATGAACAGGGATGCAGATGAATTGATCAAGGGAGTAAGATTTGGTGGTTGCCTAGGGACCAGTGAGCATGACCTACTTCCTAACCAAGAGGCATATGCTGGTTTGTATGGGTAACACACTGATTTGGCATTTCAGAAAGGTTAAATTTCATCACTCTGGGGAAAATCTTAAAACAAAGTTGATTGAGGAAAAAAAAGTAGAAGTGTATAAACTAAATTGTGATTTTGTTAAGAAGTACTTGTAAAATATCCACTGCACTCCTCCCACTCAATAACCAAAAAAACAACAGGGGCGTTCTGGCTGGGAAGTTAAAAATAAAAGAATAAAATCCATGGTTGATGGAAGAATTTAGATGTTTCAGGAGAATGATGCTAGAAGGGAGGAACACCCAGTACCAGATAAAGACCGTAAAGGGGCTAGAATTAATGCAAAAAAAGGGCAGAACTGTTCAATACATACCTCACTTTCTATTTGGAAAGGAGCAGGATAACCTAGTTGTATCAGATGAGGCTGATACAGTACTCTGAAGTCAATATTTAATGAGGATGTGGTAATGTTTATCCTAGTAAAACTGCACTAAAAATCAACCCATCTGGTTAGCTCCACCGAAGAATTCAAGCAGTTGGATCAGGAAGTTCCCTGAGATTTTTGTCCTGAGAGTTTAAAAAATCATGGAATATGGGAGTAAATCCAAACTGGTGAAGAAGAGCTAACCATTAAAAAATGACTGGGGTGGTCTGTGTAGCTGGAGCGTGGTTAGTCTTACAAGTAAGGGAAAATATTACAGGAATTTTTAAGGTGAATACAATTTACAAAGAGTAAAAAAATAATGAAAGCTTAGAGGGTGGAAGTATAATTATTTCATCATCATCATCATCTTCTGTTAGAAGTTTGCTGAATATTTTTTTTCTTTAAGATTTTTAGTTTTTGATAAAGGTAGATAAATAAAAAGATTTCATGCTTGCAAGGTATTTTGCTTCATATCTTCAGTCTTTTGATTTTTAGGAATAAACCATGTTATCAGTACAGCAACTCCCAACTGGGTTAAAAACTCCAAAACTTAAAGAAGTCTCCTGAGAACCATTGGCAGTAGTGAATTTTCTTCAGATAGGTATCGTTTCTGTGTGATACAACAGAGACTGGGAAACAGTCTTGTTCAGCATTTTCACCAACAGTTTGAAGTAAACCTAGATGCTGTTCACTAGAGGCATAAGGATTACTGCAGTTTTAAACAACAATAGGACTGTAACCTCAGTTTGTATAGGAAGCTGGGCCCTTGTTAACACAACACGTTTTAATGACAAATCCAAAGTAGTAAGTTCAAAAATGGACATTTAAATTGAAATGAAATTCCATTTTAATCGTAAGGGTAATTAGCCACTGCAACATATCAAAAGGAGACAAACCCAATCAATTCTCTTGACTTGTCTTGACTAACTTAGATCAAGCCTGTTGTGTTTTGCAGGAAGTCTTGCTTTCAGGCAAGTGCCCGTTACCAGGATAGCTGGGTGAAACATCCCAGGCTGTGGCACACAGACAGGGTAATTCATGCAGGAGGACCCAGTGGTGTGTCCAGCCTTGAATTATACAAAACTGTGATTTTGTGCAGCATTATGAGAGGAGGAGTGGAAAAGGCAAATGAAGGTCAGGGTTGAACCAAAGCTTGCAAAAGGAGGAGAAGCTTGAACAAGCAGTTTACAGGTAGACAGGAAACTTGAATTGCATTTATCCAGCAGGGAGGCAGTGAAAGGGTTAGAAAGGGAGAAGGAGTGAAAAGTGGTATAAATCTCTCATGATCCCCAACTGCTTTGCTCCCTCCTCTACTCTGACTTCTGGCTCATGAGCAAAGATTTTTGCTAAAATCCTGTTTCTGTTCCTTTTAGAGTCATGGGAACAGCTTGATCACCAGTAGTCAGCACTGAGTACTGGCTCCTCATGCCATGGCATTGTATTCTTTTGTGTTGCCCATACCCGTGTCAGAACTAAACCCAAGAAAGGTTAGGGATGACCCCGATTTGTCTGTCTAGCTAGAGTAAAACAAGCACCAAGTGAGGAATGCTGAGAGATTTGATGGTTCAGGTATGCCAGTCTCCAGGCTCTCAGACAGGGGCTAACTCGCAGTGATTTGTTGTTGCCATAAATAGGGTTGTCCACACGCTAGCAAGCTGCCCGCGATGGGGTGTAATTACAAAGGTCACAAGTCTGAGAGTCTGTCTGGATCCTGCGTGTTCTCTGTCACAGTATCAGAGACTTCTCTATAGTTTCCTCTTGGGCCAAAGATCTTTAGGTTCTGTAAGGACATTTGTATTGGACAAGTGGACGTCACATAAATACTGTATACGACTCAGCTGTTGTATGTTGTCTTTGATATGGAGGAGGCTCGTAACTTAATGGGCTGTGAAGAGATGCTTATCTAGCTCATTTTGCTCATACTGAAAGATTAGCTCCTCTAAAGTGAGAGTGTGTACATGTCGCTGCTAGGATTTCTGCTTTCTTTTCCTGAACACTTTATCCTACAGTAAGGGTGGAGCAAATGCTGCTCTGGAGTAAATGTGTAAATATAATACCATACTGCAGATCTTCATTGACTTGTAGTGACCGGGGCCTAAATACACTAAAGAATTTCAGTATTGCTTGTACTGGAAGCAACAGAAGTGGTTATTTGAGTTATTCCAGTAGCTTAAACCCATCAGTAGCCCACTGAACGTTAAACACATGCTTCAGTGTCCTGGAAGAATTAGCAAATAACCACACAATTTTTTTGTTTTTTTTTAATTGAAGTGTATTACAGCTTTTTCTTTGACCAGTTTTCAGCTCTAACCATGGGTGGTAATGCCACTTCAAAGATACTGGGATTTGTTGTGAGGGGACTTTATAAAAATTTGACAATGAAATTTTAAGTTTGTGGGCCTGTTCGAGTGTTCAGCATTTGGGGGGAAGGGAGATATATGTTCATAAGCTGTGAAACATCAGATCACAATTAGCAAGGTTCCTCTGTGCTTCACCTAAAGCAAGTTACATTGAGCTGAATGGGAGTCTTGGGCTGAAATTGCTCCAGTGGTGTAGCCTGTGCTTTTGTTGACCATGTAGATGTTGTGAAACAGTGTGAAGCCAGGGAGCTTTGCCCAGGGGCCAAGAGGTGGAACATTTGCTAATGGTAGACCAAACAGGTAAATTTTCATTCAGAGCTCTGAGACCTTTCACAAGTACAGTCTCCATGTTCTTGTTAGGCTTGAAAACATCAAGACCTTTTGCACACCCCACTTCTTAAAAAGGACTTAATTTGTAGGCTTCAAGCAAGCTTTTCCTCTTTCTTCTTTTGACAATATTATGAACATCTAAAGGTAGAAAAGAAGGGATGGGTATCTACCACAGTGGTAATGAGTGGCTTAGACTGTAAGTTGGTCAGGCTTAGATGGTGAAGGTGCAAGTCCCCTGACCTTGACAGAACATCACAGTTTTACAAAGCATTGCCCCTCAAAATGGGTGAAGCTGCTAGGAGGACCGAGGTAGCCAGTGCTATGTGGTCTGCAGCTACACCAAGTCAGAAAAATAATCTGGAGAATGTAGTCTTCTTAATGTATTTTGTGTATGTGTCTCTTAATGTGTGTTATGTCTGTAGTTGTTTATATTTACATAAAGACATCCATGGAATATCTGTATTTCATCACAGAGACTTTTCATTTCTATTTCATTTCTTCAGTTTCTAAGAGCTATTTGTCCTAATTTCAGTTGCTCATTTTTGCGGACATTGAAAAGTATTAAGAAGCCCTCCCTTAAAATAACTCCCAGTATTTAAAACTTTGTCTGTATAGAACATTTCTAGAGTTCACTTTATCTGTACGCATACTACTGATACAAACTTTAAGTGGGCTCAGCCCTTTCATGGCTCCATAGACTTCTTGTTACGAGAACTTCAGCAGTTGTTGCCCTGGCTGATATCAGGTGGTTTGTCAAAATGTACAGTACTTCCTTGTCACTTAATAATTTCCTCTTAACTTTTTTCCTGGATTCAAGCAACTCAAACTTGACCAGATACTACACTGGATCCAGCTCATCTGCACGGCAGCTAATATTCTAGTGTTAATAGAGTTTTCTTTCCCTTCTATTTCTGCAGTAAATGGCTGCTAGCCCTCCCTGATGGGTCTTTTAAAAAGTAGAAACAGTCAAATATGTGTACAAAGTACTTTAAAATTATAAGAGAAATGAATCTACAACATTATTCAGTTGAAGAGAAATTGTGTTGTTTGTAGGCACTTTAACTCACTGCATGCAAGTCCCACGCTGGAACAGAGGGGTCACAAGGGCAGTATTGTTTGTGAGTCCTGGCATAAATCTCTGTTCTTGCTGCCCCAACACCCTGGAGCAATGCAGAGGCAATTGCAATGCTGCAGGCAAATTGCTTTTTGCAAGCAACTCAGCTGCTGCTCATGAGAAACAGAACTGCAGTAGCAATTTGACTGACTTTCATATAAATGAAGCATGGTCAGAAGATGTTTCTGGTGGGGTTTTGAGTCCTGATGATTTCACACTTACACAGCGCCCTGTGCAGATGCCAGGGTACTGATCTTGAATGCTAGCCCAAAATTCCCAGAGGACCAGTGTTCGAGTGCTGGATGCAAGTTATGAGAATTCTACAGATGGCTGCAAGGTGGTTTTTAAGGCACTTTTGGGAATGTGAGAGCTGGCACCAAAATTATTTTGGAATGCAGTCCGTCAGAAAGATGTGATATAAAACAGATTTCTGTATGCTGTTACAAGCTAGTACATTATTAATCTGCTTTAATTAGTATCATCTAATGTAAAGAGAGATTGTTTTGTGGTTTCTCACTGCTTTTTATGACAGTCTCTGAAACACAAGAAGTCATAACAGAGATAAGCTTCATTTGTACACTTGATAGTGTGTGAAGAGAGGGCACTTAAAGGGCTGCCTTCCTTGCTGGTGTGAATGGTACAATTGCACTGGAATTATGGTCACCAACAATAAACTTGACCAAAAAGCTGGTCTAGCAAACCTTCCTTCATTTTGAGCCTGACTCAAGGACCAGGCAGGGAACTGGAAATACTTCTACCAATTGATGTGTTGGGTCAAACCCTCTATGAAAACCATTTTCTTAGCTCAATTTTTATGGCTTCATGTGTCCTGTAAATTACTAGGAGCTGATGTCCGTAGGTGTAAAATGATTTAGCAAATGTACCTTTTGAGAACTGGGACATGGAGCATTTTAAAGTTTGAAACAGCATCTTTGGTAGAAGAGGTTAAATGATGAGCATTTGACAACTTAAGTGAGATTTAGAGCTTTGCAAAAGTTTGACAGGAAGAGGATGCTTTTCTGTGGCAAAAAATTGAGATGAAATTGTGTCACAAAGTGTTGTCCAAATCACATGCTGCAGCTTGCTTCTCTTTCTGGTAAGGCTATTTGACATACTGTCAGCAACACCAAGCATGTTTTTTCCCTTCCTCACCATGTATGTGTCAACACATTTACAGCTGTGATTAAGAATCCTCTGGTTTACGTTTCATACGGTTTTGGATTATATTACCCTGAAATAAGCCAGTCTTCATCTGATAGAGCTAAACTGCATGTACATCCCATTGCTTTTCCATAATAAAAGAGCTCTGAGAATGAACCATGTGTGAAATAATAGAATTATATATGCGTACACCTAGGGAAAGGGTTGGTGAGAAAGCTGAAGATGAGTGTAGCTGAGAAGGAGTTTACTCCTACATTAAGTTGAAAAATGCCATAAATGTATTCACAAATTCTTTCAATTCTGGAGGGAGGCCAGACGGTCTCTAATGTGACAAGTGAAGATTTACTGCCATCTACCGTGCAGCTGAACAATGGTTATGCATAACACATTTGAAAAAAAATAATGAATTGGGTTAGTGTATGTTGTTTTGAAGGTGGAGTTGGGTTAGGATTTAAGTTATTATCTCAAACAGACAGTGGAGTTTGAAGTTCTGCTTCAGCAATGACAGAGCAAGGGCGCAGGGAGAATCTGGTGCATTAAATTTCGGACCGTCTGTGTGACCAAGCGGTTGGGTGCAGCCCTGGGCTCTTCCACACGGGGTTGCAGCTACAGATGCCAGGGGTTTACTTTAAAGACGTTGTCCTTCAAGTGCTAGAAGAACCTGCAGCTGTTTGTAATGGATCTGACTTTTGTTATCTTCATAAGGTAGGTAATTAATCTTAAAAAACCTACTGTGGGGTGTCTCTTAGCAGATTTGTCACAAAACAGGCTCTTTCCCAGGGGTAGGGATTCCTTAAAATTTCTTAATGTTTGTTAAGGTAAAAGGCAAAACACTGAGTGGGAAATAGTTAAAAAGTGTCTCAATGCCATAGCAGGGAGAGGAAACCTAGAAAGTAGATTCTTGTTAGTTACTGCCCTCCTATGGGTAATGAGGTGCCTTTTGAACTCCTCTCACACACATTTCGCCATGAAATGTGACTTGTTACTGTAACATAAATCTCTAGTTAGCACATAACTGAACAGGCTTCTGAGCACTTGCATCCTCCAACTGGGGCCGCAGGTCCCTCCCCACGGGCCAGGAACACAGCCCTTCGCATTACCGAATTCCTGTGCCGTTCCCAGGCCAGCTGCCTCCCGCCTTAAACCTGCTTAGGCTCTGCCCTGCCTCCTGTCAATTCAGGCTTGTTCCAAAATTTGGAAGATGCAGCGGCCGGTGAGGGTGCCTGTGCCAATTGCTGAATCCATACCAACTCGCTGCAGCGGCTGGCCGGCAGAGAGAAGCAAGCGGGCGCTCAGATGCGGGTGCTGCCATTCAGACTTTTCATTTGGGATCTTTATTGTGCTTCCAGCTTTTGCTAGACAGGTCTCTAATCTAAGAGAGAGATGAAACGATCCTCCAGTATTAATGCATCTTTTCTTTACATCAACACCATTCATTTCTTTTAAGAATTAATTAAGCCTAGAATTGGCTTTAAGGCTATTCTAGGCAATGGGGAAGTTGCAGTGAAATGATCAAGGAACTCAGGCTGTTGTGAAATTCTTTTCTCTCCCAAGCACAGAAGCCCCCAGTCTTCTTTTCACATGTCTTCACCTATTTAGGCAAAATGTTATTTGGGATCAAAACCTAAAACCTAGTTTAATAGATAGAAAAAAAACCCCATAGGTTTATATTCTTGCAGTGAAAGGGCAAGAATCATTTAGGGAAGAATCAGGAAGGGTGGTTCTACCTTCTGCTTCTTGCAAGATTGTAATCTCCTCTGAAAAATTCTTATACCTAGGCTTGCAAATCACTTAATGCAGTGCCTTGCAATGTTTTGGCAGCGTGAGGAGTTTTTAATTTTCTGCTGTTTAATACTGTTCTGCTGCATAGGATCTGTGGTGCTGGTCTTATTACAACTGTGTACTGCTACAGCTCTGTTGCGTTTAGTTTTATGTCTTTTACTGTAAGGGTGCAGTTACTTCTGATAGTAATAATGCTAATTTTATCAGGAAGGAAAACAAACAGTGGCAGCATTAGAGAGGAGTCCTTTTTCACACTTCCAAGACACCATCACAGAGAGGTGAAATGTCTTACTAAATTGGCTGAAAAAAAATTCTCTCTCTCCTCTTACGCTTTCTACCATGTTGTGTAATCATCTATTTATCATCATTTATCTAGCAGTTTGCTACAATTAAAGAAGATTTCCACAAGGGTAAAAATGTCTGGTTTCTAACTCAGGCTATTCTCATCTTCTATAGAGTGTCATATGATGTGGGTGTGCTCTTTATAGTCTGGGAAAAATCTGTCACTGAAACTCATGGATACTCGTGTGTGCATGTCAGTTGTTACTTTAATTTCTCCTAATTCATTACCAAAATTCTTGATGGCTTACTCCTGAAGGCTGTATATAAAACATGTTAAAAAAAATCCCACTGTTTCTAGAAAACAGAACCTGGGAGACTAATTAAGTATTCAGATCATCACGAAGGGTGGTGTGGAAAGAATAGATTTTCTGGCTTGCTTTTAAGAGTTCTGCTCAGCTTTATCATACTTAAGGCTTTTCACTGTGGTATTGGAATTCAGTGTGAAACTATACAGTGACTATTATGTTATTAATACAGTTTGCTCCTAGTCTGTCAAAGGAACATCTTGGGGTGCCAACTGTAAATGAGTTACTAAGGTAATAGTAGGGCTTGTGCATTTTCAGGTTATAAGTGAACAAGATGTACTAGAAATACCACTGTATAATTTTTGCTGGACTACTTAAAATTGTGCTACTTAAAATAGTGCCACTTAAAATTGACGTATTTTTAATGGCATTTTGGGTTTTCACATTCGAAACACAGTAGTGTGGAATTCATTCATTTAGGGGAAGGGATCTTACAGCATCTGCTCATCATTTCTCCCCTAGCTGTGCACCCTGCTGCTCTAAAACCTGCAGCTCCCCAGAGCATATTGGGGTTGCAAGATCCAGATGTAGAAGAGGGACAAGGATTCTTCCCCCAGTGGAATTTGGCTTTTTGGCAGGCACTGTAGGCAGACAGGTGTGGGCAACTTTGGAGCTGGCCTTAGGTCAGTTACTTGATAGGGCTGCTAATGAGCTGTTTTATGCTTCCTTGCTGTAGTGGATGATGTTATAATTCCGAGGATGGTCTCAGGTTTCCTTTTGGGAGTATTGTCCACAGCTCCTCAAGAGATCTCTGCACAGGATCTTTCATGGAGCTGTAGTTAAAGTCTTTTCTGATGCTCACATATAGTTATTCTTTTAATAAATCGGAGTGCCCACCCAGATAGTGGTATGTTCAAGCATAATGTGCTGAATTATTTTCTTCATGCCTGATGGAAGGGAATTCCACAGCGTAATTGGCTGCACAGAGCACTGAGCAAGACCAGAGCGCAGGGCAACACTGTGCCTTGCAAGTGGCAAAATGCCCCTTTACAGGCAGATATGCAGTGTGTGAGAGTCTGTAATGAACCTGTCTGAACACTTACCAGTGCAAATGTATGGAAGCTGTAGAATTGCAGCCAGTGCCTGTAGTTGAAAACAAGCTAGGGGAGCAATTTAAGGCATCCCAACTGGGTCTTGATCAGTTTATACAGTGACCTTGTCTTGCAGTCTATTTTGAATATGTGTTTGAGAAGCAGATTAAAATGAGGTCTTTCTTTATGTAAATATATTTTTAATTCTATTGAAAAATTTTATTCTATCACTGTGGTGTGACATGTTGATGTGCAAATTTTGGACTAAAATCTTGTATTGTAAATGCACTGAGGCTCCCATGTGAACAGTAACAAGCATTTTCTCAGATCTCAAATCCATTACAGCAAATTCCCAGTGGAGGCTGGGTCTGTACTGCTGAGTTCAGTAAATATTTTGTCTTTGGCCAAGATGAACGGTAGATCAAGAATACAGCCTGCAGTGCTTTCTGTATGTACCTTTACTTTCCAGTAAATTGAAAGCCAGAACAAAACATATTGGATGTTAACTATTTCTTTTTTTTGTTTTCTCAGAGTTTGAAAACCTGACCAAGTATGTGTCATCTCTGAAACGTGGCTCTAGAAATAAATACAAGATTTTGCACATTAAGTTGAGGAAAACTTTTTTTTTATAACCATTTTTTTTTTTTAGCATTTTTCACTCTTACACAACAGTGTTTTAAAAGGAGATACAGCTACTTTCAAAGCAATAAACAGCAGTGTTTTGTTTATAATCTTTTACCTTGGAACAAAGAAAAACAATCAGTGAAAAGTTTAAAAAAGTTGATGTCTTTTTTAGTGCATACAGATATTGGTTAGAAAATTTTTATGCGTAAATAGTAAATGTAAATATATATGTATATATAATATAATAATATAAAATGTATATAATATAATATGTAAATAGTTTTCAGCTAGAAAAAACAGGTTATCCCGTTTATTTGAAATATCCCTAAATCTGTCTGTATTTCTAACAGGGTTCCCCAGGTGTCTTCTGTGGGTTGGTTCTTAAGCATACAAAAAGCTGTTGTGAACATCTCATGTGCTCTTTCAAAGAAAGTAATTACGTTCAGATATGTATCATCCCTGCATATGGTTATCTGCAACTACAGGAAGGTGTAATCAGATTCTCTTGCAGTTACAAGCTGAGAGCTGCAAAATGTAAAGGTGAGCACACAGAAGGAGTATGACTTTGGTGGGCATCCTTCTCTTGACATACACTAGAATTTTTTAATGACGTATGAAATACTTCAAGTATCTCTGAGTAGTTCCTCGGTGCTCTGCTTCTGTGTGATTGTTTGGCCACTTGCTTTTAGGCACTGGGGAGAAGGGAAATATTAGAAGAGGGGATTTGAAGATGAAGGGAAAAGGAGCCTTAGATTTCTATGCAAAGGGCATTGCACTCGTGAGGAGGAAGAGAGACAGGTGAGCAGGTGGGCCCCAAATCTGATAAAGTGGGAAGGAAAAGAGCATTGCCAGTGCTGTGAAGAGTTTGAAGGTGAGAACTAAGAACCTTCATGCTCTGGAATCTACACAAGCATTTGAAGAGGGGGAAACGTACATGCAGGAGCTCTGTCATGGGTTAAAGGGGTGGGGGCCATGCAAATGTTATGAAGGGGTGGGTGTCCCATTAATTGAGACAGGAGATGCATGTTGAAGTTCCAACTGTAACCTGAAAGGAAAAAGACTTGGATAGAGAAGCAGAAAAATTTGACCACCGGATGCTGGAGGGGAGAGGAGAGTACCCATAAAGTTAGCATGGTGGAAAAGAGAACAAGGAGACAAGAGCAGGACCAAGAGCAGGTGAAGCCACAAAAGATACATTGTCAGAAAAGAGAGATAGCCGGGAGTGTGAGAACCTTCCAGGAGGTCAGGAGAAATGCACCAGCAGTTTGGTCTTGTCTGGATATTTGTTGAAACTATTTTCAGGTCAGTTTGGTGATACACATGTTGACCAGTTACTGTTTTCCACCTGTTTTCTCTCATACTGTTTAGCTATGCCTTGCACACTATGAATCAGTTCATTGGTCTT
The DNA here is from genome assembly GCF_047716275.1 of Strix uralensis. Lineage (NCBI taxonomy): Eukaryota > Metazoa > Chordata > Aves > Strigiformes > Strigidae > Strix > Strix uralensis. The sequence goes on from NC_133978.1 coordinate 31,479,366, forward strand.
CCACTCAATCCAGAGAAAGACAAGGAGAAGGCAAGTGCATGGGCTCTTGTCCCTCTTCTTGTCCCTCTTCTTGTCCCTCTTCTTGTCCCTCTTCTTGTCCCTCTTCTTGTCCCTCTTCTTGTCCCTCTTCTTGTCCCTCTTCTTGTCCCTCTTCTTGTCCCTCTTCTTGTCCCTCTTCTTGTCCCTCTTCTTGTCCCTCTTCTTGTCCCTCTTCTTGTCCCTCTTCTTGTCCCTCTTCTTGTCCCTCTTCTTGTCCCTCTTCTTGTCCCTCTTCTTGTCCCTCTTCTTGTCCCTCTTCTTGTCCCTCTTCTTGTCCCTCTTCTTGTCCCTCTTCTTGTCCCTCTTCTTGTCCCTCTTCTTGTCCCTCTTCTTGTCCCTCTTCTTGTCCCTCTTCTTGTCCCTCTTCTTGTCCCTCTTCTTGTCCCTCTTCTTGTCCCTCTTCTTGTCCCTCTTCTTGTCCCTCTTCTTGTCCCTCTTCTTGTCCCTCTTCTTGTCCCTCTTCTTGTCCCTCTTCTTGTCCCTCTTTTTCCTCTTTCCTTCTTTCTCCTAATACTCTGAAAAACCTTTATCTCAGAGGGTGACTGAGGCTCCTCTTGTTACATTCTGAAGCCAGACATCCCCATCTAGTGGCTGTTCCGCCTTCACTCACCGAGTACCACTTGGGGGAGAAGGATGCCGTGCACACACGCATGGCAGTAAGACCAGTTGTAGCCCCCCTGTTATCTTAGTGTTTTCCTTGTGGACGTCTTAAACTTCTGTGAGTACAGAATAAAGTACATACAATTTTTTTTCCAAAAGGAAAAATCAGCAATTTTACTACTTATAATTTCTGTGTGGAAAATAAATTCCTGCTATATTGAAGCAAATTATTTTACTACTGCTTCTGACACAGCAAATGCACATGAACATGTCTGTCATCATGACTATATGCAGACTGAGAAAATAAAGCAGGATCAGGTTTGTTCATTAACAACAAAATGACAAAAAGAATAGGCTACCAGACAGTACAGTGCTTTGTGAATTAAATTATTACATTAAAGTAAAACCACTGGGACCTTGTAGCATGTATAATAATGCAGAATCATATTTTTGCTGCACATAGCCCTTTGTGGCCTTTGGGAGAAAAACATAATCACTTGTTTTTCTTGTCGGAATCCTGCTCCCTGCAGGTTTTACAATAACTCACTGGGTTTTGTCCCATGTTGCTGGTGGGCGTTGGTGTTTGGCTGTGAGTCAGGAGCAGTTCAAGGCTGGTCTTTGTCTGAGATTTGTCCTGGTGAGGGCCGAAGTGCAGCTGTATGGCCCTCCCTGGCTGTGAGGGAAATAGTGCTGACAAACATGCTCAGGCTGTCACGACCTAAGATGGGGAGACATTTTAGGACCACTTGGAACTGGAGGGAGAAACAAGAAGGGAAACCCCCCTGTTACACAAAGACAAACTCAAGGTGTGTGCCAGGTTAGCTGTGACAGACCCCTGTCTCCTTCCCTGCAGGAACCTTTATAGTGCTTTCTCCACCATGGGGTCCCCTCCACCCATAGGCAAAGAAATTTCTTGTGGACTTGACTGCAGGAATGGAGCCGGAGTTTTCTATTTCTCCTCATTCTTGGCATTTTAATTCCTTTTGCTTCTCTTCTTGAAGGCCCTTTTGCATTCTCTACATATTCAGAGATCACAAGATAAGTTGTTGGATCCTTCTCCCTCCCCTGAACTGAAAAACTCTCGAGGGCCAGTCAGTATTTGCTTTATGTCAGGTAGGGCTGAAGTGTAGCCAGGCTTACAGCTGCCTGCAGAGTTTCTGGGGGGGTACTATCCACACAGCTTCCCCTGTCTGATACCCAGCGCCTGTCACAGCACCTGGGAGTAAGTATTTTCTTGCTGTGTAAACTGAGCACTGAGTTTTTTCCCTCTGAAATTCTGAGCTGGTTCTTGAATGTCTGGGAAAAAAATTGCTTGGAGACAGCTCATGTTACTGATCAGGGACTGGGGTACAAGGGGAAGGAGAAAAGCATCTGTTTATCCCTTTTTTTGCAGTGGGGGGAACATCTTCAGAGTGCCTGGCAGAGTACTGGGTGCAGGAGCTGGTGTCCATGTGAATTAAATCGCTCACCCGTGTGTTGCTGGAGATGATAGTAAGAATATTCAGCTCAAATTCTGAGAACTTGCTCCATTTCCAGCTTCCTCAAATGAGTATTTTTAACGTGTATTTTATATAGTCATTTTTCATAGGATCTCTTTAGTGGAAGTGTCCAACCCAGCCACTTTCTGTTCCCATAGCAGAAGCAGAACTGGTTCCACATTACATTTCTGCTTTTTTTCTTTTTAACTGTTAATGACTAAAAAGCCATTGGGTGGCAGTATCAGCCAGCAAGCATCTCAATTAGTTGCTGAGCTAAATGCAAAAGTCTAGGTAGGAAGGATTAGAAATGACAAGTTTCTTTAGATGGAAAAAATACATCGGTTTGTATTTGAAGAGGCTGTGTTTAACTCCACACCATATATGTTTTGAAAATCTTTTAAAAAACAATTATAACTAATGAAAAGATACAATGCATTACAGCAGGTTTGCAGTTGCAGGTAAGGCTTTTGAACCTGAAGTTGTTCTTTTCTGTGCACAAGTTCAACCAGAAAGCGGGAGAGGTCTCTCTGATTTTATGGTGTAAATGCGGTGAAGTACAAAAAAAACCCAAACAACCCAAACCAAAATCCCACCAATAAGAAAATAGTGAACTTTCTAATTATATTAGATTTAGGAAGGTAGTTACTACCTCTACAATTGCTACCAAGGCAGGTGAGTTTTTTTGAAGGACTGGGCGATAAAGAGTCAGCTGGTGTCATTGCTTTGTTGTTGTTAAGGGAGTTATTCTGACGCCCAGCAGTCAGACCTGGCCTTCTGTTTTTAACTGGGATGGTGACCTTTTTGCTCTAAATTCTTCAAAAGCAGATGTCTTAATTTGTAATCTCGATATTTTTTTTTTTTAAGTCTCTATGAATGTAGAACAAAATCACTTGCTAAGGATAAGAGAAACTGTGATGCAGGAGCTCTGTGAGCCTTTAGGGTGTGCTTGCACAGGGATTAGGTGCTGTTTGAGCTTGGTCTTCCTGAGCTCTGCACACACATCAGGGTAACAGCATCTGGGCTTCACATCATACATTTATTTTCATTTTCCTTTTATTCACTTTTTAGTTAATACGAAACTCACTTATGTGTTCAGCTTCACGCCTGGAAAATAGTATTTGTGATGACCCACTATTTAATTCTATGTTTGGAAGCCACAGGCTTTAAATATCAATGAATTTGTAATGATGTAAAACTTGCAAAACTAAGGATGCCCACTGTAGGCTCTATTTCTAGATAAGGTTGTGTTTCCTGTAATAGGAATCGTAGTTATTTTTGTCGTGGTATATGGTGTCAGCTCAATTATAGGCTTTTTCATAGAACTACTGTTCTTTACATTCATGTTGTTAACTCTCAGCACTCTCTTCTAAGTTCAGGCTGTCAAGACTATGAAAGGCACAGGCAAATTTGAACTTGTTCATAATACCCTTCACTTCAGAAACCCCAACCAAGCGGGAACATTTTGTGTGGTACCAAAAAAAGCCCCATGATCATGTTGTTCACATCTTGCTTTAATGCACCAGATAATGCCACTTGTTTAAGCTTAGTCATGTCTGGGGGAATGTCAGAAGTCTGCATCACATGAGCTGCTCCTCAGATTTCCCAGCCCGTATCAGCATGTTTTCCTGGGGAGAAGTAGAGTGGAGATGTTATTAGAATCGCTTATCCTATATGTTAGTATTGATATTTAAATCTCAGGTTTACTCCTGTGATTTTCATGCAGCATTTCACATTTACATTCAGCTGCTTTATGTGAAAATACTGTAGTATCTTTCGTTTCTTAAGGTGTATGTAAGATAGAACATATATTCTAACTAAACACCGTGCTTGTGTTCACGTTGACATTTCCATTTTCTGATCAGCCCCCAGCCTTAGTACCTTAGGGCAGCTTTGAGCCTGCCTTTAGCTTAATTTTAAACAGTTCTATCCTCTCCACTGCACGATATGTTTATAGACCTGGTGTTGCTTGTCCTCCTTCCCTCCTTGGAGATCAGGAGGCCAAGAGGGCCATTAGCATGTCCTCGCTTGTGCTTCTGGTCAGCAGCCTTCTCCAGAGCAAACAGCATGCGATGGACAGGGGAAGCACCCAATACAATCTGGCTTTGTTCCCTACTGTCTCCTGCCTTCATGGTGCTGGTGATAAATGCATCACATACAGAACCTGGAGATGCTCCAAACTGGGCAGATCGTTGAGCGTTTCCTCTTCAGCATCACTTTCAGATGCTCAAGTGCTGCTGCACTTGCCATGCCAGCTGTGCAAACCCTAGAGAGAATGAGAGATGAGGAACCAAAAAGGCTGGCAGCACTGAAGTGCTGGCTGGGCTGTCTTACGCCTTGCTATTGGGAGACTTTTATTCAGGACAAAATCTGCTCAGTGTGTCCAACTCTGCCTCAGGGGGAGGTGCTGGCTCTGTTCCCAGGGAGTCTGATTCTGTTTCAAGAGTCAGAAATTGATTGGCGTTGCTTCCCAAGGCCTCGAGCATGTGCTTTGTCCGTTCCGTCCCCCCAGTCCCCCCCCCGTGGTGCATATGGAGTTGGATGCCCTGCATGTGCCCATATAGGGAAGGGTGTAACTATCTTGTTGACATCAGCTAGTTCAGCCAGGCATGCAAAGGGCTAATAGAGTGTGATGCTCACATGTAGCGTGGCAGATGGCACTTGGGACTGGCTGGCTCCATCACACCCCCAAGACCGACATACAAGACAGGGAAAGAGCTTTTTTGTGTCTCCTTGCATGCTCTGGACAAAGATACTGAGCTGCTGGGCTGTGGTAGCCCCATGTATTGAGCGACGCTCATTCCTAGAGGAGAAAATTAATGAATCTTTCCTGTGCTGCAAATTAATGTGCTGCAATACTTTTAATGTGTACAAAATCTCTGTGTTTTATTAGGTGAAAATAGCTGAGCAGGACGACGTCTCCTGCAGTAAACACCATACTGTAACACCATCAGCTCAGTAGAGGTTTTCTTGACTAGAAAGGACCATTAAACAACCAAGTCTGATCTTAGGTGTAACGCAGGTGTTGCATCCTGTGACACTTGGAGGGTGCTTTGACCCTTCCAAAACCAGATTTTACAGCTCATCCCAGTGGGTGTGATGCTAGGGAGCAGGAGTGACCTTGACCCTGGAAGCAGCATCTGGAAATAGATTTGATGCTGCCAATCTCTGAAGCCTTACTCTCTACAGACACTTGAGCAATTAAAAAAAAAAAGATAGAAATGCTGATATGGGCCTGTTTTAATATCTAACAGCAGTTGCACCCATAATCCTAGAAGACCATGATAAGGTTTGTTACTGTTTCTTGTTATGTTAAAAAGTATTTATGAACTTCGAATGGGTTTGCTAGCGGTCATCTAAAAATGTCGATGTCCAGCAACCAAAAATTTTGGAATCACAGTTCTGTGGAGTATTTCTGGCCTTTAATTTGTTAGCTGAGATGTAGACATGTCGGACAGATGTTTAGTTTTCTTCTCTGTCGTAAAGAAGCTGCAGATGAAGTTGTCTGATTCCAGTCCCAGTAAGGGAGCTGGTTTGCTGTCCTGGCCAAATCAGGCTGTAATGCTGCTGCAAAAAGAATTGTAGCTGGATGTTTTTTAATCATTTTTTGAATATTATTATATGGAGCAGGATGAGAGCTCAGGAGGAGCAACTGGCTGTGAGTAAAAGCAGAAAAAATACATGTGAAGTTTTCTTCATGAACTCTGAAGACAACTTCTTTATCTCTTATTTCTTGAGGGAAGAAAACACTGCTCTGTTTTACAGCATATATCATTCTAAAAGTTGAGATGGATATAGCAAAATCCTTTAAAAGAATTTATTTGATTGTTACAGAAATACGGAAATTCTTACAGCAGATCCAACCACAATTCTGTCTGTCTGCCAGCGTCTCATTTGTTAGGGTATTACAGAAAGCATGACTATAAAGCTCATTTTTGTGGAATACGGAGATAAGCTTCTTCCAACCCCCACCCTGTAGATGGTGGTTTATGCCAGGAGATTTTCAGGCTCATGTTCTATCCAGACATCAGAATGTGTCATTTATTCAGTAATCTTCTCTGAGTGGGGATGCTCCCATATCTGGAGATCTCTGTCCATTATTTTTTTTTAAAATTCTGCTGTTTAAATATTCAAATTGATCCGTCACATCCCTGCTTGGCTTGCATTGATGCATCTGACTTTTCAGGATGTTTTCCAAATGACGTACTGATGTTTTTTGTAACAGTAATACTGTGATCCAGAAGCTCTGGAGATAGGGGCAGGATCTGATTTTTTTTTTTTTACGTGTTTGCTCTAATAAAAAGAGATTTTAAAATGCATTAAGAGATATCAGAGTCCAGAGATTATGCTAGGCAATTTATATTAAGAGATTGGCCTCTGAATTAGGAAGCCGTGCCTAAACAATCCCCAAGTAGAATGTTAGAGAGCAAAATTTCCTGAAAAGCTGCACCATAGGACTGACAGCTCATCAGATATATTATTGCCTTTGACTCAATGATTTCTCTCCACATGTGCCAACTGCTCAGTTAAAAGTTTTTCTCAGCTGCATTACTTCATCTTTGCTTTTTTTTTTCCCATGATACAAATGATTTTTTTTTTTTTTTTTTCCCCTTTACCCCCACTAATACTCAAAGACTGCCAGTGAGCCTTTCTAGTCTCGCCAGCCCCCGGAAGCATCATATTACCTTAGCAGAGGGCGTCAGGCGGTTAGGAGACTTTGCATGTGCCTACAAGGTGGCTATTGAGACTAGCACATAGTTCCTATCTGGAAACAATAAAGAGGCTCCCAGCTAAAATTTAACCAGTTGAGAGGCTTCGCTGTCTGTCTCTGAAGTGGATTCACTTTCAAAAGTAACATTTATTTTTGATCGCTTTTAATTAAGGTAGCAAAAAATACTGGAAAGGCGCATTATAGTGAATGTTAACTGATTTATTCTGAATGGCAGGTCTTTCCTCGGGGTGGGTGGAAGGGACTAGTTGCTGCTTTCTTTCTTTTTTTTTTCCTTTTTTCTTCTCCCCAGCTCAGCAGATAGATGAGGCGAGGACATGCCACAGGGATGTTTTGCTAGTTTGCCTGGGACGCTGTCATTTTGGGGCAAATTCTTTCCCTGGGTGTGAAGCAAAACACAAGCATCTGATGACAGATGAAAATGCAGGTTAGGGAAAACTGTAGAGCTGGGAGAGTGAATCTTTTCCCTCTCCAGAGAGATCAGTGAGTGTGTAGCCTGTGTGCTAGGTAGCGTTTTCTGAAATCAAATCGCCTGTGTTACTCGCCTTGCTTTCCTTCGTCATTGGCCTGCTCCGACTCGGTGGAAAAAATGCAAGTCCATCTGCTGACACAGTCCAGTTGGCTGGCCCTGCCCGTGCTGCCGATTGGGCCGGCAGCTGCAGGCAGGGAGGAACCCGCAGCGTTCAGTCACAAACCATATGCGGGCAGCGGTGAGGATTAGCTCTGCTCCTGGCCGGAAAGGTCCCAATGCGGTTCCCAGGCTGAACTTGCCATATGTGTTTCACGTGGTTGTCCTGGGGGTGACATGAAATAGAGAGTTCAAATTCAAGGAAAGTTGGTTTGTGTTTCTTCATCCTATTTAATGTAATGCAGATGCAGAGGAGACCGTGAGGGCGTCTCTGCTGGGGGAGATGCAACAGGCTGTAGAAAAGCCCCGTAGGTTTTACTAATTCCTTCTCCTTCCCCTGAATTTTCCACTGTTTCCTGATGGGAGTTGCATGTGTGAAGGAGCACCCTTGGACCACCTGTTAGGTGCCTTTCCCCTTTCAGTCACAGTCTTTGCCATCTCTTAAAGATAGGGCTTTTTTATTTGGAGAAAAGCCAGAAATTTGAACAGTAGTTTTCTCCTTTGGAGAGATGGGGAGAACTCTCTGACATGGCACGGGAAGGAAGAAAGAAGGCAAGAAGGAAATTAGAAGACATGGACGGAGACCCCTCTGGGCTCCACTTTGAGCAAGTGTGAAGTATTGCAGAATTATAACTTTTTTTAAAGGTAGGAGGTGCATATTCACAGGCTGATGTAGTTTGTGGTTTGCCTTACTGCAAAGTAATTTTGGAAATGGCATCTTCTGTAGAAGGATCATCTCACATATAGAATGCCACTGCTACAGCATAAGGTTTTCAGGCTAATGCCGTTAATTGCAAAAAGAAAGTTTAACAAGCTCTTGTGCCCGAGGAGGTTAGTAGAGTGACCAGCTAAACAGCTGTAAGGAGAGTGGTCTGATGGGCTGAAGGGGCTGATGTACCCTAGGCAAAAATAGGAATGTTTGGCTTATTTTGATCTTTGGATATGGGAGAACAGCTCATTTATTTCTTAATTGACGTATATACTGTGGTATGTTAGAAACAGAGACAGGAAAATAGCATTTTTTGTGTCTATGTTAATTTTTGAATAGTGTGAAATATGGGAAAGATCAGTAATTTTGCCATCCACATGTAAAGCATAAAAAATTTTGGTTTAGGAAGGTGCAAAACTTCTTCTTGAAAAGCTTTGGTTTAACAAGGATGGATCAGTAATGAGAAGAGACCTGCTGAGATAACTCATCACATTCTGTATTAAGGATGTACAGGCTTTGCATTGCCTCTTGCCCATGCTTTAGAGTCCCAGCAGAGCCTGTGGCGCAGGTCAGCTCTTTTATGTGTTTGGGACAGTGGATTAGCACTGGTTGATGAATTTCCTTTCTGGTGACTGTTTCTGAGCAGGCTGACTTGAGCAATAATATTAGCCCAAATAACAACAGTGTCTTTCCTCAAAACCTCAACTGTCCTTAGGAGGCAGCCAATCTGAACACAGACAAATTGCTCAGGGGCTAAAACACAGTGTATTTGAGTTTGTGTTTAAGAAATTGTTAAAACTTTAGTGCTTGTTGCCTTCCAGAGCAAGGGCTCGCTTTGTAAAAGCCAGTCCCTCTCACTCTTCGTTAGCATGCCGTGTTTTTCCCACAGTTCGCCTAATCAGAGTGTGACCCTCTCCCGGGTAGGATCCTGTGGCGTTACACTGTGCAGAAACAGGATTTTGGTGCTGAACGTGAAGAGACCGAGAACATATGGCATAAACATCAACCGATATTGTTTGCCATCCACACTTGCTGTGTGTAATGCAACAAGACCGGCTCCTGGCAGCCACGTGATCCGCCTTCCAGTCCTCCATTTGGGGTGGGGTGGGGTGGGTTGTTTTTTTTTTCATTCCTAAAGTTGTGACTTTCTGGAGGAAAGATTGTAAATAGTCGGGGTGCAGAGAGCAGGTAGAATGTCGGCGGGATGTTACCGGGAGACACGTGCGCAACGCTGACATCGGCTCCTGGCCGCGCTTCCTCCGCACCAGCTTGCTGCTCCTGGCAGCCCTATATGTTGCAAGAAGGTAAGATCATGTCATGTCACCCGCGTCCTCCCACCGCCGTGCTGAAATGCCCGTCTCCCGCGTCTCCAGCAAGGAGGGGTTCTAATCTGCCAAGTGGAGTATCTTAGCGATCTTTAAATTTAATTCTGAAGTACAACCCTTTCCGTAGCAAAGGGAAAATACAGGCATGTGCAGCTCTGGCGGTAACAGCTAACTGGGATTTCAAATTAATGATACGATCTGCTTTGTGCAGTAGCTTCTTATAGTGCTTAGCTTTTTGTAATACCAGGGCTTTTATACTTTAAAAGACATTCCACACCAAATTGTATCCTATTGATTTGCCATGGTTAACCACCCTGTAATAAGCCTCATAGTCTATGTGAGTAGACACAAGCAGAATTACATTAATGTCACTTACAACCAGTGGGCAAAGAATTATTTGCAAAATGTGAAAGAAGTCAAAATACCAAAATATTTCAAAGAGGGTTGAATTTGGAAATGTTGTCACTAGACTATGAATAGAGTTCCTTGGAATAAAAAAAAAAAAAAGAAAAACAGAGCAACATTATTAATGGGGTTTTTTGTTGGGCTTTTTTGGTTGGTTGGTTTTTTTAATAACTGATACTTTATACTTCAAGACAGCTTTTTATCTTATTTATTTCCCAGGCTTTACTTCTTAAAATAATTTTAAAGAAAATTATTATATATATTAAAAAAAAAAACAACCAGTAGTGGTCACAACTTTCTTAGACATCTTTTCACACAGAAAACTCAGTCTGAGTCCCAGAGTGTTTTGTGATTGAAAAATACATCACTAACACACGGTGTAACATCTACTATGCAGACCAGTGGAATGAATTAAAACCTGTTTTTCCTTAGTTGTGTAAGCTACTTAAACATATAGACTACAGCTACTGAGCAGACCATGTGCGTTGTAGTAAAAGTGGACAAAACCAACAGGCAAAAATCCCGAGGAAATAATGTACTGCTTAACCAAAAAGTAGTGGCTGACTGTCTGCACTGACGGTTTTGTCGGCAGCACTGGGCAAATGCCCAGCTGAGTGTTCTGGACGGGTTAATACCTTCACACTTTTTCCTTCTTCACAGCTGCCACATGCAGTGCTCTGAAACCTGATATTTTTCATCAAAAACTGATTCTTATTTTCCATTTTAGTATACTAATCAATTTTACCATGCAGAGCTTGGAGCCTATTAACTGTCACTTGCTCCTAATTAATACTGAAGGCAGACAAAAAGGGAGAATAAAATAATTGACATTATTTAATATAAAATGCCTCTCCCAATTTTGTTTCCTTTGTCGAAAACTCTTTTGGTCCCTGTTCAAGATTTAAGCATTGACCTGTTTTATGTTTTGTTTCACAAAGTTGATTGAATGGCAGTTTATTATTCAAGACAATAAATTAAACTTCTCAAAGCCAAAGAGTTCCAGCAGTTCTGGCACAGGCTGTTTTCTGCCAGAAGGAACATGCTCAGGTCTGATTCATACCAACTGTTGTCCTTTAACGTAAGAAAAATAAATAAAACCTCCTATATATCTTTCAGGATTGACATTAAAATTTCTTTAGCATAGAAATTGGGATGCATTAAAAAGTAAGCAACATTTGTTGCAAAATAGATAATGAAAGCTTCTAGGCTAAAATACACTGTGTATTACTTCCATGTAACAGTATAAATATTATGACCTAGTATTAAAGGCTGATTTCAAAGAGATCATGAAAAGACAGCAATCTTCTTTGATATTTTGTTTAAATTAAATATAACTGAAGAGGGATACAGAAGCATTGCTCTTGCTACAGTGAAATCAGGGAAGACTTTGCAGCACACTTCAGTAACAGCTGAATTAGATCTGGGCTTCATAAGATTCATGAATAATTTATGTATACCAGTAATGTGTGTGGGTATATAAACAACAGGAATTTATAACATTTATGTGCTTTTAAAATATACATAAAAGGAAAACTGAAAAACAGGCCTAAGTATATAGTTACATAATATATATCTTAGGAAATCCGCAGAGGTTCTGGTTTCCGAATCAGAAATCTGATTAAAAAATAAGTGAAGCTTTGTTTTTTGTTTTTTTTTAAAACTTATTACTTTAAATTGCCTACTTTTAAATGTTAGCGGTAAATTATATTGGCCACTTCAGATAGGAGCTATTCCAGTGTATCTCCTCGTGTACTCTCGTGCTATGGTGGCTAGTAACACATAGCATTTAAACAGCTTTTAGAGGAGGTGGTGATTCTAAATTAATTATGAAATGAGTGTGATGCTCCTGGGTGACTTTTAGTCACAAGCTGTTGCTTTTCGGCTGACCTAGGGTACAAACAGAAGAGCTCAGGTTTGCTCACAGTTTTTGTAGCCTGTGCCATTACCATTGTGAATGCTAGCGTTCTCCTAGAGACTTAATTTCCTAATTAAGCTTTTCAAATATATCATTAGGACTAATATTTAAAAATAAAAGGATAAAAAGGTGAGTTTAATATTTTTGTTTTTTTCCATAAATGGCAATCCTTTCTTTGAGCACAAATGAAGCTACTTAGAAATAAAAATCCTTCTTAGTACTTTACCCTTTCCACGGTTATATGTCATTTTCCTGTCTACAAAGTGAAGATATTACCTTTGTAAAAGGGCTTTTATATTGTCTTATATTACTGTGAAATAGAAATAGTTTATTCAAATGAGGAATTATCTGCCTACCATATTATGCTTCTTACATTTAACACGCAAATGAAAATGGCTGTGCCTCCAGGCAGTGTGAGATATTGATACACTCAAACTTATTATTTCTGTAGTGTTTAACAATACCATGTAGAAAAGACATTAGCAGAAGGTGCAGTGAGATATTACTGTAATATCTTTTCTAGTAAGTACTATAGGCTGAGGATTGTTCTTCAGTTGGGTGTCTATGTGCTCATGTAAAAAGCTTCTGAAGGGTTTCTGAATTATTTTTTTTTTAAAGGCTGCATTTTCTTTTTTTTTTTTTCTATAAGTTATAATAAGCTTTCCAGATCATTTCTCCCCAGATTTCTTTTCTTTTCGAGGGGAGGCTGGGAGCAGCGCCGCAAGCACCGAGCCATGCGGCAGAGCAGCAGACGCGGTCCCCGAAGCAGGCTGCATTTGCTGGAGCCGCTTGCCCCGTTCCCACTGGCGCGAGCCAACGCTAATCCCTGTCCCGGCCTCTTTGCTCACCCTATGGATTTGCATTACTGTCCATAACACCTTCTCCTGCTTTTCCCCTCCCAAAAGGCCTCCTGCACCCCTTGGCCTTCAGGCAAGGCCCTGGGGCTGCGCTGTTCGCTGCCTGGGGCAGGAGCAGGAGGGGCTTGGGGCACGGCCGCACAGCACCCCGGCACCATCATCTGCGTGGGGTCCACGGCTGTTGGGGTGATGAGGTTATTGGGGAACCTCAACGCCCCTTCTTACAGGAGCCCTGCTGGGATGCTGGTTGGCAGGGATAATCTGGCCTGCGGACTGTGCATGGTGAAGGGTATTTGAAGCTTAGATGATAAGAGCTGTTGCAGGAAGAGTTCTGGGGAGGCAGGTGCAGGCAAAATGGCACTGCCAGACATTCACAGCATGCCCTGAAAGCTCCATAAAACTGTGACACGATTTCTCTGCAAATTTAGATCTTTGCAACATGTTACGGAGGGCACTGATCTGGTGCTATAGCGATTTCTGACAGTTTTTAGCATACATTTAAATTACAATTTTTAAAATACATTTCTTTAACTTCAGTAAATAAAGAATTCCTTTTCCTTGAGAAGCAGTTGCATAGATGGTTGCAGCATAGCTAAAGGAGTTTGTATGGCTGCCTATTGAAATTTAAAAAGTAGACCGGTGTTTCTGTGTGCACACTGATCTTCAGATACATCCTTGACATACTGTGGCACATCATCAAAACGAAACAACATTTAAATGTCACAAAACAAAATGATAACTTTCCTAACTTCTGAAAATCGTTACCTATGACCTTGGTTTTAGGTGGTACATTTGCTAGAATATGTCCCTTACTTGAAAGGAGTTGAACTTTGAGTAATTAAATATTTATGGAGAGATGTGTTACATGATGGAAAGCAGAAATAAGCCCAGTATACAATCTGGACTTCCACGTAATATAAGAAACATATTTCCAGGGTAAAATATATGCTGAATAACAGGGGGAGGAAGTGTGATGGCCAGTGCAGACTTCAGTGGTACCTGCTTTTGTTGTTCTTACGCTGTAAGTGTGTACTGTTGTCTATTGCACTGGATTCAGCATTTGAAAGCAGCTAAATCAAATAGAAGCAAATGTTGCTGTAAAGAAACCAGAACATACAGTTGATTTTAAACAACAATCCAAAGCAACTCTCCCAGAACTATAGAGCAAGAGTTGTTAATAAGAAATCAGTCTTACCAGAGATGATCCACCCTTTTATTCTTGCAACTGCAAATAGGACAGTTGCTTTTTTTAGCAGAAGTGACTGTCAGGGAGGAAAGAGCGTGGTCTCTTCAGCACTCAAAGTGGAGCTGCAAGGTGCATAAGATGTCCTTGAATTACTGGTGTTTGGAGAGAAAATGGAAAGGTGCATCACAGTTCCCTTCTTGGGAACAGTCTTTGGTCTATTTGACACTTTCATTGATGACTTGGGTGAACAAAGCATCCATTAAATCTGCAGCTAGTGCCAAGAGGAGAGGATTTACAAGTGCTCTGGAGGCAGCACGGGAATCCAGAGTAATCCTGACAAACCAGATCTGACGTAACCTGGATACAATATTGATGAGCACAGTATGAAATGCTGATACGATAAATCCATTGGACAGTCAAAAGGAGAAGAGACTGAGCTAGCCTTTCTGCGTGGGAATTCAGACCAGCTGAGCTCTGGAGATCCCTCCCAGCCAACGTCTCTGGGCAATAGCTCTTCAGGAAAGGAGCTGGGTGTAATAGGGGACCACCGGACTGTGCTGTTATGAAGAAAAGCAATCATACTGGGTATTATGAACAAATGCAACACACAAAATGTGCGGAGAAAGGAGCTGGGATGGTTGTAGAGAAGATTTGATAGCAGCTGCAGGAAGGTAAGAGAAGCCCTTCTCAGTGTGCATGGGAAGACTGGTTTATGCTGTCAGCAGAGAGCCACCGTAGGCTTTAAGAGGAGCTTTATAAGACTAAGCAATTAATTGTCCCTGAAGGTCATGACATCTTCACCAAAGAAGGTTCCTAAGAGCAGATTAAATAAATATGTCAAGAGTAGTTGAGTTCAGCTTAATCCCACCTCAGTAGCTGGTCTAACCATCCTCCTAAAATCACTTCCAATTTTATTTCTGTGATCACAACCATTATCCAAGATACAGCCACTGCATTTGCCCCTTTATCTTGTCACTTTCCCAATGGAAATTGCTTACCTTCTTTGCATATAAACAAAGGTAGGGAACATTCAAATGAGCAAAAAGGACTCTTGGTAGGAGGCAGGCACTTAACCCCTATCAGTTTTGTAAACCTGAAGTTTAGCAACTCTGTGATAACACTTTACATTTAATCTTCCAGCTAACTGTTAGTTTGATGATTGCCCAGATAATAGAGTTTACTATTGCCAAACATATGCAAAACTCACTTGGCAAAGCACATGTATACATTGGCTGATGTTTTATTTTACTCCCTCTGTAGTATAATGGAGAGCTTTAGAAATCGTTATTTGGGATAAGAAGGGTTTTACTTGCAGCTTATAAGTGTATTAAAGTAGCTTAAGGTTTTTAGTGCTCCCCGTCATTAGCTGAACTCACTGTGAAACATGATCACTTTTTTTTATTATTTCTAACCAGAACTCAGCAAAAAAAAGCTTGGCAGCAGATAATTTGAGAGTTTAAATTATAAAGGTAGATGATTTTTCTCTTTTCAGCAGACTTTCCAAGCTTTTCCGACTGAGAAAGTTATTTTACTAAAACCTAAAGAAAATACTTCTTGCGGAGCTGAAAAGAAAATAAACAGTCGTTTAGTACCAGCCAGATGCAGTCTAGAGTATAGAAGAAAGTTCCTGTGTCCATTTTTTACCAGTGTTCCAGTCTTTATTGACATGCGCTGGGTTTATTCAACAAGCAAAAATGAGTGTAAACCCTGTATTCTTAATGGGATCAGCAAAACAGCATAACATAAAATATCGTTATAATAATTATTCTATTAATTAATATATGTTGTTGAGGTTGCTGAACTTTTGTCTTTATCAGTGTTTGAAATACAGCTTTGCAGTCCCCTTGAATTCAAGAGGTCGAATTCTGTTGGCACATATAAGCATGTAATCTCGCCAACGTACTGTCAAATGGTGCATTTTTATTTGAAGACTAGGTTTACCCCTAATATCTTATCAGCTTCATCTACATGACAATTGATTTGTTTATTTTTAAGGTTTTTTTTATTTGTTCTTTTAGTACAGTGGCAATTATTTTGGATGAGTTTAGAGAAGGCAGCCCCGTGTGTTTTAAATAAATGATACATTACAGGGAAGGGATGTTCACACTTCTACATAACAGACTATAATTGATTTTGTGCTTGGATAGTTAAGAAGTGGTTCTCTTTTATGTATTCAAGAGCCCTGAATTAAAAATTTAAAGTTTGCTAACTGTTAGAAAAACTGATTCAGAAACAGCTTTAATGGATGAAAAAACAGCATGCTATTGCAAATACAGTCTCAAATCTAATACTGTGCTAATGCAGAGTAGTCATACATCTAGGATACTTGGGTATCTTAATATCTTGGCCATTTTAATTCTGAAATCAACAGAGTGTAATACAGACAGCTTGGAAAAAGCACATTTTGGAACAAAATATATTAAAAATTTATCTTTCAAAGATTCTGACAGGTAGATGTAGCTATATGTAAAGGCAAATATGTCATAGGGAAGAGAATGCAAAAATCCTAGAAGATGTGCAAAAGTTATGGAAAATGCAAGAAAACAAATTCTGCATTGCTATGAATTAGTCTTTTTTAAAAAAAAAGTATTCAAATTCACACCCTATGCAGCATTTCAGATATTTGTGAATATAAATGTGTCTTAAATAGTTGCAGTTAAGATGATAACTATAACTTTATTAGTTCAGATTCTTTTATTTATTTCTTAATTTTGAAAGGTGCCAGGCAGCACTTTAAAATCCATAATTTTGTCATTTGAAAATTAAGCTCCAGGTTATCAGTCTGTTCTAACAGACGTGTTTTGTGTTCAGCCTTTTCATCACTCTTGCAGACAGGATTACTCATCTAGATACTTTACCTCCGACACTGTGTGTTGCTCGCTGTTCTTGGATACTAAAAGCAGAATAAGGATTACAGGGGTAGCAGATGGACTGAATTGATTTATAGCAATACAGCTCTGCCAGTGTTTGCAATCTCATTGTGAGTATTGCAACAGTTGATGCATATCTTCAACTCCTGTCTTTCAGAGCTGTGCAAAAACTTTCCTGGTTTATGGCTTTCTCATGGAAACTGAACGGCAGCGCTCCTGCTTGTCCTTATTTTGGTAAAGAAAGACCATTTTTGGCTTTCCTAGTTGTGCAAGGACTGCTGGTGTAGCCCAGCTGTACAACTAATGTTAAATAAATAAATAAATGAAGAGGACAACTTCTGTTTACTTTTTACATCGCTGACCTTATAATCGGGAATGTTTTGCGCAGGATAGAGCTAACTTTGGCTGACGCAGGCTAATTCCCTGAGCGCTCAATGGAGAATGAGAGCTTCATTCAGCTGCTTTGAATCATCTTGTGGCAGAGACCCCCCACGAGCAGACGGGGGCTGCGTTTTGGTAACCTGAGGATGAGCTGGGGTGGGAGGTGTGTGTGTGTGTGTATGGGTGGTGAACAGCCCCCACAAAATGCCTTAGCCGAGCCCTGTCTTCACTTCGTGTTTGCAGTTTCCAGTCATTTAGTAAATCTGTAGCAGGATTATTTACAAAATGATGTTAACAAATCCATAAATACTATGTTTGTAGAACAGAAAGAGGGAAAGAAATTTTCAAAGCTGTGCACACTGGTCCTGTGTGTCTCTTACATCCTGTATTTCATAACAGAACAGAAATCCTCAAATTTGGGTGTTGCTCTAAAACATGCTTTATACACAGCTCTCCTCCCAACCTCCCATCTGTGTTATCTGCTTTTCCCACTGACCCATGAACATGCCCTTCCTTCTTTGCCTTGATTAGATGATAAAATATTCTGTTTCTGCTGTGGGAGGATAAAGCGTGCAACCCGAAACACCCTGAAATCTGGAAATTCATAACAGACAGCTGGATTTTGAAGCTGTGGCCATTCCCAAACCAATCAGTGCATGGGAGCAACCCTCCTCACTAACTCTGTCCCTCTGTGAGTGGCTTGGAGGCTGCAGCTTCTCCTTGCAACATTTGTTTTCCTGCAGGTAAGGCTCCCTGTAGCCCTCCAGCCCTCCCTGTTGCTGGCTTGCAATCCAGGGATGGAGCCAGCAGGCGCAGGGAGCAGAGTGCTGCCCTGCTCCACAGCAGGGCCTGAAAGCTGTTGGCCTGAGGTGGCCAGAGGCAGCTCACTGTGCAGCAGTACAGGGACTCCTGCCCTTGCCTTCCCCGTGCCCAGCTGCAGAGCCCAGAAATGACTGGGGAACTGGGGAGCAGCACAAGCCCTGGGCATGCCCAGCTGTGGGGGGCTTTGGCAGGGCACTACTTATGTGTTGGGGGGGTTTCTTAGAGACAGTGCTCCAAAGTTGGTCAAAATCTGATGAGGCTGAGGGAGCTTTAGGGCTTGTGACAATGTCAAGTGAGATGGTTTCACTGGAGTGAGGGAGCCCGTGCCCGTGTCCAGCAGGTAGCTGCCAGAGTTGGGAAGCAGCTGCAGCTGTTGGGATATGCACGCTGTTGCGTAGGCTTGCAGCACGGTGGAATTAGATTGCTGGGAACAGGAGTCATCTGTGGCTCCTGAGCCTGAAAACATCATAAGCTGGCTGCTGGCTTTTCTTTTTGTTTTAAGAGCACCAGGCAGTTCTTATCTGCATGTTCTATAAAACTTTTAAAAATAGTTTTACAGCTTACCTAGCGTACAAAAGGTATAACCAGCTACAGAATGAAACAATTGTCAGGACTGTGGCAGGTCCCACACAGCACATCATAAGCCAGGACACTCCAGATGCTGGTGGCACAATACAGCCCAGGCATAGGGTCGTGCCATGTCCCCTGGCAGTGACGACAGTGTGCATGCCAGTGCGGGATCCTCTGCTCGCTGAGCTCCTCGCACCCGGTGGGACTCCTTGGTAGCTTTTATGGGTCCTCAGGGTCTCACAGGCTGAGGTTTCTGAGAGCCTCTGTGTTGTTTTGACTGTACTTGCGCCCTGACTCTCATCCGTAATCAGATTTACAGCAAACTGTGGTATAAGTGCAAGTCAGAGAGTAAGTGATGCAAACCACACGGGAAAACAAAAGGCACCTCAGCTCTGAAGCGCACTGGTGTCTGCTTGTGCTGGCAGGGAGTCGTGTCATTACATAATGATGCACTTATCCAAACGGCGTTTTGTATTTTGGGAGACAGATGTGCCTTGCAGTTGCTAGTGGAAGTTAAACGTTAAATATGAAACCCATTCATTTTCTCTTAGTCATACTTTGGATTTAAGCAGATGTTTTCCTAATTTGTGGTTTTCAAATGTAGCATGCTGACAAGACATTTATCATTAACTACAACTTCATCCATGCAGTTTAGCAAATTGGCCAATTATTAACAGTGAGGGTTGTGTGGTGGTTGATGCATAGCTCCTGCTGCTTTGAAAGGCCTAAATTGAAACTCAATACATTTTTACAATATAAATTAATTGAGCCTTGGACCACATCCCTCTTATTCCAGTGCTCTCTCCTCTCGTTTTCAGAATGAACAGCCATTTGTAATGCGCTGAGTAGTTGTGCCATCCATGAGCAGAAGCTTCTGGTGGTGGAAAAAGTGATGGCTAACATTTTTCTGGTAGGGGCATGAAAATGGCTGATGGTATCCAAGTGTAGGCAGCGTGACATACAGAGGGAGCGTGGCTGCGGGACGGTATACATACATGTGGCCCAGGCTGGCTCTGCCAGAGATGATGCAGGAGGCGTCCTGGAAGGGTGCAGGGGGGCAGTAAAAGCAGGGTGGGTGCAGCTGCCCAGAAGCTAGTGCTGCCTAATATTTTCCATTTTAACGTATCTCTTGCTTTTAACTTTGCTAGACTTTACTCATTTTGATTTATTTTCTTCTGTTTTAATGTTCAGGGTTTGATGGGGTGGGGAGAGGAAGGGTTGTTGGTGGTGGTGTGAACTGGTGAGATGTCCCAAAGGTGCTTCCCAAAGCCAGGAACTACCATATGCCTGCAAATATGATCTCCTGTTTTCCCAGCTCTGGTATTCAAGCAGGCAATTTAGTCGTCATTTATTCATCCCATGTACGAGACTTGAAGAAGAACACTCAATGCACCTCTAATTTCTAGAAAGTATAAAGACCTTGATTTTTACCATCTGCTACTGCAGAAATTTTGCCTTACATTCCAGCTGAACTGGGAAAATTCTTCAGGATGGTTTGTTCGTAGTTGCTCCAGCTTCTGGCAAATCACTTGCTTCTTTTCCTCCTCTGTATTTGCATTTGCACAACAGGGAAACTATATACTTTGTTACAGAACAGGCTGTCATGCCACAATTAAAATAAATACATGTAGTGTATTTCATCTTGCTTTATGCAGCCAGATGTGCTAGGTATGAAGTACCTACAAGGTTGGCTTTACAGTCCCATTTGATGTCCTTTCCTTCATATCCCTCTGCTCTGTGAGAAAAGGGAGTGATGGTAGCATCACAAGATCAGTCAGGAGCAGCAATGTCCCAGCAGGGAGGCAGGAGGTTGTGTAAATAGAAAAGAGGGGAAAAAAAAGTAGATTAGGGGCTTGTGTTGCCACTGTTCCTGGTCTGCATTAGAGGTGTGTGTCCTAGGTGTACTTAAAATGAGCTGAAGGCCTGATCCAGAGGGACGCAATGGGGGTTTTAGAGAACTTTTTGTTTGAAAGGGATGTGGCAGCAGATGTTGAAGGGAACACAACAGGTTATGGCTACATTGTCAGTTGCCTCCTTGTTTTCCCTGGGTTTAGATAAGCTGAGTCTCCAGAAGCAGCCGTGTATCCCATGCTGGGCTTTAGCGGGAAGTGAGAGATGGTAGACGTTGGGCAAATTCAGCTAACCCAGATCCTGATCCTTTGCAGCGCTGCCAAGCTCCTGGAGAAGACTCCATTCTCCGTCGGCGCCCCGAGCCCCCTGCTCCCCTCGCCAGCGAGCCTGCAGCTGGCGCAGCTCCAGGCGCAGCTCACGCTGCACAGGCTGAAGTTGGCTCAGACCGCCGTGACCAACAACCCGGCCGCTGCCACTGTCCTCAACCAGGTGCTCTCCAAAGTGGCCATGTCCCAGCCGCTCTTCAACCAGCTGAGGCACCCCACCGTGATGAACGCCCCGCAGGGCCACACCGCAGGGCCGCCGCAGGGGCCCGGCATCACCGGCGCGAGGTTCCCCTCCGGCAGCATTGCCTTTCCCAGCCAGAGCCCGGCCTTAGCCGCGCCGGGGGGCGGCCTGGGGCCTGCCCAGGCCCCCAACGCCATCGTCATGAGTCCCTTTGGAGGTGTCATGGCTCCGACCTCTGGCCAGCAACCCGTGGTGGTAGGTCTCAACAAGGCGGGTGCCTCCACCTCTGCTGCTGCGGCTGCTGCAGGGGGCTTTTATGAGTACAGCAAACAAAACGCCGCCACTGCTGCCCCTCAGGCATACGCCTCGGAGGGGGACCAGCCCAGCCAGCATAGCTTCCTCGCTGGCGGGGCCCATGCAGCCTCCTCGGTGGCAGCGGGGCCACGCTACGAGGGTCACTTTGGGGCTCCCAGCCAACTGCAGCACGAGGCGGCGGCAGCCTTTCCCAAGGAGGCCTATGGGGCAGTGGCGGCAGCACAGCATGGGGCAGCACGGGCCTTCCCCAGCGACCCGCACACAGGCTCCCATCCGAAAGGAGATCCTGGCCCCGTCTTGCATGGCAGCGGTACAAGCAACCAGTGGGAAAATATCCCTAATTTCCCCAGCCAAAACAAGCCTGACCTTGTGTCCAGTGACAGCCTGTGGCCGTCAACAAGTCAGCAGCAGTATGAAATAAGAAACGAGCTCTACAACCCCGAAGAGCCAACACCTGACACAAAGTTCAGCGCGGCCGCACCCCCCACCTTCGGCCGCCTCAACCACAGCAAGCAGAGCTTTGGCAGCCCTCGCATGAGGCAGAAGGAGGAGCGGAGCGGCGGCGCGCCCGACCTGCCCGCCCGCTCCCTGCCGCCGCACCAGCTGGGTGACCTCCTCCGCGGCGTGGCCCCCCTCCACTTCCCCCACGTCTGCGCCCTGTGCGACAAGAAGATCTTCGATCTGAAGGTGAGTGGGTTTAAGGCACCCCCAGGGCATGGTTTGGACCCTTGAACAGGCTGCCTGGTGATTGATCTGGCCACTGGCTCCTACCACCCCATTGCCATAGAGGTGCCCCAAGAGAAGCAGAAACAAAGGGCCATAGTTTCGCTTATGGTGTCGTACATCTGTTTCACGGCAATTACTGGGGTTTCAAGATCTAGTTTTGTTCCACATCTTGCTGTGAAAGACAGTGAGATTACAGCACTGGCATGAGAAACAAGAGGTCTGGGCTGGGATTGCAGCTCATCTCGTGGGCCCAAAGCAAGGAGAGGAGGAGCTTGAAGCTGATCCCCTGCTTCTCAAGTATCCGCATGTCTGCAGTTTCATCTGCCTCTCCCTTTCTCTTTGCATTTCTCATCCCAAAGGCTTTTCCCTAACAGCCTTGTGGAAGCAGCTTGCTTAAACAAAACAATGCATTTTGATAAAATTATTTTAATAATTCCTCTGTTGGGATCTCTTTCTCCTTCTAGTATCTCTAAGGAAATTTAGGTCTCCAGGTCCCCCATGCTTTTGGCCTGGCAGCAAGAAGCTGCTCAGCATGTGTGGTGCAGACCATGCTCCCACTTCTCTGTTCATACTGCCAAGAGAGCTCCAAATTAAACCTCACCCTTGAGAAGCAGCTTCCCAGTTGCCCAGAGAACCTGTGTGCTAGGTCACGTTATGTAGGTCAGGTCTGAAGAAGGCCACTTACATGGCTCTCTGAGCCCCACAGCCATTTGTAGGCTCTGGCTGGGGTTGTTCTTGCCTCCTGATGAACCCTGTTCAACAAGCCTTCATGACCTTTCCATTGCCTCACAGGACCAGCATCTACCTGCAAAGGCATGTGTTTTCACACTGGTGGTGGCCTGACAAAAATGTTACAACAGCATGTATATAGGAAGGAAGATGACCAGCAAATGAAATAGTACCTGATACTTACACACCCTGGGGCTTTGGGATGTTTGAATATATTTGCTCTTTCATGTTTCCCTTTTAGTCTTTGAGCAGCTGCTTGCAAAAGGGTTTGCTGTGGTTACTGCAGCTACAGGGCTAGTGTGAAGTAGCCCCCATCTAGGGCATGCGGGGCACTTCTGATTTTTCATTAAACATTTAAAAAGGTCAGGGAACGTGTCATTACGGTGAGTTTCGGTTGATCTGTTTGTTGGTGTTTAATACACTGCCTTATTTGGATCATAGAAGTGTAAATAGCTAAATGTACTTGGACAAATATTGCTAATCTATTGAAATGAGTAAGTGCTGTCCTGGCAGCCCTGTGTGCTGAGCACCTTCTGTATGGACACTGCAGGAGTTGAGGGTGCACAGCGCCTTGCAGGATGAGCTGTTCAGCTAGACTGAAGTAACCGAATTGATAAAAATATACTGGATTTAAAAACTAATACAGGGAAGCTCTCCTTTTGTAAAGTAACTGATAATTTAATCTACAAATAACGCATCAGTAAATGCACTAGATGAAGGTGCGCTTGGCTCCAGCATCGCATAGTTTGATCTTCAGCATCTCGGTATTGTTTTTAGAATAAGGTAAACTGAATGGAGAAGCAATCTCTTGTAAAACTGTCTTGGGATTTTTCCTGTGCTCATCATGTCTTTGTTTCAACATAGGACTGGGATCAGCACATTAAGGGAAGTCTTCACATCCAAAAATGTATGGCTTTTTCAGATAAGTAAGTATTTTAGAGTCACTCTTCCAACTGAATTTCTAACAGAGCATCCCTTACTTCAGTGGCTTTACACTGAAAATTTATTAATAATTATGCTTTAATATTTATAGCGCATTTTGCATGCTCCTAAAGTTCTTTTCTTTCTTTTCCAGCACTGGCATCCGGTGTGTGTTAAGCTCAACAGATGGAACATTGCATTTATCACCAAATAATGCAGCAGTTTTCAATCCATCTAGTATCGAAGGTGAATGGTTGAATGTGCAATAGTTAAAACCACTTTTTTTTAATTGAAAGGGAAGTCAGTCTCTGGGGAAAAATAGATATTTTAAATGAAATGTGATACAAGTTTCCAAGGAAAACTTTTTAGAGGTTGTACACAGGAAGGCTAAAAGCCAATACTGTGCCTTTCAAAGTATGAATTTATTTTCCTTTCAAACAATGACTTGTTTTCACAGTACAATGAAACAGCATATAATTTGGTGTAGAGACTATGAAATTAATCATTATGTAAATGGGGCATTGCTTACTGAACACACTAATGCAATTAATATGAGTCAAGATTTTCATGAAATGTGTGTAATCCGTTATTTAGATTATCCACCAAATGTCGGCGCATCTTTTATCACTACGTCAGCAAGGTCCTTTGGCCAGCCAGGTCCTACATTTTCTTCTCCTCCATCGGGGGTGAGTACCTAAGGAAATTGATCTCCGTGTTGAGATTCTTGTAGAAGCCACTTGTACTTACTGGAATTAAAACTGTAAAGGCTTCCTTTTAGACAATAACCTGAATATTCAGTGTGCTATTTCAACTTCCCTGCAGCTTTTTTGTGCTTTTGATTTTGGCCAAATCACAACTTGATTACAGGTTTTTTTTCCCAGTGCTAAAAGTTGTTTGCTTGTTAGAGGTTTGGGGAGGTGGGTAAATGATTTTGAGTGTATCCCATTAACTTTTTTTACCCCCTTCTCTGAATCTTTTCAACCCAGGGAGGTCAGCTTCAGCTTGGAATGATTTGGATTAGTTTTTATTTACTCTGAGTATTGATCCCAGAAGCAGCCTTCCATCTCTCCACTTATTCATTTGTAGCTATTGCTGTCTGCCTCTCCCATGCTGGGCTCCTTTTCTCAGGTAGCAACAGTGGCAAAGATAACGGCTGCAGCTTCGCTAACCGTTACTCAGCTGGATCAATTCATTCTACTGGGCTTTTTCTTAGTTTATTTTAGTGTATTATTTATATCATCTGCTGCCTCTGGTAGCCTTTCAGCAAGTTTGCTTTGATGTACAGCCTTCCATGGTTTAGATTAGCTTCCCCCTGCATTCAACACAGGTCCCCAGTTATATTGTTTGAATAGAATTTGAATTCCTAGCCCAATAACGAAAAAATGCCAGAAAAGAAGGATAATATTAAAAGTGGTTCTTACTTAAAAAAAGAAAAAAGAAGGCAAATAAAAGCAGATCATAAACATAATGGAAATACAAAGTTGTTAGGGTTAAAATGAAGCTTAATATATATCAGAAAGCTACAATTAAAGCTGGAGACCTCAAGGACTCATGTTAGGGCATTCATGGAATAGCAGCAGTAATCCAGGGGTTCAAGTTTTCACCTTGTTAGCTTTTGTGTCTATATCCTGATGTGGTCTCAGACACTCTGGAAAACCAGGTTGAGTTGTGTCCCTGTGCCATTCCAGCTCGCTTCAGGCATTGCTTACAGAAACATCACCCAGATTTGTTTAATCCAACCAATTTTCTACTGTGTGGCTTTGCTGTGCAAGAGGTTATTTGAAGGGGTTTTAGTTTCTGCCTGTCATAGGCACTGTGCGTGCAGGAGAGCAAGGAGCAGAGCTGCTCATGACAGCTGCCTCCAAGGTCAGAGGTGGAGTAGCAGCGGGTGCAGCGGAATGTTCCTTTTCATCATGTCTGTCAACCTCGCAACAAATGAAATTACTGCTAATACCAGTATCATTTCTCCTTAGAATCTGTCACTATTTATCATTTAAGCTGCCTGCAGAAGCCCTCCTTCTGAATGACCTGCACTACTATGAGAGATAAAAGAAACAATAACTTTGATTTTCCTGGACACTGTAAATCCTCTTTTTCTTCAGAACCTCATTGGGTGGACAGGGAACTATATTAGAGGTGTTAAGCTTGAGTTTGCCAGCTGTCATTCACTCCGCAACGGTAGTATTCACTTTCAGCTAAGCTGCTGCCATTTAACTGAGCAGTGAGAGATTATACTTGACCCTGCATGTAATCATAAACAAAGTGTTTGGATTTCTGGAAGAGCTTGCTCTGTGCTATCTGTCTGCAAATAACTCTATCCCTCTTCAAAAGGCAAATACTGTGCTACAGGTCTTCACTCGGGCGTGGAGAGCCATTAGCACTGGAGGGATGGGACTGTCAGTTTCTTATTATCTTTAGAAAAGATTCATGCGAGTCTCAAGAAAGGGATAAAGAATTTGAAAAGCAAGAAACAAAAAAATTGAAAAAAAAGGCTGTAATAAAAAATAACCAAATTGTATTGATGAAATAATATGGCAAACAGTATGAGGTACACTTCACTGCTGTGCATCAAATTATTTTTGTAGTAGTTGTTCAGCTGCATTGGTAAACCCCTGTAGGCATCAGTTGCAATGAAAGTTATCTTACAGTCTTATTGAAAATTACCTTTGACACTTGACACACAAGAGCTCCTCTAACTTCCTGGCTGTGGATATGGAAGGTGTATATTCCTTTTTTGGCTGTGATTTACAGCTTTATTTAATGAATGAATCCAATTTAACTTCAATCAACTGACAAGATTATTGCTTGGTACAGCCCATTGACTTCTGGTATGAGTATGTGACCACTTCTTAATCATGAATTACAGCAGATTTATGGCGTAGCATTTTAATTTAAGCCATTGCCAATTGTGGGGAGGTGGTAACATCTTACAGTCGTTTGATTTAATGTACTGCTGAGTGCGTGTCCGAACACAGGCTCTGGAGCCTACGTAGGGAACAGCTAAGTCTTTCTAGTCCCATAGACTCTTAACATACCATCTCTTAACGGATTTAACAAAACAAACAGAAGGTGCCACGTGACCTGGGGTGTTCCTACACTGGAACTGCTTTTGCTCTCAGGAAAGTTTCCTTTTCCTCTGCTAGCTGTAGTTGTATTCTTCTGTATGCTACAGGCTGCCTTGCCAGTTGCACGCAGACATCACTTCCTTTTCTGTTCAAGTGGAATTGAGTTGCTTCATCTTTTTCAGGATCAGGTCTTTGTTACTTTTCTGCTAGAGAAGATACCTGAATTTTGGCACTTCTTTGACTTCCCTTATGCACCTGGACAGGCTCTGTAAGATGCAAGCTAAATAGCAGACCACTGTGCAATACAGGGTCTTGCTGGAGCAAAAATACACAAATGGTTAAGTGGTGAAGCCTGGAGGGAAGGTAATGGGATGAAGGTGTAAATAAGACAACATTAGCTCTGTAACTTGTGAACTTGCTGACAAGCCAAACATTTGTGATGGCTCTGGTGAACTTGATACCGCAAGATTACGTGATTTGCATCTTCCCTTGAATGGCACAATTTTAACTGATGGTAGAGTTACTTCTTCAGTAAAATCCTAACAGCAGAGGTCATAAGCAGGGAAGTAATCTGGGAAAATTTAATCCTACATGAGCAATGTTTTCTGTGTCATTAGCTGAGGTAAATTATGTTCCTCTCTGAGTATACCCTGATGCCTCTTTGCACAAGGAGTGTAGAGTCTGCTTTCCATGTCAGGGAGACGGGCGGCTCTTTGGGAACTGCCCCAGCACTCCAAAATAGACTTCCACCCTTGGGAAGTGATTACTGCACCGACGCAATGTGCCTGTGCCAGACCAGTTTGGGAGCTCCGCCTCTTTGTGCGTCCAGTCCTCACTATGCCCCAGGGGAGAAGCCCCTCCTACTGTGTGTTGTTGCAATGAGAGGGGAAAGTAGTAGGTTTTCCAACCTGAGGTACATACAGCTGTCTGTCCTCTCAGAAGTTAAATGGGGTCACTTCTCCCCCCGGCCCAGTCTGTTCCACCAGGGTGAGGATTTAAATTCAGCCCCAGCTATCCTGAACACTTCTGTAGTCACCTAAACTGATTTCTAATGTCCATAAATTCAGCAGGGACTGCAGTGAGCATCTGTTTCATTTTCCAGGCACCACCATCACCACATAAATGGGTGTTTCTGGAATACTTGAAAATACTAATTTTTTGTGCTTTGCTTGCAAACTGCCTGCTAAGCGCCTTTTATCAGCAGTAGTGCATGGTGTCTTCATGTGCGGGGAAGGCACAGAGCCCCCGGTGGGACTGACAGATGCAGATGGGCTGGGGAAGGCTGTCCCACTTGGCAGAGGAGCCGTAGGGGTTGTGCTGATGGACCAGATGGGTGCTGGCACCGCAGGGAGCTCGTCAGGAGGGGCTGAGACCTCCCCATGGCAGGGAAACCCTTCATCTCCAAACACTGAGGGGCCTCCAGACTCTCTCTGGTGCTGAGTATCATGCAGTAGCTTGTGCCTGTGGCAGCCCAGCCCACTGCTGTGACATACCAGGCAGCTGAGGCCCTGGAGTTCATAAGGTTTGAGGGGGCAAGTGAGCTTTTGCAGCAATATAGTTAATCCTGTTTCAACGAGAGCATCTCTAGAGAAATCCTCTCTGGGCTTTGTAATGTCCAGGGATGGAGACTCCATTGCAAGCTGCAGGGCTCCCTTACCATTTGTATTTCTAAACCAGGATGTTAAAATGCAAAGTTTTAAAGAGGAATATTTGTCCTTAATAACAGATACACAGAACAGAACATTTCATTTTTCGCAGAAATGTAAGTTCTTATCTAGAGGTTGGAACATCTAAGATAAAAACATAATTTTGAGTTGTTCTTTTCCCCAGTTTCCCCAGAGGAAATCTACACTGGGTCGAGTTGTTCACATCTGCAACCTCCCCGAGGGAAGCTGCACAGAGAATGATGTCATTAACCTGGGCCTCCCATTTGGGAAGGTCACCAACTATATCCTCATGAAATCCACTAATCAGGTACTGTGCATTTGGGGTCACTGGTATTGACATCTATTGGCATAAAGACATATTGACACGAAGACGGAGTCTTTGGGGAAGATCTCTTTTTGTTGTAATAGAAACTTAAATATGAAGTCTGCTCTTAAAGTAAAAAAAAAAAAGGTGTTCACAGAATGAGATGATGGCATAGACATGACCACTGCCTCATAGCTCTTGTTAAAAAAACCCAGAAATCTCAGTGAAGAAGTGTTGTAAAACTACTTTTAAAAATAATAACAATTTTTTAAAAAAGTTACTAACTTGGCCTTCTTCTCTCAGCCATTTGTTAGGGTTCCTTTCAAACTTCTCTTGTTCTGTTTGGGAGGTTTTTATTGCTTTCTTACCCATACTCGTAGAGCTGAACTGGGCATTGAAGAAGGACTTGCACTCTAGTCTGGTTTGACTGGCCACGGCTGCACTGGGTGATCTGGCACACGGGTGCTAAAGGAAGGCTGTGCCCTTACAGGGGGCACTTAAACCTCACTCACTCCCTTTTAATCTGCACTGGATTGCAGTAGAGCTTTTCCTTCAAGGTAGTTTAAATCTACCTTAAGTAGCTTAAATCTGCCAGTGGTGGCAGGCTGGGAAGAGTAGAAGATCTTCTCTCACATGCCTGCAGCAGACAGTACAGATGCATGTAGAATCCACGCCAGTGGGCAATGTTTGAGACTGTAATGTTTCAAAATGCAGTCCTTACACAGCTGTGAGTATATTCCTTGACCAGTTAAACTGCAGTTACATCAAATGCAATTTTTGTGTAAATAAAAGTGTAGTTAATATTGTTCAGGTTTTTTAAATTCTCTTGGCTTTGTTCTGGCTGCTCAGGCTCTGATGTTCTGCTTTTATGTGGATCCCTTGCAATTCTGCAAGACACAGCTGACAATCCTGGGAGCAGCGCATGCTGCAGCATTGCAGTTCTGCATCTTGTCAGCAGCTGACCATGGTTTAGAAGCACCAGTGAGAAAGCAAGGGAAAGGTGATGTTTTCATATATCCAGAAAGATTAGATTCCAGTCATTTAGTTTTTAACTAAACTGGTTTCTAAAGTTGCCTATCAGCTTTAATAGCTGGATTGAAACCATTATTTGCAGTTAAAAGGAGACTGAGAAACGGACCGAGTGTTACTATTTCAGCTCCAGGGCTGGAAGCTACCCAGTTCTGTACTATCAAGACATTTCGCATGAGAAGAATCCAAAAGAAAATCATTGTGCTGCCTTTTCTCTCTTATGCTTTGTATTTTTAATTATGTAGTGGATTTTAAAGCTCTCCCCATTTGTGCTAGGCCTTTCTGGAAATGGCTTACAGTGAAGCAGCACAAGCCATGGTGCAGTACTACAAAGAAAAACCTGCTATGATAAATGATGACAAGTTACTTATTAGGATGTCTAAAAGATACAAGGAGTTGCAGCTGAAGGTAAGAGAGTTAGTTATTCCTGATCAGATTTCCTGAGTTTTCATGGCATGTCCTGGAGAATACATCTAAAAGTCTTTGCTGGTTACTGATTTCTAATTAATGCTTTAATATTATGGAAAAAGAAATTAAGAAAGATAAATTAATGAATGTATGTTAATGATCTTTTATACTTAGCTGCTTGCTCTTGTTCTAAATTTTAACTCTTGGAAGAGATCCCATTTTTTCTGGTCCTCTCATACCATTATTTCAAAAATCCCTTCTGAGCTTCCTTCTGAGCAGGCTCCTCACATTGCTTGGTCTAACAATGGTCTAAAACACAGCCATGTGTAAGATACAACATGTCAGCAAAAATAAGACGGTCCTGTCTTTTTAGTCAGACATTAAGCCTGAAGCAATGCTCTTCACTGCTTGCATGCTTGAGCCA
The DNA here is from genome assembly GCF_047716275.1 of Strix uralensis. Lineage (NCBI taxonomy): Eukaryota > Metazoa > Chordata > Aves > Strigiformes > Strigidae > Strix > Strix uralensis. The sequence continues at coordinate 31,509,823 of NC_133978.1, forward strand.
TAGTACAGTCTCTATACCATGCAGTGATGGCAGGGCTAAACACCACATTGATTTCTTTTTCTTTCTTTCTTGTGAACGACCTACATTTAAAAGCAAGATTTTTTTTTTTTTTTTTAACATAGACTCAGAACAGAGCAATAGTCTTTGGACTTAGTGTAGAGTGTGTGACATTTCTGATGTGGTCACCTGAGTGATGTCCAAAAATCAGTGCTCTTGGGAGCACATTTGTGGAAGCTTATTTACTGCCATGTGTAATGTTAAGAGAGTTTTTTGTTTTCATGGAGACTTGGACTGGAACTGGCAATGCAGAACTGAAAAGCTTCATTTTGTATTACCTAACACAGCACAAAATTATTTTATAAAATAACTGTAATGTTCCAAGTTAAGAGGTTAAGAGCCTTTTGTGCACCTTGAGGAAGAAGAGGCAACTCAGATGGTTTGGTTTGACCTTTGGAAAAGTCTCTTTCTCTCCTGTACGTGTATCATAGTTTAAGCAGACTTAAAGGAGTTGCCAAAAGTTCATAAACCAGGGCGGTCTTTCTTAGTGTGGTACAGTGAGGGGTTCAGATGTAAGGTGATGGAGACTGTGCATCTTAACATAGAGGCAGAACAGGAATTAGCCAGGAGAGTGTGGGAGTTTGCCTAGGTTTCAGGAAGATTTTCAGCCTTTCCAATGGCAGTTTTTCAGGTCATGGAATTATTTTTCTCTGCACAAGCAAAAGCCCTTTCTCTTTGTTAAAAACAAACAAACAAATGAGTGCAACATGGAAGGGGGAATATGCATGAGCTATTTACCACTACAAACTGCTCTGAGTTCCTGCATGATTATGTTGCTCAGCTCTGCGCGCTCTAAGTGTTTGATGAATTGTGTGCACTCCAGCCTGGAGTAGCACATCTTTTGTAAATGATCTTGAATCTCGAGTAATCAACACTTCCAGTATGCATCTTTCTTGCATATAGCTTTTCTGAAGCTCTTGTGTCTAAACATAGTCTTTTAGAGCTATACTCCAGAATGAGCTAAACTCTGAGATGAAAAGAAGGCAGTTCATTCCTAGAGGATCCGAGATAGGCTACTATACATATTTAATTCAGATACTAGAAAAATTGTCTGGTTTGTTTCTTCTTATATCCAATTCCTAGAAAATACTCTGTAGTGAATGTGTAACAGGGAAGGACAAACTCGTTTTCAAAGTCCCTTACAGCAGCCAAGTATGAGGACACAGTGTTGCAATGTAATGGAGCAAATTTTCCATTTGTATCATTTTACTGCTTTGATCATGTTATTGAGATACCAGCTGCAGAAAAGACCACAGCACTGAAACCAAATATTTCTCAGTGGTGGTATAACTGAAAGATGCATGGATGCTGTTTCTTGAAGGACAAATCACCTATATTAGCCTGGAGAGTAGTGCAGCATGCTAAACAGTGTCTTGGTCTTATTTAGAAACCAGGTAAGAACGTGGCTGCTATCATCCAGGACATCCACTCGCAGAGGGAGAGGGACCTGCTGCGTGAAGTGGACAGGTAAAGTTTCTCCACAGTTTGGAATTGGGACCTGAATAAATCTGTAAACCTGCAGGTAGAAAAAGCATTATCTGTGTCCTTCCCTCTCATACCTCATATCTTTCTTAATTTGGATTTCACTTGAAATGACTGTAAAAATATAAGTGGGTGCAATAGTAGGTGCAGGGCCTATATAATGAGATCAGATTGAAACTGTGCATGTTATGAAAATATATGAACTCTTTCCTACTGATGATGATGACTCAGAAAATATGCCAGGCATGTGAAGAACACACAAACGAAGCTGTTACACTCTCCTCCCCCTTGAGTGAAAAGTGTAAAGGCTGGGAGCGCTGCAAGACCTAGAGGGAAGGAGTCAGTTCACATTACGATGTATTTTGGTATATTTCTGATCTGCCTGGCTTCTGGACCTTCCAGCAAAAATGGAGAGGAATCACAGTGATAAAACATCTCTTTTAAAGAGGTGACCTTTTGTCACTTTTGTGTCAGAGATGCCCTAGATGAATGAGTATTAAGGGTACAGACATTAGGGTCATTGTAAAGGTATTAACATATTATATCCTTTTAACACTAAACCCCTATAAGAGGCTTTTAAGAATGAATGAATATATTCTTGACAGATCTGTGGGGATTTAGTTAAGCTCTCTGGATATGACACTGCCTTTTCTCCTGTTGACTGTGTTTGCAGCTGTGCAGTGCGTGTCTGTGAAGGGCCTGGGATCTCAGGTTTGCAGGCACCAGGGCAGTCCCCATGTGTTTCCAGTGTGCAAGAACTTGGTAGACCACAGTGAGTCAGCCAGTTACAGCTGCCTTTTCCCTCTGCAGCAGGTACGGCACGGAGAGGCCCCGCTCGCGCAGCCCCATAAGCCGCTCCCTGTCGCCCCGATCCCACACACCCAGCTTTACTTCCTGCAGTTCACCCCACAGCCCGATGGGGACCGGCAGGACCGACTGGGGAAATGGGAGAGAGTCATGGGATCAGTCCCCGTATTCTCGACGGGAAGAGGAAAGAGACAGCAGGGAATGGCGAGAGAATGGGGATGAGAAGAGGGACAGGACTGACACGTGGGTACACGAGAGGAAACATTATTCCCGACAGCTGGACAAGTTTGATTTGGAGGAACGGATTGAAGGAGGCAGAGGGCACAGAGAAAAATATTTAAGGAGTGGTTCCCCTGGCTCGCTTCACCCTTTATCTGGCTACAAGAGCAGGGAAGATGACTATTACCGAAAAACCTCTAAGTCAAAATCTGACAAGTTTCAGAGGCAGCCGCAGGATTTACCTGGGAGATCTAAGAGAAAGGAAGAAGCAAAGTTAAGGGAACGTAGGCATTCTTACAGTGAGGATGCTGCCAGGGAGGAGGCAGCTGAACAGAAGCACAGCAAAGCATCTGAGGGCTCCAGGCAGAAACAAAGTGATAAGAATAAGGTGAAGAAAGCTGAAAAAGACCAAGAGGAAGATGCTGCTGCTGAAAGCAGTGATGTGAAGGAAACCAAACCTCCTGAGAATGAGGTAAATAGAGATCTTGAACTGTATGTAAGAAGAAGGTAAATGCTGAAGTAATATATTTTCTGAAATATTTTAGATCAGTTGTTGTGTGTGTGGTGCTGGTGATATGCAATGTTTTGCCATGATCAGGGAATATAGTCCTAGAAGAGATCTTGGGAGGTTGTTTTGTCTACATCTTTGCCCAGATGATGCAGATCTATTACACCATTGCAGTGTTGGGTACATGGACATTGTCCTTCTGTGTCAAGCACAGACGCTCTGGGTAACCAGGGGGGGAAGGGGACAGAAAACTCACAACAAAACCAAGTGACAATCTGCTGTTTGCATGCAGGTTGTGTGTGCAGGGGCAGTTGCCCTACTGCTCTCTCTTCTAATCTGCACAGAATACCCCATAGCTGCTCTCTCAGCATCCATCACCTCCTTCCACTACCTGTGATGTGGATTGACTTGCTTGGGAATTAAGTGGTCTTTTACAGGGATGCACAATATTTGTAGGACAGTATAGGGAACTGGTTGTTATACTTCTAAAATGGGGAATGAACTTCTAATGAGGAACATTTTTTTTGGTCAATTCAGCAGAGCAATTGGTTTCTATTAATCATATGTCCCTGCCCTCAGCTGTGGCAGGGATAATTCACACCACTCCCTTCAATGTGCTGGCAGGAATCTCTTCTCATGGCAGAACCACTGAATCAGCTCACCTGTAAAATTTGAGATCTCTGGAGAAATACTCCCAGTTGGTAAAGTGACAGCATTTGTGGGTTTGATTCTCCACTGGGAAAAAGTGGAGAGGGAACAGATCAAGATGCCTCATTCGCTCAGTCCCAGTACAGCCCACGCTCACATCCCCACCCTATGGGGATCTTGTTACTGGCTCTTGGCCACCCTGCCTCCCCCAGTCCCCCCTGGTGATACACTGCCGCCAGCCACCCCCGGGGATGCTGGCACAGGAGGCTGCAGAGCTGCTTTGCTGACCAGGGGTCCAGCTCTAGCTTGTGACTTTGTGCTGCCAGAGCCATCTTTGGTTGTTTTTAGTTGACCCTGTGTTTGTTCCTCTTATGCGGGGGCAAGGCTGGTGGAAATCTGTAGATCTTTTAACTCAGCTAGTCCCTGTAACAGGCAGCAGCACTACCTCATGCCATAGATGTGTGTGTCTGTGCCACCTTTTGTCATCTTTCTCCTTTGGTTGGTATTTCACTGTGATGGATGGTTCCTTGGGAGGAGATGTCAGAGAGAAATGTCACACAGCATCCTAAATCACCAGTGTTGCACACTCCTCTGCATGTTTTTCAAGTTATTTTAAAGTGGCTTTGTTAAAGGCATACCTCTCCAGGGACTACTGCTAATACTTCATTTTAAAAGGAATAAGTTTGAATGCCTTGAACTCACACTTTTGCATCACCCCTCTTTTACCATAGTGCCAGGTAGTACTGTGGTTTTGTTCTTCCAGAGTACGAACGGTGCAAGCAGTTGCATTCTCAACTGCTCCTACATCAATAAACAAAACAGTTGAGGTCTTTTGCAGAGTTTTAACACTGCTGCTCTCCTTACCATGTCTGAGCCAACATAGCAGATGTGGGTAGAGAACAGAGGAGTAGAGGCTGGAAATTCTAACGAATTAACATTCTCTCCCACCTGTATTCTAGCCAATTCTATGATTTAAATCGCATCTCTCTAATTTTGTGTACATTTTTCTTAATTCTTATTTGTGCAACTTTGCTAATGGAATCCAATTGTTGGGTCTTTTCTCACAGCCTAGTTGACTTGCGTAAACTTTAGAAATAAAGAATGTGACCTTGTGAGTGACTTTGCTTTCCTAAACCCAGAATAGAAACATACTAGAGCACCACTGTGTGTATGTTGTATTTATTTTAGCTTGGAAAAGAGGAGCAAGTTCCAGAGAAGAGCTCACCTTCAGATAATAAACAAGGAAAAGAATCGGGAGAGGTTCTGGAAAACACAAGAAAAGAGAAGGTGGGTGACACATTGTTGGTGCAGCTTTCACAACGAAATGAGTGAAAAGCCAGGTTTGGTAGCACATTCTCCCAACTGAAATATTAAACCCCCACAGAAAGGCATGTAAAGGGATTGTAAAATGGGGTTGTCTAAATTAACTTGCCTTATCTTGACCTCTGCTTTAAAGGATAGCTTTTCCTGAAGTCTCCAGAACTCTTTTTTTAGTTGCTCTTTGCCCATGTAGATTGCTTCACATGCATGGCCCTTGGCACTGGCAACTGTAAGTAACGTATGCCCAAGTGAACTGTGTAACTTTGTGAACCGTGCCCAAAAATAGAAGATGCAGTCAGTTAGTGGAGAAGGAGGGTACTAATGATGAGAACTTCTCAGAACATTGGCCTTAGATGGACTATAGATAGCAGCCTCTTCTGATTATTTCTGTTTTTAATTAAATAATGTCTTTACAGCACCCCTACTGCAGCATCGCAGTCAGGGACAGCAATGTCCTTGGAATTCCTCCAGCTTCATATCTGTAGGGTCATGGGTTGCTGGTCAGATATGGAAGCTATTGATATCTGTTGCTGTAGAAAACTGATCTCCTGTCAAGAGCAGTGTCAACTCCAAGACTTTTTGTGCTGTTTTAGGATTCTAGGAGGAAAATTGTGGGAATGGCCAAACAGGAGGAAAATACAGATTATTAATAGATTATGTGTACACGATGAGTCTGGGAGTTGAAATCTTAAGCTGCAAGTGTGTCTTGAAAGTAACATATACCTTACCATTCTGATACTTCTGAAGTCCAGTATTAGTGTCTGAGTCCTCTAAGTCTATAGCTGCGTGTATGAGGTATTTCAGATTATGTACCTTGGAGTATAACTGTAAAACTGATTTCTCTTAAGGTCTAGGCCTATCTCTACCAACACAGTCCCTGGCAGAGGGCTTTTGCTGGTAGAAGAAGATGACTGCAGAAGGTAGCCATGTTTTCTCAGTCACCATAGGAATTTGAAGGACCTAGTCTAGCAAAGTGAAAGCCACAGTGGCTAGACTGGGGTTCAGTATATTCTCATTGTGCTGCCTATTTCTTGCCACCCTGGGATAGAGGTAGAGGAAGGGGAAAGGTTAATTTCCTTGGGGATCACATAGTGGCATTAGTTTCATAATAAAGTATAACAGGTTGTGCCTTGTTCTACTGCTTACAGAAAAGTAAGAAGCAGGAGGCTGGAGAGACTGTTATCCCCAGGGCAGTTACAGAATCTCCACAAAGTGATGTTTATGTGACAACTAAAAAGAGATTGCTTGTCCTTGTGCATAAGGTTCAAAATCACAACACCAAGGCATATCGTTCTTTGAAACTAAAATACAAGAGGGATTAGGCATGGCCAGATCAAAGTTCTTCCTGGTTACTGATGTTCAAAGCCCACTTTTTAACAGTGATGATCTATAATCACTGATTTCTCACATGTTTTACATCTTTGTGACAGGACCGAGACTGGGAGAGTGGAAGTGAGATAGAAGGTGAGACCTGGTATCCTGCTAACATGGAGGAATTAGTGACAGTAGATGAAGTGGGAGAAGATGATTTAATTATGGAGCCTGATATAACTGAGCTTGAAGAAATAGTACCAGTTGATCAAAAAAATAAAACTGCTTCAGAAATGTGTCCCTGTATGTCAACCGTGTTAGAACTGAAAAACGATCACAGCCACTTAACCAGGAGTGAAGACGAATTTGCCCATAAAGATTTAGAAACAAACTTCAGATCAACAAAGGGCAGTGTAGCTTCTAGCGGCTGTCAGGATGATGAGGAGGAGGATGATGATGATGATGCTGTAACTGAAGCATCAAGCCTAAATCTGGACCCTGAGCAGAAGCCAGAGGAATTGCAAGAAGACCAGTCTGCTAAGGAGTCGGATCCCCAGCAGAAGGAAGGAAAAATTGATAAGAGCTCTGACACTCGTTCAGAGCCTGAAGATCACCATATACCTTCTGTTCATCTGAAAGAAGAGACTCTCCAGCTCCCTGATACATTTATAGATGATTACAAACAGATGGGATCACAAGGAACTGAGAGCAGAGAAGTTATGGAAATGCTTGTTAAAAATGCTAGTGAAGAAACAAGACACGGAAGCCAAGAGTGTCCAGAGGCCAAGGGTAACTACTGATTTTTTTTTCTTTTCAACCCACAGAGAGCCTTGCATGTTTTCTCTGACAGTAGACTGAAATTTATGGCTAACAAGAATAAATGTTGCTAATAGTATCAAGACTTGTCCTTGGAGCAGCTCAGTAAAAGAACCCCAGTGCCTTTTGCCAAGCTAAACCATTAGAGGCTCTTAGCTGAATAGTGCAAAGGAAATATGATAAGCAGCTTGCAAGCTTTCTGAAAGGCATAAGCTGCTATAATTGTCATGTCAAGGTTCATATGAGTTTAACTGAACTCTTTCAGTGCCCTGCTAAATTTATTTTGAATTGTCAATGAAATGAATGACAGTCTCTGAAGGTCAACAGAAAAGTATCTATAATGTCTGGCTGGCGCCTGGACAAGGTGGGTATTCTTACACACTGTACTGAAGCGTTAGTAACGTGGAAATCATCCGGAGATTGCTATTTCTCAGTCCCTGTTCATGCAAATACGTGCCTTTTGTCAGGACTTGCCTTATCATCTCCTGTTATCTACCGCATGCTGCCTTTAATATAATTGGTAGGACATGCTGTGAGATAATGCCAATACATGTAATCATAACTGTCTGTTAATATTTTAGCTGTCAGGAAAAAAAAGATCTTGAGTGTCTGAAAGTGAGTTCAGTTCCTTGTCACACTTTCAAATGAAACTTGAGCGAATGGGCTGTGTATGATGAGGGGAAGAGGAAAACAACATAGAGCATGTTGGCCAGGAATGCTCTTTTTTGTTGCTACCGGAGTCCGTGTGATGGAGAAGGGTTTGTGAACAGCAGTTGCAGGAAGATTTTTGAGGGTGCAATTTTCCACCAGAGAATGCTGGAACATTTAATGTGAATGTCTGATTTTGAAATTCTTTCTCCAGGACACATTTGAAACTCACTCTTTTCAATACTTACCTGTTTGGCCTGAAGACATCTTGCCAGGCTTTGCATACTTGGAGATAACACTGCCATGCAAACTCCCTGAGACTGGGAATGGCAAGGTTGGCTCCCCTGGGCTGCCCGCTTCACGGGCAGCCAGCTGACGGAAGAGTTGGGTATCCCAAGAGCATAGTTACTTGGGTGTTTTCAGCATCTCGGCTTCCAACTTGCCAGCAGGGAGCCTGGAAGCTCCAGGGGAGCTTGTGCTTCCCAGGTTTCTGCCGTGGACTTGATATCTGGGATCTGCAGTATAAGGCTCTAGGCTCTCCGCAAATGCAGCTGCCAGCTCAGAAGCCCAGAAATCAATTTAGGTGGGACTCAAGTTGCCACGAAGGCTCAGGGTGTCTTAAGAATAGCCAACTGAGGCTTGCAGGTTTTCCAGGATGTCTGATGCAGATTTGGAAACCTGGGATGGGCTTAAAGTTAACTGCAAAGCCAACCAGTCAGGATTTTATATTATTTTCTTTTAAATCATGTAATAGATGTATTTAAAATAATGAAGAAATATTCATTCTCACAGCCAGAAATTGCAGATCTGTGGACTACAGACTTGAAAGGCAGGAAGGGTTTGGTTTGGGAAAAAATATATCTGTTTTACAGGAAAATATATCCCTTATCTAGGTGAAATTTGCAATGCAATAGAAGTTTTGTCAGGGTAAGGGAACTAGTTCTTTGATGTAAGAGCTGAAGAATAGGAATCAGACCAGTTTATCTGTAATTCTGTTTCTCTGTGATAACAAATTTATCTTTTTTTAAATAAAAACAATTCACATGTTGAGAAGGGAGGGCATCTGTTTTTTTGACTGGCTTTATCCGCCTCAGCAAATCAATCCACTGTTTTCCACACCTTGAATCTCCTGCCTGTGTCCATTCACGTTGGTCAGCAGGGACCAACCGTCCCATCCCTGCCGGCCAGGAACCAAAATCTTCAGGTGGCCAAGAGCCATAAAGCAGAAACTATCCCTTGGAATGCTGGGGATGGGAGAAGAGTGGCTCCAGGGAGACGAGGACAATGGTGCTGCAGGGGTCCTACCAGAGGAAGGTTCCCTCTGCCCATGCAGTTTGGTGATCTGCTCTCAGCAGGTCCTGCTGGCCCCCCCTTTCTCAGCAGCCCCTGTGTTAGCCCAGCTCCATCACTGGTCATATGGTACCATGCGTGGTTACAGAGCTGCAGTCAGACCACGCTTGTGCCAGAGGCAGGTATAATGTCATAGATCTATTTAGAGATTAAAATATGAAAAGAAACCTAATGAATGTGACATTAGAAATAGAAAAATGGTCTACTGGGAGAAATAGGGGTGACTGCACAGTGTTGTACAAGCTGCTAGAGTAGGCCTCTGATTTGAATGGAAAAGCATTTTTTCCAGATTTTACTTCATTTATAGATCCACCCAGAAAATGTTCCCAAGAAGTTTAAAAACATCTCTTTAAACTAATAAACTGTTTTCATTCAATACATGTATTCATTTGTTAAGCAAATTCTAGGTACCTGGAAATGAGATCTCTGGAATACCCAGAGGTAGAGCCTAAAAGAAGGCACTCTCCGCCAGGCTGGGAACAAGAGGACGTCTTTACCGAACTCAGCATTCCCCTGGGTACGTTCAGACACCCAGGCCACCCGTGGCCTGCGGTGCTGCCCACTGCAATACCTAGAGCTTACAACAAGATGTCACTTTAAGGCTACTTGCTATATTTATTTTTCAGAACAGATGTGAGGAGAGTGAAGGAACAGAGTATATGACAGAGGGGTAGCTGTTGAAAGAAATGAGCTTTTGATTATAGATCATTCCTAATTTCATTTCAGATGAATGGCAAAAGATAGCTGTTAATGTTGCTGATGAGATGAAGTAAGTTCCCTTGGACTATATGGGAAAAATATGTTAAAAATACTTAGTAATTTTAAAGTCTTTGTCATAAGTATTGATTATACTTTCAGTATAAGCAAAAATACTAGTTTTACTGTGTAGATTACACTGGTCATGAGTAAAACACCTGGAAGAAGTACAATCTGTGTAACTTAAGCATGAATTTACTGCTAATAAGCACTATTGCTATTCTAGCCCTTGAGGTTACACAGTGAAGTTTCCAGTCAATATTTATGCACAAGAAGGTACATTTTTAAATATGTATAATATCTAAGAGAGAAGTGGAAGGTGTATTTGCAATGCACAGGACTTTAAACTGCAGCTCAGTATTGCAAAATTAGGGAAATAAGAGAAGTGAATCCAGGATTCAGTCTTCTTATCTATGTCATTTAACTAACCAGCAACTTTTTTCTTTGAAAACAAGTTTATTGTGGAGGGGAAGGGTTTCAACTGACATTTAAATGTAATTCAGAGTTTCTCAATAGGTGTGGAATTTGTGGTGCCTCGAACTGGGTTTTACTGCAAGCTCTGTGGACTCTTCTACACAAATGAAGAGACAGCAAAGACAAGTCACTGCAGAAGTACTGTTCACTACAAAAATCTTCAGGTAAAAACACACTTGAAGCTGGTTAACAGCTAGCTCATGGGGTGGATTGTGCGTAAGATAGGTGATGCTACAAGAAATTAGTTTTCACTCTGTGGACAGAATTCGGATGACCAGACATTTAGATAAAACTTTACAGTAGTTCCAAATGTTAGCACACTAATTTCTCACTCCCAGATCCTTGAAATCAACTTCTGAATCATAACTAAGATGGGGCCAGGTGATAATTTGATCTTCTTAGCTACATTTGATCCTTGTCACCAGCACAGCATGCAACTCAGATCTTTAATTCTCTGTTCTTGAGGGTCTCGGATGTTTTTATCAGTGGGAGTGAGCCCAGCAGCAGCCTTTCTTACTTCTTAATTTCAGGAGCTTTAAACATGCCACTTGTTTAATAATATTGCCAGACATATTTTTGCATTAGCTTGAATTTCTGCAGCGTGTTTCAGCACGCAGTACTTTGTGACGCACAGGCTCTCCGAGGCATTTCCTGTGACCTGCTGAAATCACCTCCCTGTGCTACAGAACGGCACAGCAGTTCAGCCACGCAGAACACCACTGTTGAATAATTTCTATAAGGTTATGCAGAAACATGGAATTACTTGTATGGTGTCTATAAAAATATACCATAAGCATATCAGCACTTGGTAACAGCACACAGGGACCACAGGTGCTTGCAGTTCAATCAAAAGACCCTGCCTTTATCACTTCTCAGATGCATGGTTGATAATATCAGCCATGACAGGATGAGCATTAACTGCCCTGTGCTGAGGACTCCTCAGAGGAGGTAGCCTTGCCTCTCACCTCCTTGTGTCCCTGCCTGTGTGCAGGGTGTGTACACTGTGCAGAAGACACTTTTGTTGGCATTCGCGTACTCTTGGCAAAAATCATGAAAGAGCAAAGCAAAGCTGCTCCTTCTTTTTCTGTTCCTTTGCTCTACCCATAGTAAGTGCTGGAGCTCTGCTTCTCTTCAGGTGACAGCTATCTTTCCCTAGCTGGCTAGTATGCGTTGGCTTTTCTAGTGACACTCAGAGTCATAATTTGTGTGGGAGAATTTTCTTCTTGACTTTCCTGAAGTTAGGTAGCTGTAATCATACGAAGACCTCTGGCTTTCAAAGACTGTGCCTGCAGAGCTGCGATTCTTGCTAATAATGGATCCTCCAAGCGTAAGCTTGAAAAACAGGTGCTCAGTTTGCATGCCTTTTTTTGCTTCATACAAAATAATCCAGAGGGATTCACCAGAGGTGGCACCACTCAGTGCAGGCTGTGTATCCCATGTGAGTCTGTCCCAAAGAAACTCATGCTAATGCAAGGATTGCAACTCCAGCCCCTGCTCCTGGGAGATGGTCCCATGAGAAGAAGAGGGATTTTTTTTTCAATTTTCTAAGCTATTTTGTTAAAGTCATAGAAAAAAAGATCCAACTAAAACTGTCAGTGTGAAAAAAAGCCCTCTTTTTCTCCCCATTAAGACATTTCCCATGAGCACTGTGGTAGATATCTAACACTGACTTGAGATAAAAGAACAAAGACCACAAAAGCTGTTAAAATTAAATCTGTCAAATATGGTAATGAAAACAGACTGTTCTGGTGAGCGGTACCTCTTATCTTACTAAATAGAGGAAGTAAATGTCTCATCCAACTTTTGCCCACTCAAGTGGAAACTCAGCAGATTTTAAATAATTGTTCTGTATTACTAGAACCCTTTTAGTTGCAAGAGTGCTTATTTACACACTCTGCAAAAAATGTCAGTTTTCTATGATGATGCAATTTAATGAGTGTATCCACCAACATAAGAACTATGGACTCTAACTTTTTCTGTATGTGAAGCTATGGGACTGCTGCTGCTGCACACTGTCTTTCTGTTGTCTTGCCTACAAGACAAATACCATTGTCCAATGACAATGACATTGTCCCAAATGGTCTCATGATTATGAGTCTTTTATAGTTGATTTGCTACTTGTTGTTTTTCATGTGATCTCCTTGGAGCCACATCCAAAATGTATGTCCAGTGTTTGGATTTGAATGCAAAACTAAAGTTTGTTTACAAGTTTTCTTCTAAAAACCTTGCTTAGATGATAACGATTTTGTCTTGAAGTAAAATAGTCAACTTTATCTGTGTATGGTACCCCTTGAAGAAAAGAGATCACTGAAAAAAATCCACCTGTTTCTTTGTCAACCTTGCAGACTTTTTGTAATTTTCCATTCTCTTCAGCTTAATAAATTATTTTCCCAGGTGGTATTTATATTTACAGAACCACTGCATTTTCCATGTCCAAAAAATCTATCATTTGGCCATCCCTCCCACCACTACCACAAAAAGCTGTCAGATTAATCTGGTGTAAGCTACTTTGGCAACTCAGTGCAGCATTGTATCCTGTTTTCCACTGGCTTTATGCAGTATTCATCAAAACTTGTATTTAAATGAAGAAATATTTTTTCCTTGACTGTCATTTTGCTATAAATTAATCTGAATGTCTGGTCTGTGAACTTCAAAACTGGTGTTTGTGGTACTCATGATAGCTGACAATGTCAGCTAAACGTGGTGGATAAACGTCAGTCTTATTTTGGTGAGTAGTCATTAAAAAACAAATATGCATGGGTTATCTGATCCAATGACAAGCGTTAGTGATTTATTACAGTTCATAGTGTACGGATCACTTCTCCCAGCCTTTATGGACCCTATATCTCTGAATACTACTGTAACATTTACTCTGGCTTTCTGCCACATGGAATTTTGTACCCAGGGATCAAGACTGAGAGTTGTGTAATTTTCAGAGCCAAATCTCTATATTCACAGTAACAAGGGTGCAGTGGTCATTTTGTCACAGGTATGCTCATTCATTACCACATCTGAGTCCCTTTGAGATGTACCTCTCACATCCAAAACTTGTATTTATGTGAGACAACCTGGCAGTCCTAAGACAGTCCTTAGTTTTTTTACATCCATTTCTCATTTCACCTCTTCCCCATGGAGGCCAAAGAGTAAACTGTACTCTGGGAGAATCCTGCAAGTACATAAAATTTTGCAGTGATGTGAGATGGTCTTTTCAAAACAAATCAGAATGAATAATCAGCTAGAAAAGAGAGGTTTATGATCCTAATAATGTGTAGGTCAGCTATTCTTGCATGTGGTGTATGTATAAGTCATTAATAAGAACATCTCTTACTACATTATTACATTACTACATTATTACAAGGGAGCTTGACCCCTACAAATTGATGGGCCCTGACGTTATACAGCCAAGGGTGTTAAGAGATCTGGCTGACATTGTTGTGAGGCCGCTCTCCGTAATCTTTGAGAAGTGGTGGAGATCGGGGGACATCCCAGAAGACTGGAAGAAGGCTAATGTCACCCCCATCTACAAGGAGGGCTTAAAGGAGGATCCAGGAAATTATAGACCCATCAGTCTAACTTCAATCCCTGGGAAAGTTATAGAACGAATCCTACTGGGGGCCATCCCAAATCAAATGAAGCACACGATTGGGAAAAGCCAGCACGGATTCACCAAGGGCAAACCATGCTTGACAAACCGATCACCTTCTACAACTAACCTGCTCGGCTGATGTGGGGCGAGCGGTGGACATTGTCCGCCTGGATTTCTCCAAGGCTTTCAATACAGTTCCCCACAGCCTCCTCTTAGAGAAACTGATATGTTACTGTCTAGACAAGTGGTCAGTGTGGTGGGTGGGGAACTGGCTGAGAGGCCGCGCCCAGAGGGTGGTGGTAAATAGCTCTTCTTCAAACTGGCAACCTGTCACAAGTGGGGTCCCCCAGGGATTGGTATTGGGCCCAATGCTGTTTAATATCTTCATAAGTGATCTGGGTGATGGGATCAAGTGTACTCTGATGAAGTTTGCTGATGATACCAAACTGAGTGGTGAAGTGGACATTTCAGAAGGGAGAGCCACCCTGCAGGAAGATCTGCATAGGCTGGAAGAGTGGGCTAACAAGAACCTTATGAAATTCAACAAGGAGAAGTGTAAGGTTTTGCCCCTGGGAAAACATAATCCAGGAGTGCAGCACAGGCTGGGATCTACCTGGCTGGGGAGCAGCTCTGTGTAGAGGGACCTGGGGGTCCTGGTGGACAACAAGCTCAATGTGAGTGAACAGTGTGCTGCAGCGGCAAAGAAAGCCAGTGGGATGCTGGGTGGCATCAACAAGGGCATCACCAGCAGAGATAAAGAAGTTGTTATCCCACTCTACTTGGCATTTGTCAGGCCACACCTGGAATGCTGTGTTCAGTTTTGGTCCCCACTATACAAAAAAGATGTGGACAGGCTGGAGAGGGTGCAGATGAGGGCCACAAAGATGATCAGAGAACTGGGAGCCTGCCATGAGGAAAGGCTGAGAGAATTGGGTTTTTCAGCCTTGAGAAGGCTTAGGGGAGGCCTTATCGCTGTATTCCAGTATTTAAAGGGTGGTTACAAAGAAGATGGAGACTCCCTTTTTACAAGGAGTCACATGGAAAAGATGAGGGGTAATGGGTACAAGTTACTCCTGGGGAGATTCCGATTGGACACAAGAGGAAGATTTTTCACAATGAGAACAATCACCCACTGGAATAATCTCCCCAGGGAAGTGGTAGATTCCGCAACATTGGACGCTTTTAAGATTCAGCTGGACACAGTGCTGGGCCATCTTGTCTAGACCGTGCTTTTGCCAGAAAGGTTGGACCAGATGATCCTTGAGGTCCCTTCCAACCTGGTATTCTATAATTCTGTAATTATTATGTGGGAATTTCCCATATGTCTCCATACTAGCTGCTGAAGAAGCTTCTTTCCATCCATTTCTAGGTCTGTTGACTTTGAATAAATACTTTGAGCATTTTCAGACCCACACCAGTTCATCACCCATTTTGTTTGCAGCTCTGCCAACTAAGAGCACTGCCAAAAGGCTGAAAGCCTCACTGGCCATGTCTGTTTTCAGATCACGTTGAGTACTTAAAGCACTGAAAGGCTTTATCTTAGAGAAACACAATAAATGTAAATACTCTAGCCAGACTGCTAAACTGTGTTAATTATTACTGAATTTGATTATTCCCTTAAAACGAATGTTCTTGTGCAGAAGGTTTATCTCTGAACTGGACATGCTGAAAATGTAATATCTATGCTTTAAATTGTGACTCAGAAACCGCATCTATTTTCTGACACACCAGTCTTATACTAGCATAATTCAGTTGACTCAGTGGAGTTAGTTCGAGCCCTATAGCATATGGGAGTAGAGAGTTTGCAAGGAGAAAAGGTGAGGTCTAGTTGCACAGACTGATGAGTCGTGGTCCTCCTGGTTCTGTCACCAGTTCCCTTGTGGCACAGAGTAAATCACTGAACTTCTGAGGCTCTCCATGTATTCTCCATGTTTTCTCCATGTTGCCTGACACGGCTCTATTTCCTGGCTTGAATTTTCACCAAAATGGGGCTTCTATGTCCTTTCTTCCCTTTTGAGATGCTGGGAGAGTGTGAGGGCTCTGAAAGGACTAAAGCATCCCATGTCGAATATTTTCAGTTTTGTAACAATGCTTTGTTTTTGATATGATTGCAGAAGTATCTGTCCCAGCTTGCAGAAGAGAGCCTGAAAATGAAGGAAGAAGGCAGCCATCTGTCTCAGGATGACACTGGCATTGTTCCTCACTTTGCAAAGAAAAAACTATGATGCGGATGAACTGGAAAAGCGATAATGAGTGACTGCTGATACTTTATTTTTTTTATTTCTATGATATAACTGTCAATTTGCACTGTACAGAGGAGGGGAAATAAAGAGCATGTTCCATGCATCTATACCCAGAGTGCCATTAAAAACCAAAATGCCTGAAACGCCGTTTCCCACGGTGAAGCAATGCTGGCATATCTGTAAGAAGTGGAGCAATTCTTTCTCACACTCTGCATGCTGGGAGTGGTTTCCTAGATTAAATCAGAATTCTCAGGGATTCTTAAAGTTTTAATTCTGATATGACACATCAGGTCAGGCGAAGTGTTTAGAAGCACTCAGCATCCTCCAGTGGACGCTGGAAGGAAAGGAGATGTGACTATAAATAGGCTTTAATGCTGCTTAAAATATCTTCAGCCATTTCACTCATTGCCCCAGTGAGAAGTAGGAATTGCATAGGACATCTAAAGCCATTGTGCTAAAACTAGTCAGTAGATGGCATAATATAAGCCCCATCAGCATCCACCTCCATGTGTCGTAGAGCTTGGTGAAATGATAAAATGTTTGTGTTGTTAAGCACTGACTGTACACTGACTGTGTTGTACAAATGCAGAGGGAGCCACAGTCTGTCCCAGGGACCTTAAAGCCTGAACCCAGCACAGCGAGAGCAGTTCGAATACACGTGCTGACAGCTAACCTGCTCTGGTTTTCAGCATTTTCCATGGTGTGATCAGGATGTTCTCCAGGTACCGTTGTGTTTGAAACTCTTCTTTTTGATAATTCTAAAGGGTGCCAACTTTGAGTCTTACAGACTTGAAACTCTCTTGAGAGGTTTTTTAAAGTGCCACATGTTCGGACCATGTCTCTTTTAGACATTTTATGGAAGCTCCTCGCTTGTGGGGTCTTTTTCTTTAAAGCTTGCTTTTCCTCAGCTTGGCAATGTTGAATTTTCCTGGCTTTCATGGAAAGATGCCAGACTTTTAATACTGTTTTTGTATTTAACTTCCCTGAATTTTTTAAGGCGAATACAACTACTGATGGCTCACAGAGTGCTGCACTGAGAACACAGGATGCACCAGCAGCTCTGGCATTATTATGAGCTATTGTTTCTGCACAGTTATTGCTTAGTATTTTGCAAAGTCCCTTTGAAATGCACTGTACAAGTTTCTGGTTCATTTCAATAGGGCTTTGTGTAGTAAAGTGAATACGTATGCAGACCGTTGCCAGAATTGATCCCGGAGTTATGCTTTTATAAAATGCCCCATGCAATCTAGACAGATGGCGGTTTGCAGACGTATTTCCATTCTTTGCCTGTCTAATATTCATCACAGTATGTTCTGTAAAAATTGCTGGTGCTGGATGTCCTGTTTAGATGTTGTGCAGAGGAAATTGTTTCCCGGCAGGTTCTAGCCATCCCTAAGAATGACATGGATGTCACAAAATACTGCAAAGTGGCTAAATTGCCAAAACTGCTTCCACCAACGTATTCGTTCCATTATGTCTTGTGCCAGCAGCCATGCTCGTTCTCTGAAGTACCCTGTAGCCAGGCAGTGTGTCTCAGAGGTGCCTGGTGTTGTTGCCTGAAGCCCTGTTCCATTTCATGGCCTGTGCTTTCCACTCGTTTTTACCAGAGGTGGGTTCAGATTTCATATTTGGCATTCCTGCTTCTCACAAGTTGAGGGATTCTTTGCATCCCAGATTCAGATGTGGCCTATCCAAAAGACAAGGGGAAATGAAAAACATTACAGCCTAAATCCTCCTTTGTCCAGACTTGAAATATGTTAAGACTTAGGTCCATCTGTCATTTAAAACAGGTTTTTTTTTTTGGTTTTTCCCTATAGAAAAAAATAATAATATTGCAAACCAGGTATTTTTCCTTCAAGGGTTGGGTTTTTCTTTGACTGTTTGTTTTTCACATTGCAGTGAAATTTGAGCACAGGACTGTTAGGGCAAGAGCTTGAATTGCAAGCTGTAAGATTACGAAAATAGCAGTAAAGATTGTGCAATTGTCTTCTAAAGCACAGCTCTCAAGCTGGTCATGTATCATCTGAATATGAAGTTCCCTTCATGCCCTTCAGCACAATCTGAGCACAAGGGAAGGAAATCACTATAAATGCAAGCATCAAATCTTTGAAGCTAACCCTGCTATCAAACTGGGGCTCTCACTGGCCTAATGGGAGCTTGTTAGACCATGTGGTTAAGCTTAATTGGATGTGAGACATAGCTGACTTTATATCAAAGTCATACGCCTCCAGCAACTTTATCCCCAGGTAACCTCAAATGAGAAAAGTATCACTGTTATTATTCTTTATTTGTATTGCAGTAGAAGCTACAGGTCCACTGCCTTTATTATAGGCACGGCACAAATCCACAACAAAGGCTTTCCCAGGCCAAAGAGCTTTAAATCAAACTTTCTGAAAACAGACAACAGGTGGATACAGGCAGGCAAGGAAAGCAGTAGGTAACCATAAGATTTTGACTGTCAGCAGAAGAATAATTAAAATGAGCGTTTACCCAGGGGCTTATTTTTGGATTTACGGGAGATGATTCAAACTACTTTCCCCCTCCTCTGGTTCTGAACCAGGTTCACAGCTTTCATATTTAACCTCCGTTTTTTTCCTGGCCAATTGCATTAGCACGCAAAATCCCTTCTTGAGAGAGTGGGCCTTGGTATCCTTCAGTCTCCAATTGCTTAAGTTTTGGTCTCCATCCAGGGCTCCAAAAGTCTTGACTGAGGCTCACCAGGAACTGTCCTGGCTACAGATACCTTGTCTGGGTCATGGGTACAGGCCCCTGCTTGCCACTGAGGAAGGAGGAGGCTCCAGATGGCATCTCTGCCCTGTGTAGTGTAGGTAGATGACTCAGGTGAGTGATGCAGATGCAGTGCCCAGCCCCACAGATGTGATGAGACCCAGAAATTTATAGAGGTGGTTTGGACACCCTGTCCTTTTGGGCTCTGTCCTGACACAACAGCAATCTGCAAAATAATGGGTATGGCCAGATAGGCAATTCCCCTTCTGAGAAGGTCCTTTCTCCCCCTAAAACTCAACATTTAAAAGCAGTTAAAAGCAATCCCAAGTCTCAACTAGCTCCTAATGATCCCTATGATCAGTTTTCAGCCTGATGTACTTTGAGAACTCAGAGATAATCTCCTTCCCTCTCCAACAGGCCATCATGCAATGCTGACAGGCACTCAACTCCTCAACTTCTCTCTACTACCTATTCTGCTGAGGAAGAAGGCCACTGTAGGCAACTACTTACCTTTCTCAGCTTTTGTAAAAATGCGTTGTTTCTTTTGGTTTATTATATTTAAAATCTTGACTTTTTTTTAGTTGGCATAATTCATCATCACTATAATCCACGCTGTTTGTTAATACATATATATATATATATAGCACAAAGCAGGCTCAGGTCTAGCCAAACAAATATTGATATTTAAAAAGGAGCTTCCTTAATATATACAAACCGTTTCAACACATCTCAACCAAAGATTGCACTTTTTTAATAGGAACTATGTTTTTCATCTTTGTGAAATCTGTATTGATCTCAAATAGACTTTAATGTCAATCTGCAATTTACTTTTTCTGAAGTAAAAAATAAAATAATTAAACATTTGCCCCATAAGATTAGACAAAGTTTCATATTGGCTTTAACACTAGATTAGTGTTAGGCTGGTTATATTCAGGGTTTTTCTATTCTCTAAGGATTAAGGCTGTGATTTGTTGAATTATACTTGAACTGGACCAGATGTACTATTTATTGAGCTTATATAATCTTGTTAATTTAAGTTTTGGCTTGTAAACAGTTGGAATTTGTTAGTACTTGTTTAAATATGTAGGAACTGTCACCAATATTAACTGATCTGTGTAACTGCTTGCAAAGTGTTTCAATTTGTGTTTCTTAAAAAGAAAGATTTTAATAAAGAGAATTATAAAGCATATACATTGGTGGGCAGTCGTCCCAGCAACAACAGGCCTAGCTTCCCAGGGGATCTATTAAAAATCAAAATTAAAAAAAATATAGTTTGGGGGTAAGAAGGAAGCAGGAGGCCGAAATGTTTGCTTTTAAATACAATTTCTAGAAGTAGTGATTCTTACCAGGTAGCTCCTGCTGTACAGATTGCAAGTGATTGCTGCCATCTGATGCTGAAGTTGAAGTGAACACATCTCAGCTGTTCGCTCTGTGTTTATTATTAATTGTTATTACCCACTCCTGTCTCTCTAGATACATACTCATTTTCCTTTTTCTCTTTATTTCCGAATGAACTGGGCAAGCTGTCTGGCTTTTCTTCATCTCCATTGTCTTCTCATCCTTCTGAAAGCACCCTATAAAATCATCCCCAGCCAAGCATCTTCTCCACCTCATCTCAGCCTAAGTCCCCCTGTTTGCCTGTTTACCCTGGTTCCCTTGTGCTCTCCCTCTGCCTTTGCTGACTGCAATCATTCTCAGCAGACTGTCCTCCCTGGTTCCCTCCCAGCTCCACAGGGACCTTTCCCACTGCCTGGCTTTCTCCCTGGCTCATCTCCATCACCAGCAACTGGAGCTCCTGGGAGGAAATACTCAACCTCAGTCAGGGTGGCATAAAGACATGCTTGTGCTAAATATTTAAAGAATGCAATGAGGACAAAAGCCAAGGGGAAACTTCAGCTCTAGCTTTGATGAATTCGCTCAGTGGAAAACATTAGGAGGAAAACTGAGACAAGGCAATGTCCAGTCCATGTGCAAGGCGGGGGCACCATCGAAGCACAAGCGATGCCTCCCACCACCCGTGAGGGAGGGAAATGGGCCCGTCTGCCCCACTGAATGGCCAGGGAAATGGGTCATGGGCAGAAAGACTGGCACGCAGGTTTTCTGACTCCACAGTTCATTAAATCAGTGCTTTAGCATCTTTTAAGTAACTGTTTTGCAGCTGAGGCACACATGTAATGTATTTTAAACACAAATGGTTTTAGTTCTTCTGTCCTGGATGTACTGAAACCTTTGTACGTGTGTTTTTGATACCATCTCATCACAGCTATGAATCTCTTGCTGTAGAACTCAGGCAAATCAATTTTGTAAGTGTTAACTTGACATCATATATCTGTAACAAAAGAAAAATCCAAACTGTGGTGTTCTAAACATAATGAGTTTCCAGTCCAGATTTTGGCACACTTAATTTTCTTGGTGGAAAGGGGAACACAGGTGTGAACAACTTCACAAGTGAACACCAGCCCGCACCCAAATACCAGCTTGGCCTTTTGACACAAGTCTGTGACTGACCTCCCTTGGACAGCCAGGCTGTAACCCAGCCGTCCTGCCTGACTGGCAGAGCAGCCCAGCTCAAGGCTGGCTGAAAACCAGAGCCCTCCCTGGGAAGCTGAGCGGGAGGGAGGACAGGGGTGCGCGGGGAGCCAGGGTCAGGCCGCTGTGGGGCTCAGCTGGGGGACAGGCTGCCCTGATGCAAGCGGGGCTGGGCTGATGCTGCAGCACACTCCGGCGTCGCACAAAGCAGCCTCCCTCCGCCTGCTTTTCAGCGCTTATGCGGCCTGGGACTCTGCTGTGTTTGTGCAGGTGGCAGCGAGGGCAGCCCAAGAGAACAGGTTCGCCTTTGCTTACTTTTCTACATCCGACTCCGCCAATCTACGCTTATCTGTGTCAATACGTTGATCACTCCTCACGTGCTTGGCTTGCCTGATGCAATGCCACGCCGTGAAGCCATCGGAGTACGCAGTATGTATTTGTGGAGGAAAAGTTCCCCCTGTTGTGGAGAAGAGGGGAACTAGATAAGGACCAGGGATCCTTCCTGCAACATCTTAGTGGCACTGGGTAATACAGCAGTGAAACAAAAAATATCCTTTTCTCTTGCACAAAAGAAATACCTATAAGGATCAGCCTTCTCATTGCAGGACCCAAGCTGGCCTTACTAACCTGGTGGCCAGGAATCCCCTCTACCTCCCCAGGCACATCACACCTCCCCTTTACTTGCCTTAAGCAGAGCTACAGTGAGTTACAGCGCTGGCAATCTGGCCCCAATCTTTATGAAACACACCATCTTCTACTAACCTAATATATTCAGAGCACCATGGAAACATGACTCCCCAGATGCTGAAGTGAAAGAACCAGAGGTAGTTTCCATCTCTTCCTTCCTAGGTGTCCCCTTTTACTGCCAACACAATGCTTGGGGGGGCCCTGCTGGGTGTCCCAGGGGCTTGGGAGCGGGCAGGGGGTGGTGGGGCCACCAGGATCCATCTTCCACACTGTGAAGATAGTTTTCTTAGGGCTCGTCTGCACACAGTTGCATCAGCCTACTGCAGGGTGAGATTTCTAATCAGATACTCAAGGTGATTAAAGCCAGTGAGCTCTCTCAGTTCACATCGGGCTTATTCTGGTTAAAGGGCTGTCTGTCAGGAGTGGTGTTCAGCGAATTGAAGTAGCTTCACTTAAACTAAAATAGGAGCATACGTCAAATTTTAATTAACTGGGTCAGATCTGAATGAGTGGGCATGTCCAAAAGCTTTTTGTGAGCTAGAAAGCTGTGTAGGGCAGGCTGAATCTGGCCTATTAAACATTTAAATAATTGCCAGGCAGAGTCTTGGCCAATATTCCTCAAGGTAAGACAGTAAGTATCAGCAGCACAGCCCTGGGTCGGGAGGCAGCTTCTCCAGCCCGATTTCTACCGATGCCTTAGAAACAAAGGTTCCTGTTCCAAGCTGCCCTCCCCTTATTCCTGAGCCTTGTTTGAGTACATGCATATTAGTTGCGCCTTCCTTAAACACTGTCTTGATGTCTTTAGAGGACACAGGAAGCCTGTTTTGTTTGTGGGTTTCTTCTTGGGCTGGGCTGTGTTTGCATTGCAGCTAGTTTATCTTTGGCAGATAGCAAGGTGTTCTTGGCAGCAAACTTTCACCTTGAGCTCAGGGGGCGTAGCCACTCTGTTTTGCACACCTGTGGTGGGGGACTAGGAAAAATTTGTCTGTTTGTATCACTGCTGAGATGTTAAAACGAGTTTCACAGCAGTGCTATTAGTGCTTTGTAGAGGTCCCGGCTCCCAAGGCGTGGGCACATTGGAGGGCAGCGTGTGTGTGTGCATGTGTGTGCATGAGCAAGACTTGCGCTGCCTTGCATGGACTTTAGCATTAAGCATCTGGCAATTGGACTTACTTTGCCAACACTACAATCACAAGTAACATTGTTTTGGTGTGTGCCCAAGTCGAGTTTCTAACCTCCTCATTTACCCTGGTCGCTATTACTTCCCATCGCGCTCTGTAGGCATGAGCTGTGGTGACGAGCTTGCTGAGCCACTGCCCGCACTGAGACATACGCAGGGACTGGTGTTCCCCAAGGTGCCCTTGCCATGAAGTGTGGGGTCTCTGGAAACAAGGCAGGCCTTAAACAGGTGTGCTCATAGCAGATTTGGCTGAGTAAAAAGAAAGTACACTAAGACCAACAGGAAGAGCAGCCCAGGTCTGTCGTGATGTTAATGGGGATCAGCACCACTCTGGCTGGGCTATTCCAGTGGTTATTTCCATCTGATTGCAATCGGGAAAGATTAACTCAGGCAGGATATGCTAGATATTAGTCTGCCAAGAGATCAGCAAGGCAGCCAGGATGCTGTAAATGATCCCAGAAGCATTCTCCTTCCTTTTCTCTCACAAATGAGCCTGGTTGGGGGTGAGGATGGGGGACAAGGGGTATTTTAGTGAGGCAGGGTAGGGGTTTGCTGTTGGACATTCCCCTCCTGTGCCAGGCACAGAAGGAAGCTCAGCTGCCTCAGGGGCACACGGAGAACTGGCAGGGCCACGTGTGACTGATGCCAGGCTGTGTATGAAATGGACCCAAGAGGTCTGAAATAAATTGGAAGGACTGTGTTCATGGGTATTTCTCACCAGCAAGCTGATGTCCCTCTGACTGCACATTTGTAGGCTGTGTGTTACCTGCTCCTCTGCTTTTCTCTTCCTGCAAAGGCGGATGCTGATTTGCAAGCTGCTGCTGTTCAGCCATCAGCATGTCTCTTCCCAAATCCCCTCTGTGGGGTCTGATCCCAAAATCAGCAGTGAGAGTCTGGTTGAATCGAGGCCTACTTAAGCCTTAAGGTAAGTACAGTACCTGTTTAAAACAGCATCAGATGCAAGTGGTGCCTAGCAGTGTGAGAAAGTGCTGAGCTATGCCAGCCCAGTGAAGTGGAAAGAAAAACTGAAGTGAAAGAAACCTGTCAGAAATACGGTATGGGTACGTTCCCCCTAGGAGCTGCTCCATCTCTCTGCGCTCAGGGCATGTTCACACCATGGCAAGGAATGGCATGAACTCACCTTCATGAATTACTTATTGTCAGCCAAGCAAAGTGGGAAGTAAATTATGTTTGCTTAAACCACCGTGCAGGTGGTCTAAGCAAGTGGATGTTAGCTCAGAAGGAGCAGGGGAGGTGCGTGCACTGGGAGTTAGTGTGGGTCAGCTGATACACGATAACTAGCGCCGCTGTGGTATTTTGATTACTTGTGATTGTGTGAACATGCCTGAAGAAGCAGAGCAGTGCTTATGAGGTTTTTGAAGCTCGTATCTGCTCTTATTTGGTCCTGGAGGCTTTCAGCAAAGACCACCCACTGAAACAAAGAAGAATCATTTTCCTGAAATGCAAAGGACCAAGACATGTATTCAACCTCTTTCAATGACCTTCTATGATCTTGTGGAGCCTCTGAATTCCTCTTTACCTACAAGAGGTTTACTACAGTGCAAAACGAGTTCTTGGAGCAAAAAGACACTCCTTTCTAAGGGGGTAGGGGTTGTTGAGGCTTCAGATCTTCCATCTTTAAAGAGTAATGCTTCAAGGCGAGTTTTCATAGGTGGCTAAAATAATCTTTTCCCACCACTTTCCTCATGTCAGCATTTCTAGAGCTCCAGTGTGTTGCGGCTGCTGTTGTTATGTAAGGATTTATGAATGGCTGCAAAGTTCAAAGGCATATTGGCAACCCTGATTCCCGAAAAGCCAGGAGTCAGCCCAAGCCCTGCCCCATTTCCCAAGAAGAAGTTGTTTGCCAACTATTTCTTTTTCTAACTTTTTTTTTTGTTAGCCCACAAACTTTAGGATCTCTTTATTCACCTCCCAGTTTTTTGAGCATTTAGCAACTAGTTTTGTGTTTTCAAATCTTTTATCCACAACCTAGAGGGCTAGGGACATACTTTGGTTATAAATGAAAGTTACAATTCCCTTGTTTCAAGGAGCTGGGATTTTAGGATATATTCCCCACAGCATAAAAGTTGTGATAAAATCACAGGAGTTGCCAGCAGTGCACAGAGTCTCCTCTGTCTGGAAGAGGAGGCACTGGACTGCAGTGAGCTGCAGGCATCACTAGCTACTGTCATGTTAGTGAATCAAACAAAAATAACATTGTGGTTAAACATCAGCTCTGCAGGCCTAACTAAAGAAGATAACCTCATCGCTTGCTTTCTGGCTGCAGTGCTTCACAAAAGTGCTGCCTTTGTAATCCTCTGGATTAATGTTCACACTCAAGCTCTCTGTCCCAGAAGGTCCCTGCAGCCCTGGCAGAGTGCGTTTAAAAGTATAAAGCCCTCTCTGGGATGCAGAGGAGGCTGGTGCCAGCCAGGCATCTCCTGGGACATGTGGCTGCGGCTGCTTCCAAACTGGGAGCATTTCAGCCCAAGAGATCTTCCGTTCTTCCCTCTCATTCCTCTTCACTGTTGCTTTAATTTCAGCTTCGTGCCGCCTTTCACGTAGCCCCCCTCAGCTTGAATCAGATCCCTATTGTCTGTGTTGTCAACACAGCTGTTTAAATCCCTTCCCCCAAATACCCCCTCTTTCCAGAAAGCCCCTGCCTGCAAGGGCCAGGCGCTGTTCTGAGTTTGCAGCTTTTTGTCAGGTCCTGGGCTGAGCTCAGACTCCTGTTTGGACCAGCACGAGATCAAAATGAAACAAACTCAGGAAAATCCTCCACTTCAGCAAAGCCTGATGCTCGCTGCCTGCGTGCCAGTGGCTGCTGCAGTGCTCCAGCCTGAGACTGACGGGCAATGCAGAGTGAAGCGAATGATTAGCATTATTAAAAATGCTTTGCAATTATACAGCACCTTTTCATCTAAAGATTTCAAAGCTTTGTAGCACTCACACAAAGTTACTTATTATCCCCGGCATTTAGCAGAGTCAGGAAACGCAGGAAAGCAGCTAAGTGACTCGCCTTAGGTCATGCAGTAAGTCGGCGTCAGAGGTGGGAACTCGGCCCCGAAGTGCTGACTCTATGGCTCATGCCCCAACGCGAGGACACACCTCACCTTCTCCTGTGCCAGGCCAGCTCCCTGGGGGGTGCAGAGATGGGGGAAGCGCTCAGCCCACCCGGAGGGTCGGCACAGCCCAGGCAGTGCTCAGGAGGAGGCACCTGGCTGGGAGTAGCATCCACCATTCCTAAGTGCTGCTCCTTCCCCCAGGAGCCCCGTGCACACCGCCGAGGGGCTGCTGTGGGATCTGTTGCACCTGAAGCTGCAGTCCAGCTTGCCAAGGCACAGTGTGGCCGAGCCCATGGCAGCCAGCAACCTGGAGGGCAAGGTGTGGTGTGATGTGCCCCTCGGCTGAGCATCACCACTGCAGCCCCCATCTCCAGCACGCTCCCTCCAGCCCGCTGGCCGTACGCACGCGGGAAGACTACAAGGACCTTTCCGGACAGGGGACATCTCTAGAGACGCTTCAACCTTGACACCCCAGAACACGCTATGCAAGAACTGGTGAGGACCAGAGGTGGTTTTACTTATATCAGCACAGCCCCGGCTACAGTGAAGGTGCAGCAGCACTGACTTCCTCCAGATCAGATGGTCCAAGCCTGCCAAGGAGCCTGGATATACGTGCAGACACCTGCCAGGAGATCAGAAATACGTTTCTAAGATGTTAGGCTCTTTGTCTGGCTCAGCCAGCTGTGCTCCAGGATGCACTGGGTGCCAAACCTCCGTGCCTTGCAGCAGGAGAGCTGAAAACGTCAAGCCCTTGTACACTGACACTTCTCTGACTTCAGTCCAGTGCTGGGACTCTGAGACAGTGTGTCAGCAGGGAGGAAAGCCAGAAGGAAGAGTGAGAGGAGAGAGAGAGAAAAAAAAGCAGATGTGAAACAGGGTGAAGAGAGGCAGGTAGACCTCTAGACCTCACTGATCAGGAGACAGCTTTGGCCTGGGTCTTTTGGCCCTGCTGAGGTAAAACACATTTTTGGTGTTTACCACAAAAGGTGACTTGCAGAGTTTTATTTTTAAGCTAAAAAAAAATATTTCTAAAAAGAGCAACTAATCTGCTTCTGCTCTTCCACTGTGTTGTTTATTTTTACCTTAGAAATATCAGGAAACTCCACTTTGGTCAAGTTTTTTCTAGGAGACTTGAGAAGCTTCAGGTTTTTAAATGATAAACAGTACCCCACTTAAAATATTATATCCCTGTGATCAAGGCAGTGTGACTGATACAGCTTCAGACTCCCAAGGGGTGTATTTAAATAAATAACAGGAACTAATCCATATAGTCAGCTTTCCTTAGGAGCTGGGGGATTTACATGTCTAAACTTTACTGTGATGAGACTCCAGGACTGGGGATAAAACTCCAGTTAATTAAGGGTAACTACACTGGGGATAAAACCCAGGCAAGGGGAAAAACTTGAAGCAGAGACTGCAGTTGAATGAATTTCAACCTCAGAAATGATACCGAGAATGAGCAGTTATTACAAGGAATTACTTTAAAAAGCAAAATAACTGATTGGGTATAAAAGCTATGTCTCAAAAGCGAGTTGGAGTTTTGACTTTTAAAGGATATTAATAAAAATGGGAAAATGTTTTTCCTGGTTGCATATGGCTGAAGAAAACAGGGAAGGAAAAAGAGAGATTACATGGGATAGAGGTTAATGTGTGTTAGGTATGTGCAAAACCCAAACTCGTACTTTGCCTTAACTTTCACTGAGGATGTTAATCATGTGACTACAGATGAGAAGGCTAATGGGATGGGGGTATGGAAATGTTCACGGTCAGGATAGAAGCAAATCTCAGGGCTCCTTCCTGCACCGAAGGCAGAGAAGGCAGAGGAACGGGCTAATCCGCATGCCAGAGCTCTGGAAGAACTGGCCCGATGTCTTTAACAGGTCCCTCAGTCAGGGACAGGAGCACAGCGAGCATGTACAGAAGAAGTGAACTGATCTGGACAAGAACAGGCATGAAGGTTTCAGCTTAATAGTATATGGAAAGCTTCAGAAAAATTGGTGAAGGAAAAGCTAGCAAAAGAGAGAGAGGTAAATGGCATGAGATTAAATGGGTTTATCAAACCTATTTATCTTTCTTGGGTAAGGCAAGCTGCAAGCCATTTGCTTAGTGAAGGAAATGGGGTGGATCTCACCTATCTGGACTTAAATTGCACATTTCATATGGTGCCATGTAGAAAGTTCTTAAGAAAATGGAGAAGTGATTTAGCACAAGGTATAAACCCCATAGAGATCTGCTGTGAGAGCACTACATGGCTGTCAGGCTGGAGGGCAGTTACCAGGGGAGTGTTAAACATCACTCCTGGAGATCTGGCAAAGTGCTTTTGTAATGAGCTTGGCACTAACGTTAGCGGAGAACTGGTGAAATTGCTGATGACAGAAAATATGAAGCAACCTCAGGACAAAGGAGGTTTGAGACATTACACAGAAAAAAGTAGTCAGCAGCAGAAAGTGGCAGTCACAGGCACAGATGACCAAACCCTTTCCTACAGGCTAGCTGGCAGCTCACACTTCGATCACCAAATAACTGACTTGACAACACGGTGGAAAGGAAGCAAGAAATACAATCCCAGAAGGCAGCAGGAAAGGTGCAGCAAAGGCTGCAGCGAAGGCTGGGGTGTGCTCAAGGAGAGGCTATCTTGCTTCATTTTGCAAAGCGAATGCTGAGAACAGGAGGATTTCTCTGCGCAAATACTCCCAAGAAGGGAGAGGGAAGAGCTGATGGTGCTAAGGGCCAGTGCTGGTACAGAATAAATAATCAAAAAGAGGCATTAGATGTTTTGGTTAGAAGAGCGTTACTAACCATTTGAAAATGTGGTTCTGGAATAGCCCCCCCATTGCAGTCGTGCATGCAAAATATTAAATCACTCTGAGGACAGAACTTGATAAGTTTATGAAAAGGATTATATCACACAGTGCCTGTGATAGAAGACCTGGTAGCACAGAAGTTCCTGCCAGTCCTATGCACAAAGGTAAATATTCTGTAACCCTCTGTCAATATAAATATGGAGCATGTGATTATACACACACAAAAAGCAGGCACATGATTTATTAATCACGGGACCTCAGCTTGTCAAATAATAATTACAAGGCAATAACACACCTTGTTTTAATAAATGGCTCCCTAAGATTTTCTCCCACAGTAAACCAGTAGAAAAGGACAATTATTCTGAGGTAAAGGCGGTACTTTGTGTTTCTGGTTGTTAGCTTTTAAATGAACTCACTGTCTGGAACTCTTAAATCAAGTACTCCCATTTTTCTGCACATTTCACAAATTCAGCCCTTTCCAGTAAAGCGTCTTTTCAGATGCGTGATTGCCTTTTGTTAAGGCAAGAATGAACAGATGACAACTGCAGCACAGAGGAGACATGCCTGGAACAGTTTTACAAAGCAAACCCAATTCTAACACTTCTGCCAGAAGGGCGTACTCAGAAACATGAAGAGGGAAGGCTTTTCGTGCCATGTGAGGGGCCAGTCCTGGAAAGCCACAATAGAGACAGGAAAGATGTGGTTCTGGAAAGTGTTTATCCAAAGCCATCGCAGTGGGTGACACTTCAGTTTCCATGCTCAGGCAAAACCCCTCCACCTCCCCAGGGTGCCCAGCCTCGACAGGCGCTGCACACACAGCGCAGCCCCGTTCCCAGCTCACCGACGGAGCTGCAGGAGGATGTTCAAAAGCAACTCTAATTACTGAGCATTAAAAAAAGCAAAGGCGTGTTTTAGTATCCTTTCAACCTGGAGCTGACGCTCCTGATGAAGAATGGGATTGCTGTGCTTGCAGTTCATTTTATGAAGGCACCTTTGCAGAAGATGCAAAAATAAAAGTAGGCTGAAAGAAGAGAAAGCAGAAGGCCAAGAGACAGGCAACTGAACAGAGCAGATTGATTTAACAGATATGATATATTTTTGCTGTCTGCATTATGTGTGGAAATTTATATTCCAAGTGACACAGTAACAGACTCGATTGTAATCAAACAGCACTGCTGAGGTGTCAGGAGCACAGATGCTGCCTATCGAAAATATTTAAAACAGAAAGTAAAACTTTGAAAAATCCGCAGTGGGGAGCGCAACGAAAACGCTCTGCGATGTTTCTAACCCAACACAACTTCTCTCTGCTGTTCACTGCTCTCTCTGGTGCTGAGGCCGGACGACCTACATGAGTCACCCCAGCTACAGCTCAGATAAACCTTGATGAAAAAAGCAAAGGCCGGCAGCGAACTGGCCAGGGCAGCCTGGAGACACGCCGTGTCTATTGTGCACTAGACATCGGACGGGGGTGGGGGGGGAAGGGCTGCTCCACGCGTTTTGGGGAACTTCAGCCAATGGATTCCTCCCCTGGGTGTTACGGGAGGGCTTGGCCAGCATGTGAGAAAGGGAGGGGAGAGTTTGAAAACAACCCAGCAGGCTCTAAGGAAGGAAGGCGGCTAGAAAGTGGCCTGCTTGCCTCCGTGCAAGCATTTCGCTGCAGGTGATCGGTGGCGTTAGGGGTGGAAGCGCAGGAGGGGCCCGGTAGCGGCCGGCGGGTCCCCGCTTGGCGCAGTCGGCGTGGCGGAGGTCCTGGGCGCAGGTAACCCCCGGCCGCAGGTGTCGGGGAGCGGGCGTTGAGCTGCACAGCCTCAAGCTGCTGCCTCGAGCTGCAAATTGGCCAGAAACGGTCAAAAGAGGGGCTTTTTTTCTATGGGAGGAGGAATCCTGCGCTTTTGTTTTTATGGGGATTTTGGTGGTATGTTTGCTATGAAAGTGGCTGGGGGAGGGGGGCCGGGAGGGAGCAAGCAGGTTTCTACAGCTCAGAGATCAGCATGTGATCAGCTGTCTTTTAAATATTGCAGGTGGTTTTGAGGTTAGAAAGGCAAAAATAGGCAGTATCTTTTAGCAGACCGGCTGGTGCAATGGAAAAATACAAATAATCTTTCATGTACATCAGCCCTTTTTCAGGTCACAGTGCTTTAGAAATCAGAAAGTATGTGCAGTCAGACGAGATTTTCATTGATTGATAACCCAGCTGCTAATAGAGACATTCAGCAAAAGAAACTAAAAACACACCATTTTCTTGTCTGGAGGTGTGCCGGACGGTTTCATCTTCTTTTGATTACTGACCCAGCTTTTGGGCCTCTTGGAAGTGATCCAGTCCGAAATTTTACCAGAAAATCCTCCAGCAGTTTTCCACAGTGCTTTAAAAATGTGTAACTGGCATGATGTACTGATGTGGTATTTAGTGGCATCTTCTCTTGTGCAGGTTCTGGCTACTGTTTCAGTTTCTCTGCCACCTCTTTCCTCTTCACTGAAAAATTTCTTTAAAGCCCCTCTTCTGTCTTGCAGGGGAAGCTGAATTCCATGATCTGTGTGAATAGCTAGAGTTTATTTTCCAAATCTCAGTGATGACACTGTAGTGGTTTGCTTGGTACATGCTAGTCAGTGGAGGTGCAAAGAGCAAACTAGAAATTATTTTTTGATTGATGGGAAAACAACATCTTTTGAGGCTGCCTCTAGGTTGCACGTGAAAAAAAGTCTTGTGTGAGCATGCTGAACTGTCCTGACTTGAAAATGTTTGTAGTGTCTTCATGACCAAGATTTTCTTTCTGTCATTTGTCTGATAGGGAAAGTATTTATCATGAAAAATACAGCAATCGTGCTGCACATTCTTTTAACAGATTGCAGTTGTTTTAATTCTTAAACCTAGTTTTGATGATTCATGCAGAGCTGGGCCAGTAAATTAATTCAGAGGCTTTTACATAAGGAAAGTTTGGCTTTTATTTTGGTCAAAAGTACACTGATTTGGAGTCGAATTATACTGGAAAAATATGTAAAAAACCTACAAAAGTCAAGTCATAACCTATTAACTGAGGAGGATTCTCTTGCTGGCAGCTGAAAAATCCTGCAATGCCAAACTACTAAAGCAGAAGGGATCTGTGTTGGCTTCCCTCACAGCACTGGGCTGCTATTGCTTGAGTTCTCCGGAGTGACAAATAACAGAGAGAAAATAAAATGTTAGATGGGTTTTTAGGAGAGATTGTGAATGGAGTCAAAATACATGACAATGAAAGAAGGCTATCATCTTTAATTAGGTGTCTGGCCTCGGGCAGCGTGTATAGAATAAACAGGGTCAGTGTAAACTAAAATAAGGCAGAAAGTTTGGAAGGCTGTGGATGGATATGCATGGTTTAGCTGTCAATCCTAAACCTGCGCTGTGTTAAAGTTTCAGCAGTGGAGAAGGTGGCTGCAGCACCTTTTACCTGTCGGTTGCCTGATCAGTAGGAAGCCTGTCTGCCAGCTCTGAGGCAGCTGTGGTGTTTCCCAGTCCCCGCCTAAACCCCTGTGCTGTGACACCCAATGCTGAAGAGAAGGTAAAGAGAGGGGTCTTGGGTGAAGAGGGAGCAAAAGGTCTGAAACCCCCATGTTAGCTGAGAGCAGTGCAAAGAAGAGGTAATACATTATTTTTCTGATGGTTTTGCTTCAGAAAAGAAAATTGATTTGTAATTAAAGGAGGAGACAATGTTGAAGAGGAGGCAGTCACAGCTGTTAAGGTTTCCACAGCTGTCCGTGCTGCCAGCGCACGCAGGGCTCTCGTCTTCCCAGTCCGGTTTGGTCACTGGATCTGCAAACACTTGCCCATCCCCTCACATCATCTCTGGGTACAACCGTTCTCCCACATCCCAGCGTTTGTCGTTTCAGATCTAACCCCAAACCGATCAAAAGGTATTGCCAGTTAATGCTAATGATCCTCCTAAACGTTAAGAAGTCGGGAGATGATGACCTGGTGCACTTTTGCGAGCAGACTGGGCTATGTTAGGGAAATGGAAGTTGCTGGTCTGGTGTGTGTGCGATAGCCCCCAAGGCCTACACAGAGAGCGTAAACCAGCTTTATTTTAGCCACCAGGCCTGACGTCCCAAACGGGCCGGTACGCGCCTGAGGGCCTGCAGCCGGCAGCGCTGCATGCAGGAGTCTCTCCGACTCCCTCACGCACCGCGGTATTTCCTTCACCCCACGCTCCCCCGTGACGGCGGCGCTGCTCGCTGCGCTCAGCCGGCCGGGCCGCCGCCAGCCCCCGCCGCCGCACAACGGGACAACGGCCCGGCCCCCTCCGCCTCCCCTCCCCGCACGAATGGCTCCTTCCCGCCCCCTCCCCGCCAACGCGCCCGAGATGGTGTCGCCCTCTCCCCCCCACTCCTTTTCCTGAGGGCTGAACACTCTCCTGGCCCCGCCCACCGGCATCCCCGCCTGCCGATTGGCTGCGGCGGCGGGCGGGAGCTAGCCAATCCGCGGCGCCGCTGGCGGCCGTGTCGCTGGGGGGAAGAAAACAAAAACAAGCAGGCAGGGGCGCGCGCGGCGCGGAGCGGCCGGGCACGCGGGGCGCCGCCGCCGGTAACGGTCCCGCGGGCGGCGCGCGGGGGGACCCCTGCCTGCAACCGGCGGGCGCGGCGGGGCGCGTGGCGGGCGGCCAGGCCGCGGGCGTTGGCTGAGGGGCGGTTGGCGCCGGGAGGAGCCGCTGACCCCCGCCCCGCGCTCGCTGCCCCGCCGCCTCCGGTCCCTCGGCGGTGGCAGCCGGGCTTGGCTGCGCAGCGAGCCCCGCGTCGCCGCTTCCGGCGGTGGGAGCGGTGCTGAGGGCACATCCCGTGAGGCGCGGGTGCGCCTCGGCCGCCGGGCCGGGTCCAGGGCTGCCAGGCCTGTCCCGCCGTGCGAGCCTGTGGCGGCAGGCCCCCGCGCCAGCCGTGCTCCCACCGGCCTTCAGCCCTCCGTCACGCCCTTTTTTAAGGGCCGGAGTTGCTCCGCCATTGATTTCTGGCAGCGGCAGGGGTGTTGTGGGGGTGGCCAGGTCTTACCTGGCTGTTTTTGCTTGTGGCTGCAGAGTAACAGCTGGCGTTTGCAGGTCTCCAAAGCTGTGGTGATGAGGAGTGTGCGCTTTAAGTTAGGGGGAAGAGAAAAGTCGTGCAAGTCGTGTGGAAGTTCTTCAGGGATGTTTTGCGTAGATGTAAGGTCTTGAGAAGTTTTGGAAGCTTTCTTCTGCAGCGTGTGTTCCTAAAGGTTAATCTGCTGCTGTTCACCCCCTGGGGTGGAACTGCTTATTTAAATAAAGTACACGCAGTGGTGGTGAGTACAGAGACAATGTCTGCATGTAGCTGAGCATATTTTACCGGTGGTTTTCAGTGACTTAGCAAGTACCCTTATCTGCTGAACTACTGTAAAAGTACTGTTTGTATCACTGATTAATCTTGAGATCTCTCTCAGCGTTCTTGTTTTGCAGATGCTTAAATTTACTTCTGTCCATTTTGTTCCTGTATTATTACATCTAACATAACGTTTTGGGGTTATTTGATGTTTTTAATGCAGGTTTTCAAACGGTGTTCTGTAGTTGATTGGTAGTACTGTGTGGTATAACTGCAAAATATAAAGTTTTTTGGATACAGTGATAAATACCAGCATCCTGAAACTCCAGCAGACCTGTTGGCTTGAGTTAGCGAGAGGGTGCATTGCTAAACTGAGAGTGTGTCTCCTGATCAGTATGACAACATGAATTGTAAAGCTCAGTTATTCCATCATCCTCGTTACAAACAAAGCAGGGTGCTGAATCTCAAAAAGACACCATATGGAAGTTGTGTTGCTATTTATTATGTGGCCATAGGTGGAGAGTTTCAACTAGGGTTCTATATGGAAAAAAGAATTTCTCCACTTGAAATTTAGGACTTGATTACGAATGATGAAAGTCGTGATTGTTATTTAATACAGGTTTTGTCCTTTGTCTTCTTTTTCAAAGAGGTGGACAACTGATGGAACATTCCACTAGGAAGAATAAAACGGCTCTTACAAGGTAGTTTGCTCAGATTAGGCTGAGATCCATACAAATAATCTCTCAACCAACTGTGACTGGGAACACTTGAGAACTCCTGAATGATTGATTGAGGTAACTCAGAAAAAACGTTTATCTAAAAAAATGGTGTGGCGCAGGGAGGACTTCTTGTGACACAAAGCTGTTAACTGTTTGGGTTGACATTAGGAAATGCAAGATCATGACAGCTTGATGCTGTGCCCTAAACCAGAGTTTCTTTATTGCCAACGGTCTGTGATGAATCATTTGCAGTTAATGGTCTGTGGTGAGGCGAGTGAGCATAAGAGGGGAAAACAAGGGGAGAGAAGAAAAGGGGAAGGGAGTGCTGTCGTTTGGTGTCACAATCTTGCTACTCAACGGTAAGCTGTTTTCAGGGCAGCAAAGGATGAGAAAGGGGAAAAAAAAAGCCACTGAATTCACAGGACTACGAAGTGATTTGTGAAAATCTTGTAGGTGAAAAAGTGTATGGGGGATTCTGGAGCTGCTTAAATTTTTGCAGACATAAAAAAAAGATGGATGATGCCATCTCTTTCACAGTGACATGGGGTGGTTTGTAGAATAGCAGCTGCTGGGAAGAGGGAGAAAGAGAGTAGCAGAAAAAGAGAAGTGTTCAACTTTATCCCTTGCAGATTGAATGGTGGTTCTAAGGAGAGTTTGAAGGGTGCAGAAGCACAGATGTGAAAGCTTGACAGCTGTATGTACACGTACAGTAAAATATAAAAGCTGTGTCCCTGAGGGGAGGAACAAAAAAATAGCTTGTCTTCTAAGGGCCTGTCTGAACTCGATAAATTGGTACCATTTTATCAGTATAATTCACCTGAAAAATATTTCTCTTGTGGATGCAATTATAATACTGATATTGTATGCTCACATAGATAACCACTTCGCAGAACAGGACAGTCTAAGTTGATAGAGGTGGCTTTTATCAACTAAAAAAAGCTGCATACGAAGGGCTTGTACCCTTAAAATAACGGGTTTTATCCTGGTGCCTCCTTTATAAGCAACAGAACTGACAGCTGCCAAGACATCAAGGCTTAGATAGATGTGTTTGAGGGTGGTGCTGTCTCATGTTACACCATTTACCTTCCCAGGATCTTTTCAGTGGTTACTGATAGTTAATTATAACTTTAAAAAAAAACCAGTTTTGCATTGTATTTTGTGAGTGAAGCCTTTGCAGCTTTTTACTTCTTTAAGGTTTGATCTAGTGCTTTTCTTCCCCTAAGCTTCTCCATTTCTGTGGAAGGCCTTGAAGGGAAAACGTTAAGACTTTACATTTCACGGTCAGTTCTGTTAAGCAACTATGGAAATAGAAAAGGAGCACGTTTATATTACCCCAACAGGTAAGTAATATATTCAGTACTTTTTTACTCAGAATTGCTTAGCTGACCTGAAGGGTTCGCTGTAGAAAAACTGTATTGCCTGTTAATTTTTTAACAGTACTGGTTAAAAAAAAAAATCTTCATCAAAAATTTACAGAATAGTCCTTTCAATTATATATCATAGTATCCTGCTTGATTACATTTATTTCAAAATTTGGTAAAATCATAAAGTTAACATTTCTTTAACTTACTAAATAATAGTGACTCTGGACTCCTTATCTGAATTCCAGTAGTGCTGGTGTAAAGAAAAGAATAAGCTCAAAATCGAAATGTGTAGGTGCATTTGAGAGGTATAAATTCTGCTTTTATGTAGCTGTTTAGTTTAAAATTAGAGGAAACAAATGATGAAAGGCTTGTCTGGAAGTGGGCTGGCATGGGAAAAATTTACCAAATATGTGTTAAAGACTGCCCTAAAATTGACTGTTTGTCCATATCACAGATGTGTTTTATGATGCAGTCAAGTTAACACAGTTTCATGTTGTTTTCTGTGTCTTCCAAAGGTTGTGATCTGCACTGACCTTTTTATACCAAGGAGTTTTTGTAGGTTTTAAGTGTTCTCCTGAAAAAAATTGTATATATATTAAGATGGTATGTAATGCAGTTGAAGGGCCAACATGTTCTGCATGACCTCTTATTTTAAACCAAAATTAGTTTAATGTACAAGATACATTGCTATCAGCATTTTAAAATTATATTTGGATAATAGGTGGGAAACTGCTAGATACTAAATTGACCTTCTTTGGTCAAATGAAATTTGTGTGTAGGTAAGTCCTTGCTGAATGCTTTGTTAATTAAGGTTGCACCATAAAAGCACAGAGTTTAAGTGTGCCTGCTAGGCTTAATAGCAGGGTAACAAGATAAATTTGGATAACTTCTGAATATATAGTAAGCAAAGTCTTAAAGTTTACAGAACACTGTTCTGTTACTGCTTATATATGTGTATGAATACGTTATATGGTGTGAAAATGAGAAGCTGAAAGGAAGATCTGCATCTTTTTTAATGTACTTTTTATAAAATTATTTTAGAAAACTGTTGAAAACTAGTATATCTGTTTAGCCTGTTTTTTCAGCCTAACTACTAGTGGAGGGCCAGTCCATCATAGCATGGAGAAAGATTGCTGGAAGCGATAGTGTTACATAAAAACCAGTTTAGTAACACAGTGAGAAATATTAAGTCTTACAGATTGGGTATTTCCTGTGGAGGATTTCCTTTAGTCTCGAGCCTGAGATCAGGATTATGTAAGGAGGTTGGACTGTAGCCTCCCCTTTTATCCTAAGTCGTCAGATTCAGGACTGGCTGTTTTCTTTGGAAACCGAGGAAGAAGTGGTCATTGAAGAGTGTAGTTCCTGCACAGCCAGATTGTAGGTCTAAACTGAAGACATTCATGGAGGAGTGGACATGAAGTAGAATTTAAATTCATTTGTCTGAGATGAGCTGGTTGTGCTGATGGGGTCTCCCTGGGGAATGAGAGGAAGGAAACCTGTTCTGTTTGGTTTTGCTTTTTTTCCCCTTTGCTAGCTTTATGCAAATCTCTCATTGTTTTATTAAAATGTTAGGCAAACTGAGAAAGCTTGTTGTAGGGAACCTTCTCCTGGACTTTTCTTTTTTAGCATGCTGCAAGCATAAAAGAAATGCTTTTGTGGGAGTAATGAGTGGAAAGATGAAGCTTAGACTGGAATGGCTGCATTATTGTTTAGCTATAGCATTTACATCTGTGAACACTAGTACCTAAATGTTATTTCTTTGATCACAAAGAAGGCAGTTGCATCAAACTTTTTTCATTTTGTAGTGTAGTATCCTCTTTGATATGGGTAAATACTTTGAGGCTGGGAATGTTTTATTGGTGCACTTTGCTTTCAAAACAATTTTTTATGAACCTGTTTTGAATTGAAAAAATACAGTTCTGAGAAGCGTTGCCAAATGAACATTGCTAATTAGAATGTATTGGAATGGTGAAGTAATACATTCAGCTAAG
Organism: Strix uralensis; assembly: GCF_047716275.1. Taxonomy (NCBI): domain Eukaryota; kingdom Metazoa; phylum Chordata; class Aves; order Strigiformes; family Strigidae; genus Strix; species Strix uralensis. The sequence goes on from NC_133978.1 coordinate 31,548,412, forward strand.
TTAAAATACAAATTTAAAATACTCTTCATATTTTGGCATATTCATTTACAGCATCTGTAAAGCAGTCTTGACACAGCTGGAAAAGCAGCCTCTTCTGTGTGCCTCATCGTTGAACTCCCTAGGGTTGGGGCTACAGGTTTTATCTTTGGAGGCTGTACTGAATCCTCAGGAAAAGGAGGAGTGTGTAACAGAGAGCTGAGGCTGTTCCCTTTACATGTGTATGTCCCAGTTTGCAGGGAGTGCAGCGCACTAACTGGAATGTAGATAGGTCCCCAGGTGCTTTTTTTATCTTGATGGGTTAAGAAGGGGAAGAACTTAGGAAGGCTTTTGCTCATAATGCTCTCAGACATTCTGCTGAACCATACAGCTCAGGTGGGGGACATCCTAACTTTGTGAAATAAAAGACTTCAGATCCAAATTTTAATTGTGCATTAACTTCCTGAAAGAGTGAAATTACTGCACTTCCCAGTGCTCTGAGACATTTACAGGTCCTTGAGTTGTGAGAGATTTTTTTGAGTATGAAACAAAGCTAGTTACCTATTATATGTGATTGCTCTGGGGAATAAACTGTGGCCATTTCAGAAACAGTCTTGACAGAGCTACAGTGAGGGGCAGTCCATAGAGGAGATCACACTTTTTCAGAAGACTTTATTTTATGAGTCTTAATGACCCAACTCTCCAGGCTTTGTATTAAATGGCACTTTTTCCCCCCATAACTTTAAAAAATAAAAGCGATGTTTTTGTATTCTTGTAAGTCTAAATTATTGCTTTTCCAGCTGGTGAGCTGTGTTTGAAATTCTTTGAATGAGGGGAATCTTGGTTGATGATTTGGGAAATTAATTTCACTTCAGTGACTAGTCTGTTAACATTAGTGAGTTCGTACAGAATTTACTGTATTGGCAGTTTTGTTTGTTTCTAAATCAAGAGATGAGTGGGTGGAGTGAGAACAAGGCACTTAGATCTTACGCACTGAGGAGTTCTGATAGTTTTTGTTTAACAAGGGTGTGGTTTTCTGTGGTTTACCTGTTTATGAATGGTTTATTCGTTTGCTTTCCAACTCGACATATGCTCTGTTTAGATTGTGGATAGTTTGTGCAGAGGAATAAGGAACTCCTTATTACTGTGATGTGTAGAAGTATTTTAAAAACAACATCATTTGCCTTAACACTACTGGAAATAAGAGTTCTATTTCATGTTGTAATCCTTTTTAAATGCTATGTGCTTTGGTATTCTAATACAAAACTGTTCAAAACTATTAACAGATTTTTTTTCTCTGTCTCCTTTTCCAGAACTTGAGAATCTAAGTGATGCTCCATTTTCTGGTGATGAAGAAAATGGTGGGTCTGAGGAAAGAAAAACTGAAATCAATGGAAATTGGATTCCTGCAACGTCAATTACTGAAGCCAAAATAAATGCTAAAGCAAAGAGACGGTTGAGGAAAAATTCTTCTAGAGATTCTGGGAGAGGAGACTCTGTTAGTGACAATGGAGAGACACTGAAGATTGGAGTTGTACCAACAAGCCCAAAGGGGAAACTCCTGGACAGGCGATCCCGGTCTGGAAAGGGAAGAGGTCTACCAAAGAAAGGTTGGTGTAGCTGAGTGAAGAGAGTAGAATGTTAAAGATTCTGTCCAAAACACAGTTGCGTGTGTTTTTTTTCTACTGGGAATCATTTTCATAAACTGCAGTCTCTGTGCAGACATTTGGTTCTTTATGTTAGATAGTAGGTGGCAGTAGGAGCTAATAGTAGGCGGCATTTTTATCAGAAAATTTTATATGTGTATCATCAATTAATTTCTGTCTTTAAGGTAAGTACCTTTTCTTAGCAAATTTCACGCACAAATTTGAAATGGTGGTGGTTCACAGGACTGTTATTAATACAAGCATAAACCATGGTTATGTTTGAAAGTACAGTTTCAACCTCCAGTAATTCTTGTGCAGTTTCATACTGTTTCTAGTATATTACTGGAAAGTGGTGAAAAGACTGGTTGCTAAAGTGGGAACAGCCATAAAACACACCCTTTTCAGCATATATTCTTACGAGTCAGGAGGTGGGCACAAACGGTGATAGATCACTCCTAAGTGAAAGAAGTTGGGTTGAACTCAGAAGTATTCTTTGTAAACTGGCGGTTCTTGCTTACTGTCCTGTATTTTACCAGGTGGAGCAGGTGGTAAAGGAGTTTGGGGAACACCAGGTCAAGTGTATGATGTGGAAGAAGTAGATATTAAGGATCCTAATTATGATGATGACCAGGTAGGCAAATAATCTCTCTGTAGTGTTGGTTTTTATTTCCTTTATTGATTTCAATTGCTGTGATACTTATGTTAATGGAGGATTGACCTTATGAGTTATGTGAATGTCAGCCTGGATGTATTAAATGCTCATTTTTCTATTCAAAAATGGATCATTGGCTAAAGACAACTGGTGTAGAAGTGTCACAGTGTAATACTCACAAATCTTACCCCACGAGCCCTCCTTCTGTGCCAGACTAGGCAGCAGACTAGGCGCCTTTTCCCAGGTGTGTTCTTCACTGCCGTTTGCCATGGAGGTGAATGTTGCAGTGCTGCTCTATATTGCAAACAGGCACCATGTTAAAAACGCCAGAGAGACTTGAGAAAGTCGAGAGTTTAGTAGGGGACAGTATCCTTTATGGATTTTTCTTCTCTGTATTCCCAACCCTCCCAATGTCTTGTATCTGCTTGGTATAAACACTTCAAACTAGTGCGTAGTTGATAGCCTGGATATTTTGTTTACATGTATTTATTTAGAGCTGCCTGTCAGAGAGGGACCTGGGGGTGTTGATTGACAGCCGGCTGAACAGGAGCCAGCAGTGTGCCCAGGTGGCCAAGAAGGCCAATGGCATCCTGGCTTGCATCAGAAATAGCGTGGCCAGCAGGGACAGGGAAGTGATCTTACCCCTGTACTCGGCACTGGTGAGGTCGCACCTCGATTACTGTGTTCAGTTTTGGGCCCCTCACTACAAAAAGGACATTGAATCACTTGAGCGTGTCCAGAGAAGGGCAACGAAGCCAGTGAAGGGTCTGCAGCACATGTCGTACGAGGAGCAGCTGAGGGAACTGGGGTTGTTTAGTCTGGAGAAGAGGAGGCTGAGGGGAGACCTCATCACCCTCTACAACTACCTGAAAGGAGGCTGCAGAGAGCTGGGGATGAGTCTCTTTAATCAAGTAAGAAGTGTTAGGACAAGAGGTAATGGCCTCAAGTTGTGCCAGGGAAGGTTTAGACTGGCTATTAGGAAGCATTTCTTTACAGAACGGGTTGTTAGGCATTGGAATGGGCTGCCCAGGGAGGTGGTGGAGTCCCCATCCCTGGAGGTGTTCAAGAGTCGGGTCGACATAGCACTGAGGGATATGGTGTAGTTGGGAACTGTCAGTGTTAGGTCAGTGGTTGGACTGGATGATCTTCAAGGTCTTTTCCAACCTAGATGATTCTGTGATTCTGTGATTTAGAATATGTTGTGGAAGATTGTACCCTACAGCCATATTATCAGGAAGAAAAAAACCACCCTAAAGCTCATTGGGCAAAGGGTAGTTAACATTAAATTGCTGAGGAAAGGAAATAGAGATTACAAACGTAGATTATGAAAGTCTCTGAGATCAATACAATTGTGAGACTGTAAGTAAATTCTGTATACCATAAGCAGAGTGATGGTGGTGTCCTTTGAGCAGGGGTTTGCTGTAGCCACAGCTGCTGAGAGGATGGCATGTGGGAATATCAAAACCTTCCAGTATCAGTTTTTTCCCTGCAACTCAACGCTTTACAGTAAGAAAGACAGCTATTAAAAATGAAGCTGATGAGTGCATAAAAGAAAGTTTAATGAAGTATGAATATTCTGTGGAACTTCCATATGTTTAGCTTTTCTAAGGTTATAAACAGAGAGTGATGTGATGGAAGGATAGGCTTTGGGGCTTCAGCTGTACTTGCTCATGGAAAGCTCCTCTCCAATAAGCCTTAGTTGGAAAACTTTGTTCGGATTTCTGTGATATGTGGTATTGCTCTGCATGTTACTTCAGTAGTCTGAGGAGTAGGGAACTGAACTATGGTGGGGAGATCTGGTTGTGCTGGAACTCTGCAGGACCACGTTACGCAGGAGGAAGTTGCTGTGTGATTCTTTTTTCCCCTTAGGGAATGTCTTCTCTCACAAATATTCTGAAAATGCCTTTTCTCTGATTTGTACGTGCTACCGCCTGTCTGGTCAGCAGTCGCTAAGGGAGAGGGAAAACGGACAGGCTTGCTGTGGGGGACTGGAGTGCCACTTGCAGGGGAAGGTGCTGAAAGTTAAATCTTGTGCTGTGGCACAGACAACTGCTGGGCAGGGGCAGGAGTTGCTGTCGGTCTCCCTTTAGTATGTAGCACATGGGTACTTGATCTCTGCGTTCATGTGGTGTCAGCAGAATCCTAGGAACAGAGTTTTTGGAGTGTTTACCATCGTTGAAACAGTAAATTCAGCCTTTCAGTTGAATTCAGCTAACAGTAAATTCAAAATATAAGAAGCACGATATTTAGCCAGCATTGTCCACACTTTAATGGTAGAGACACTATCTGATGTTCTCTGGCAGAATACTGACTACAAAGACTAAAGCATTAGGGATTTAGAAGATACATTTTGATGCTATTAGCACTGCATAAGATGTAAGAGGAGACAGTACTGTTTACAAAAGGGTATATGCTTTTGTTGTCTTCTAAAATAGGAGAACTGTGTCTATGAAACAGTAGTTTTACCTCTGGATGAAAGAGCATTTGAAAAAACTTTAACACCAATCATACAGGAGTATTTTGAACATGGAGATACTAACGAAGTTTCGGTATGTTGCATGCATTTTTACTTCTTTATTTTAGGGGGCAAACCTGTAGCATACAAGGGAATTGCAACTGCTAGCTAGAAATGAGTGTATAGAGATGTTGGCAAGAAATGTTCAGTAAGAATACCTAAGCAGTTATATTCATTACATGAGCAGAAGCATATATGTAAAAATATAAGTTTATAAGTATATTTGTAATATATCTGTATAATAAAAGTTATGAAATCTTAATCTGTTTTGTTTTTCAAATCTTATTTAGGAGATGCTGAAGAATTTAAACCTTGGTGAAATGAAATACAGTGTGCCAGTGCTGGCTGTTTCCTTGGCATTAGAGGGGAAGGCTAGTCACAGGGAAATGACCTCTAAGCTGATCTCCGACCTTTGCGGGACAGTAGTAAGCAAAACTGATGTGGAAAAATCGTTTGATAGATTGCTTAAAGAACTACCTGAATTAGTGTTGGATTCTCCCAGGGCACCACAGGTATATTTGTAAAGTATTATGCTAGTAGTCAAAGCTTTTTCTTTTAAATTGTTACTAAAATTGATCAAGTAAACTGAAATAGACTCTGTATTTTGAAATCTATGGATTTGTCTTACTGTCGGTAATCCCCTACCAATTTCCCAGGCTATGTTTTCACTTTGAGATGGCTCATTTAAATAAAATCTGAAAACCAAGCACGTTGTAATTGTCTACTTAGAACTACTTTGAAATTCAACATTTAATTAAAAATGCTTCTGTTTTGTTGCAGTTGGTGGGACAGTTTATTGCTAGAGCTGTTGGAGATGGGATTCTAAGCAGTACCTACATAGATGGCTACAAAGGCACTGTGGATTGTGTCCAAGCTCGGTAACTTTCTTGCTTTCTATATAGCTACAGTTTTTTCTATTCCAGATGCCAAAGATGATGATCAGGAATTTAGGACTTCAGGGTAAATTATGAGGTTCTCTATAAAGTCTTATTTTTTAATTTAAAATGATACAAAAGAAACCCACAAACTGTAGTGAAAACAACAAAGTTCAGAATGACTCTGGTCAGAGGAGAAATATGGAAAGTGCCTGAAAAATGTATTAATCCATTTGAGTTCAGTTTGTCAGGTTTGTTGTCCAGCTTATGTTTGAGGGTGAAAAAAATTAGCTGAAACAAGAAGTGATTATAGAAAGCTTTGTCTTTAGAAAAAGCTTTAATGTGATTAATGAGTAAATATAGCATCAGGACAGCTGCTGTAAATATGTTGTGAAATACACAAGGGATTAACTGTTTTGCCGTATAAAGGTTTGAAGCTTTCCCAGACTTTCTCTGTAATGCTTTATTCATCAAGAAGTGTAATTGTTTTCCATGTCAGGGTGGGAAGTTTAAAGGAGCAATCTCTGACAGAGACATGTTAATAACTAGCCATGTTTTATTATTGTTTCCCTTTAAGTGTATGTTTCAGGCTTGATACTGAGGTGCTGAACTCTTCTAGCTTCTAAAAGTTCCATTTGTAATGATTATAGTTGGGTACTTTGAGAAGGAAGGGAAATGCTTAGCTGCCTAACTTGAGCATTCGAATTGTGAAAATCATCTGTCAGTTATACGAATGTCTCCCGTGATTTGAAGGATTGTAGCCTGCATACTGCACATCCAGGGTGCTTAGCTGCCTTTGCTGTTTCTTGACCAGTCTTTTCTGCTTGTTAAATCTTGGTGAAGAGAGTTACTGTTATTGGCTAGCCCCCAGTATGAGGATTGAGATAACTGTTCCTTCTTTAGATGGATGGTGCTTAACTGGATCTGAGACTTTTTTTCACCTTACTTCCTTTTTCATTCTTTTCTCAACGAACTGGCAAGCTTCCCTAGTTCACGCCATCTTTTTGCAACTGCATTATTTGCCTTCTGAAGTGCTGTTTTGGCTTAAATTCTCAAGGCTTCATAATTCTTTAGACCCAAACAGAAAACAGTATTTCAGTAGAAAAGCTGTTCTTCAGTGTGGAAGCAGCTCAAGCCTCTTTTGAGATACACATGCCAAGCTGCATTCTCGGAGGAGCCCAGATACAATCCATCTCTGCATAAAAAAATATTAAGTTCTTGTGAAGATGTTTTGGCTTCTGCATTGATGATTCAGATCTGCTACCATCACAGGATTGTTACCTGTCCTTAGCACCGTGTAACCAAAAGTGTAAAGGTGGCCCAAAGAGGATGTGGGGAGCTACCTTGCTGGCTTCTGGATCCAGATGACCCTGTGCCGTTGCTAACCTTGACCTCTTCCAAGGGATCTGTCACTTTGCCCAAAGAGGAATGGCAGTGGGGGAAGTTACAGATGTCTTTTAATGAAGTTTTGTAATAACTTTATAAAACACCAACTTTGCTTTCTAGAGCTGCACTGGACCGAGCTACTGTGTTGCTGAGTGTGACGAAGGGTGGAAAGCGTATAGACAACATGTGGGGGGCAGGAGGGGGCCAGCAGTCTGTGAAACACCTTGTTAAAGAGGTAACTGACTTCTACAGAACTCTTCTCTAGAGTTTACTGTTCCTCTAAGCTTATCTTGTTTGGTATAGAGTGAAGAGATACATATATCCTGTAACAAAATGATGTCTTGAGTGTTTTGGCTTTTTTAAAAAATGTATTTATACAAAGTAGTTTTAAAAAACTGATGTAGATAATTTTGTTCATTTTGTAGTATTTGTCAGTGGTGGGAACATGCCAGTACATATTCTGTATTGCAGGTATACATTTATTTTTGCTTTAAGCAAAACTTCAAGCACTTTGCTTTTTAAGAGCTTACAATATAAAATGGTGAAGTAATTAGAAGAGCCAAGATGAAACTGGCTAAACTAGATAAACTTATTATTTTTTGGCATCACTGATTAAAAGCACAGTAATAATTCAAAAAAAGAGAGAGGAAGAAACAGGAATGTTTAGAGATCCATGTTATGAAGTAGGCAGGTTTAAAGGAAAAGGTCACGTTCTAATTTCTAAGTTGTGAGTGTAACAGATGATAGAAGGAGTTCAGGGGAGAAGATAAACTTAGTCATACTGATATTAACCTTTTATGGTGATAGGCATCTTACAAAGCAATGTTTTTGGTGCTTGTGTGTCTGTATTAACACTGTAGATAGGTATTTGGCTTACACTGTGTTTCAGGTTGCTGATAACATCTCAATTTAATTACATTTATAAAAACACTGGCAGCAAGTTTCAGGAACTAACTTGCTGCTGGGTTGATTGCAGATTATCAAAACAGTTGTCAGCTTTTCAATTTTATATCTAACTAGTGGTGGGCTTTTTGTTTGTTTTAAAATGCAATAGATTGATATGTTGCTGAAAGAGTATTTGCTTTCCGGAGATGTACTGGAAGCTGAACGTTGCCTTCAGGAACTGGAAGTACCCCATTTTCACCATGAACTTGTATATGAAGTAAGGAGAAATCAGAGTTCCTTTAGTAATTATCAGTAATACCAGCAGGTTTGGGTTTGCTTTGATGTGGCCATGCAAATAATATAACTGGAATCTGAAGCTCAGGTTGCGAGTTCTGATACTATTTGAAAACTCTATTTTTTCATGTAAAGCTAATGGTTTGTGTGCTCGTTTGTGTTGCACATTGTGCAACGAGTAAGCTGCTGCTACTCTGGGAAGAACCAGAATTAATTTTTGTTTGTTGGGTAAATAGCTGAATTCAGATTATTATAGATTCCTGAAAAAGAAAAGCTTGGTTTATCTTCTGCTGAGGAATTGCAGTGAAAGCCATGCTTTGTTTTGGTGCCTTTTAGTTTGATACCTGGGTGTTCTAATGGGTGTTACCTGTTTTAGTTACAGAGCTTCCTTTTCAGGGTGGAATTGTTCAATCTACCACATTTGTAAAAGCTCTGAGATATTTCAGAACCAGATTATATGGGAGAAAGATAATCTTTGCTGTATCTGGCAGACTGTTTCATTTGTACTGTTTTATCTGCCAAACTGGGAAATGGTTGTTTACCAATAAACCTGAACACCCACAAACTACAAAATTTTCTTTGCAGTAAATTGACTCCTTTTACAAAATACCTTCATGATAGAAAAACAGAATCCTTTTAGTTGATGGGAGTTACGGAGATTTGTAGATTTTAAACTTCTAAGTTCTTCTAAAATCAGATACAAAAAAACCCCCCATAGATACAAAATTAATTTCACAAATAATTGCCATCTGTACTGCAGCAACCATATGGATATAGTCATGTAACTCTCAAATCCAAGCCAGAAAGGCAATGCTTTTCACTCTTGTCTCATCCTTTCTGTTTTTTTATACCTTTTATCTTTATCTAAATAACTTTTCATCATTTTTATTTTCAAATAATAATATACTGAAATTGTGAATGCATGTAACAAATGGACTTGTCTCTCCAGAAAACGTGTATTTTTTCTCATATGCTTACATAGCATGTATTTGAACCACTGTTTTCTTTTTAGTTAAAACACTTGCATGATTTGTTTTAGGCTGTTGTGATGGTTTTGGAGTCAACTGGAGAAAAGACCTTCAAAATGATACTGGATTTGTTGAAATCTCTCTGGAGGTCTTCTGTCATTACTATGGATCAAATGAAAAGAGTAAGTGTGGCATATAGAGAATTTTGGGTAAGATATTCCAAAACTTGTATAGTTTTTACCTTCTTTTAAGTACTATTTGTAGCCTGTTGCTGATGCTACTTTTTTTAAAATTCTCCATGGACGTTCTGTTGCCCATACAAATAGTCTGTCACTGATACATGTACAATACTTCTCGTGTACTGGAAGAAGTACAAATGAATTCTGAGCAGTAGTTCTATAGAGGACTGAGGTACAGAATATTTGAATCTTCAGGCAGATATTTCCAACTGCTTTTATGTAATTGGTTAAAACTCATCATTTAAATGCTGCAATATAGCTTCATTTTTCTTAAATATAATTTTTCTTTTTATCCAGTAGTTCTTCGTAATTGAAGAAGTACAGTGAGGACCCACTTAATTACAAAGTAGAACAGCTAATATTTTACACAGTTGGAATAATCCATGACTTTGCTTCTAGGTATGAATATAGCTGTTCTGCCCCAGGGCAAACTAGGTACCACACAAAGACTTTTGTCAAAATTTACCCAGCCATACTGCTGGCGGGAAGTGATGAAGTCATCTCTGGTTGTCACCAGCATTTTTTCCTTACTGCATGAACTCCTGTGGTAGAGATTTGTGGCCACATTTTCCTCATTTACATGGAAGAAAAATTAACTTTCCTTCCTTGTGTTACTACCTATGCAATAGCAGCCAGGCTAACACACACATTCTGTACTGTCTGAATTTCTGACTTCTAAAGAAGTTAAAAATTCAGCTAGTTTTTTTTTAATGTAGGTAAGTAGTTGTGTAATACCATGCTATTGGCTGGTATTATACCTGGCTTTTCCACTGACTTGCAGCTGCTCTGCTTTAGGTTTGTTGAAATGTCCATAGTATACGTGAAACTATATTGAAAAATAAATCTTCTGACTGCAGAAGAGTATTTACAAAATTTGTAATAAAATCATAGAATAACCAGATCATTTTTTAAATTCTTACATTGCAGGGCTATGAACGAGTTTACTGTGAAATCCCAGATATTAACCTGGATGTGCCACATTCTTACTCTGTGCTTGAGCGGTTTGTAGAGGAATGCTTTCAGGCTGGAATAATCTCCAAACCACTGAGAGATCTCTGTCCTTCAAGGTACTTGTTTAATTGTAGATAGGTGAAGGTACTGCTTTTTGTCCTCATTGTAGGTAACAAAAAGCAGGGTCTTATGACCAAAGAATTACAGATTGGAACTGGAAACTATGGAGGATGGAGAAACAGAGGGTTGGACAGGTAAAAATTTTATTAAGAAGCTGCACTGATGTGAAACGCGTTATGTGGAGGCTGGGATAAATACTTGAGGAAAGTTAATCCTCTGGTGAGTTCCAGGCAGCACGCCTGTGCGCTCTCCAGAGGATAAAGGCCCACCTCTTCTCTTGTTTTGCTGATTTTCTTGGTAGAGATCAGTGTGGTACTGAGATGGAAGATTTAGGTGCCACAATGATCCATATAGGTGACAGTGGAAAACTGTCAGGTACAGTGAAAAAAAAATTGTTTAAAAAATGGCTTAAACATACCAAATGCATGAGTAGACTTCTAAGATGAGACAACCAATTCTAATGTTTATGTCAAAAGGAATAGGACACTTCTGTGGAATAAACTCTACATGCCTAATCCCTTTGTATCTGCCTGCCATGTGGTTGGTGTAGTGCTTTTGGTTTGTTATTGTTTACTTATTCACAGCATAAATAATGCTGTTTGAACTGTAGCTAATGAGTATTCTGTTCTCTCCTCACTGGTCACAATACAATTAGTAAGTTTCATTTCCTGTGGGGAATACGTGTAAATTTTTAAATATGATGTTAAAACTATTATTTGCATCAGGAATTCTACTTGTTAGAGAGATCTTTTCCAGTCTGGGTGTTTTGTTAGGCTCCTTAAACCATCTTGACAGCTTGCGGTAAATTCAGATTTTGTAATGTTAGTGCCATTATCAAAACCAGCCTCCATTTGTGGACTTAAAATTAGGTGTGTGTGTGTATCTTGGTATCAAATGATTTGCAGTTTTGAGGTGTGGGAGGGTTGAAAGTCATCACTGCACAAAAGCTTGATTATGCTTCAGTTATTGTTAATATGCTGAGAGGCATTTTTGGCTTACATACTTTTAAGTTTTGGGTAGAAAACTACCATTCCTAGGCTTTCAAACTGGCATCTTTTGCTAGTGTGAACATTAAAAGGTGAGCAAAGTAGAAAGCACTTGACAATGCAAATTTTGAAAAGCTTCTTGCGAATAAACCCAGATGTAAGATTCTGATTGATTTTAAGCAATTTATCAGTGATCAAGAACGTCAGCTAATCTTGCTGAACTTGCGGACCTTGTATTTGACTCCCAAGACCAAGAGAAGATTCTTCTGTGATAGATAAGCAAAAAACAAGCGATGCTACTTTGAATTACTGAAAAGATACTTTCTACTTTCTTACAGGGGCAGAAAGCGTTTTGTGAGTGAAGGAGATGGAGGTCGTCTTAAGCTGGAAAGCTACTGAATGTGAGAACCAACTCCTGAAGCCTTAAAAGTTTAAAGGGAAAATAGATAGGTATCTATATATATACAAACACACATGCTTTTTTTAGTGTGTGTATGTATATATGTATGCACATATATAATATACCAAAATTTTAAGAGTTGCTTAGCACAGTTCATATTTTTTTAAGAGCACATGTTTTGGGTACAAATCGTTTTTTTAAAATAGTTTTATAAATTTCAGAAAGAAAACTTCTTTCTTTGGGCATATAGTACAACAACTGGCCACTCTGCTGTGGTGGTGCCTTTCAAATAAGCTATCTTAAGTGCCATATGTTTATGACCTAATCATTCCATGTTTGCATCGATGTCTGACTGCCGCTCTTTCTTTCAAGGACAGTGTTGTCATCATAAATCACTGATTTATATAAAGCTTTATAGAAGGGTCAAGTTAAGCTGCTGTGATCCCATTTCCATTGCTGCTGAAGAAATACTGTGCTTTGGGAGGAAAAATAGTTGTTTCTTTGTTTTAAAATGCTCAAGAAAATGGAGTTGGGTTATAAGATTAATCTGTTCCAGGGGAGAACACTGGTTGGTTTTAGCCCCCATGTACCAAACTCGTCTTTTTTTCTATGTAACAGGAAAAGTGAAAAGTTCTGGTAAAACATATTAAAAATATTTTTTTGTGAAGCTTTCCTCTCTGCCTTTTTTTTTTTAAAAAACCAATTTAACTCTTCAGATCTCTGAAGTGTGTGCAATTAAGTTTACATCTAACACTGCCCTTTTGTATTAGTCTGTGGAAGAGCACTGAGTAATTAAAATTCATGGTAAGTAATTACCAAATGTGTTTTTGAAAACAAGTGACTCGCGTGGGAGCATCTGGGCTGGCACTGAGATCGTCTGAACGTGTCTATACAGTGCAGCTTTGCCAAGCCCTTTCTCAAGAATAAGATGGATCTGGGGAAGAGTCTCTTACAGCAACACAGGGCAGCCCCTCCTGCTCCCTTAAGTTTTTCAGTTTTGAGTTAAGATTTCGGGTGTTCAGCAGTGCTAGGAACAGCCGTTATGGGGCCGGGACCGCGGCAGCACTGAGCGACCCCGGTAAGCCGTTCTTAGGCCGGCGGGACTGGGTAACTCGCCTCTGCCCGTCGTCCCACGGGGCCTGTCCGTAGAGCAGCGTTCTGAGACCTGTCGGGCTTGACAAGGCTAAAGCCGCATTTAAAGCCTCGCCTTGAAAGCGACAAGTGGAACTTCAAGACAAACGCCAGAAGAGGCGCAGCCTCCCCGCCCGCCTCCCTGGTTTCAGCAGCACCTCCTGCGTACTCGCTCAGGCTTTAATCCGCGAGATCCGTTACAAAGCCGGTACCTGCGAGTCGCGGGTGCGACCACCGCGGGGCCCGGTCCCCACCGCCCCTCGCCAGGGCCGGGGCTAGGGCCGGGGCGGCGGTGCCCCCTCAGGCGGCCGCGCCGCCTCCAGCGCCGCCCGCTGCAGCGCCTCCAGCTTCTCCAGCGACACCGACTTGAGGGGCAACACCTTGGGCTTGCACAGCACCATGGCGGCCGCGTCCTCCACCGACAGCTGCCCTGCGAGGGGAGAGAAACGCCGTGAGTGAGCGCCGGGGCCGGGCCTGGCCAGCTGCGGGGCTGGGCCGGGCCGCGCCGCGCCCGCCGCCGGTACCTTGCTTGGGCAGGACCTCCCGCAGCGTTGCCTTCCCCTCCGGCATGGCGGCTCCCGCTCGGCGGCGCGCAGGCGCGGTGCGAGGGCACCGCCCGCATGCGCGGTGCGGAGGGAGCCGGGGCGCCTTCCGCGAGGAAAACTACAGTTCCCTGCCTGCACTGCGCCCCGCCCACGCGCCTGACGCCCCGCCCGCCTCCAGTGCCCCATTGCATGCTGGGAACTGCAGTCCGCGAGGGGACGCGGTGGCCGCCCCGCGCCGCGGTGGGACGAGGAGTTCCCCCGCGTGGCGCAGTGCCCGCCGGGAACGGTAGTTGCTGTGATGGGGCAGCGCCCGGGGCGGGGCGGGAGCGGCTGCCCCGGCGGCGGGGCCGGGCTGCCGGCTCTCCGCCAGCCGCCGCGGGGACGGGCGGGGCAGCGTCCTGCGTGGGGGCAGCAGCATGGGGAGCCCGGCTGCCCCTGGGGCTCGGTCGCGGCCTGGTTCAGCTCCGGTGGGGAGCGCCCAGAGCCCAGCCAGGCCGCCCCGGCCCGCGGCTGCTCCCCGCCTCCCGCCGCACCGGGGCTCTTCGGTAGGGCGGCGCCGTTCAACCTGCGCGGGCCTGCCCGGCCCCGCGGCGTGCCGCTGCCTGCCCGCCCGCGGGGGCTGCCGGGGCTCCCCGCGCCTGCCCCCCCCCCCCGCTCCCGCGCTCCTCCTCGCCGCGAAACTGGGGGCTTTTGGGGTTTTTTTTCTGTTTATTTTTTAGTTTCTAAATAGACCCCCCCAACAGACACCGTCCAACAGACGGGCTTGGCCAGGGCATATGTGTTCTGATTGTTATTTTCAGGCAGCGCCTCGGGATTCGCAGTGTGAATCATGCTACTGTTTAAAATGTAAACAGTAGTAAAAGCCGGTGTCTTTCTAAACGCTGAGGGCTTGAATGTCGCCAAACCTGATCAACCACTGTGCCCGAGATCCCCCCGCCCTTTAACAGCTTTGCGTTTTTGGAGGAGGATTTGCGCTGGTAGCAGGTTCCCTCGGGAATCCCCCGCCGCGAAGCCGGGGCCGGGGGGAGGGTTCACCTGGGTGTCCCTGTGTCGGTGCGATGCCCCAGCACCGCCCCAAGTCCGGGATGTGTTGTAATTTTAGATTTTGCTAATGAGTTTGCCAGCGTGCCCTGCACACGATGTCTGCCTTGGCCTTCACTTGGGGATTGACAGCTAAAGCTGGTAATCCTGCTAACCTGGCCTCAGCAGGTGGTGATGATTCCTTTAATTGTTCTGAGATTGAGAGCTTGCGTTTTACTACCGCACAGGGACTGGCCGTGGATAAATAAAATGAGGGAGAAAATAATTTTTGCTAGTCATTCTTTTCCATTCTGCTTTGATGCAGCTGGCTGTGTGCTTCCCTCTGCTAGCTCAGGCACCGCACTGTTGACCTGTCAGCTATGTGATCCAAGGTTTAGGTTTGCTGGGAGACCTGCGATAAAACTTTTAACTTCCAGTAAGCGGCACCTCTCTGGTAGTTATTTAAAGCCTCTGTCTGCATTGTTCCAGACTGATTTCCTTTTTCCTCTGAGGCAACCTAGAGTAGGAAACTGCCGGTCCCTCAGGTAGCCCACTTCCAGCTCACTTGAAGCCTTGCCTGCTTGTTGGGTTGGAGGCCAGCAGAGAACCTGCAGCGGGTGAGAGCTGGTCTCCTACTTCCTGCCTTTTGTGGAGTCGGCCAAAGATAACACTTCTGGTTTGGTCCGGGGCAGCACAGAAGTGGGTCCATTTTGCTGCGATTCACGTATTCATTCCACTTTCAGGTCAGAAGATTGGGATTAATGAGGCTATAAAATGGATGTGCTTGCTTGGGACATCCTTCTCCACCCTTTGAGTGCACAGAAGCATTCCCACTGATTTCAGTGGGAAAAGCTCTTTTGTCTGGTGTGCTAGTCTGTGTGCCAATTAGTATTTCATACTGATTGGAAAGGAAAAGACTAGGGACTGATTTATGAAGACGAGGTGTTTGTAGACCAGGGCATTTTAAACAGTACATGCAATTTGCAGATCAGTAATTTGGTAGTTGTTTGTTTGTTTGTTTGTTTTTAAAATCTGGTCCAGCATCTTGGCTATGGCTAAAAATGAACATAAAAGACAGCCAGTTATGACTGAAAATCTTGCACTGTGAAACCAAATTATTCCTGTGCTAACAAATGTGGCCTGCAGAGCAACAGAAGATGAACTGAAAGTAAGACACTGAAATCAAATTGCAGGCTACGTTTTTTGACAGTGTCCTTCACAGTGCCGATGACCACCTGGAGTACAGCATTCTGTGAGGATTGGCATTTATAGCAACCAGAGCCCATCTCAGTCATGTAGGGAATCACTTTCCAAACACAGTTTTCCTGCCAACGGGGTTTGTTTGCTTGGTGATAAGAAACAATGGTCAACTCAGTTTGTTACTTGAGCATTTTAGTGACTGAGAAGTGGAATCTGGCATCATGTGCTAAATCCATTTTCTTAGCTAGTCAAATGCCAACTTGGCAGCCTGTCTAGAAAGCTGATAGCACTGGGACAGGCGTGATTGTGGAGATTGTTTTCAACACTCTCTAGTAAGTCTGCTTTTGAGACACCTCCTTCCGTTGGGAAAAAACAGTTACCACCTTCAGGACTGGAGCAGAAAGACATGGGCATTGTCTGCAGCTTAATATCATGCTTTTCAAAGTGCCTTAAAAGCAGGAATGGGTTTAGTTTTGAGTAAGGCTGGTATTTACTCACTAGAGTGGTGTTAGCCATAGTTGAGAGGAGAGGAAAGCCTGGCATAGAGGATCTAATTCCCCTTGTTTTGTTGGAAGAAGAACAAGAGAAGATGTGACCTTTCCAATTAAAGATGAGGGACCTGATCTTTTCTTCTGCTAAAGAAGTGTAGTTATACCTATTTTTTTCCATTTTCTGCCTCTGGGGTCAATATGTGCTTGAACATACTCTCATTTCTCTCATTGGCATTTCCGGTTGCCAGAAACATCCAGAAAGCTGAAATACTTTGCCAAAACTCTTCAATCTCGGAAAAGCACCCATGCACTTGCAGTGGGACCCTGCTGAGTCAGTGCATTGTCTTGGTGCCACCCCACGTGGCCGGAGAAGTCAGAACAACACCATCCCTGCGCACAGCATAATGATGCCCAAGTCTCAAGCTGTGTCCCCATGGCATGCAGCTTCCTAAGGTCCTGAGACTTGACCTTCGGATAAAATCCAGTGTTATTTGATGAAGCGTGAGAGTGGTATCCTCAGAGAGGACAATGCGCTCTAGGTTGCATATCCCTATTTTACTGATGTCACAAACAAGTTATTCTTGTACGCTGCAGAAAGCCTCACAACCACAAAACCAGCAATAATTTTATAAATGATAAGCTTGTTTTCCTCCTCCTCCTCCTCCCATATACTCTGAGTGCAGCAGACAGCAGAGATGTGCATTGCTGGAACCCAGAGAGTTTCGTAATGTGGCAGCCGCTTGCTGAAAGCCCTGCAGATACAAAACAACACTTATTTTAAGTCTTGAGAAACGTCTCCTATTAAGTAGAAGAAAAAAGCATTTAGGTGAAGCAATGTTGCCAGACCCATTTGTTTATGAGGCTTGTTGTTTGTCTTTATACATTTTAAATGCTTTTTATTTTCATTCTGCTTTTTGAGCCTTTCAAGTTCATGTTTTCCATTTTTTCCATATGACAAGAAAGTCTGGAATCAAGTCCTTGCTTTAAAAACAAAAATCTGGTTTAGAGTCCTGTATAATCATGTAGCTCCAGACATGGGGTGTTTAAAAATAAAGCCACTTTCATGAGAATTACCCATCTTGAAGGTGATTTTCTGTTCTAAGTAAATACTTCGTTGACAGTTTAAGAAGCTTTTAACAACACCTGATCTGTGTTTGCTTTCCAGGCAGATCTCTCTGTCTTTTCTTGCTCCTTCTTTTCTAAAAATCTAGAGCTTGTTTCACCTCTATATGTGCTGATGAAGTCAGAAATGTAGTGTACCAGCATGACCGGTGTGTTGAATAATGCATACCAATGCCTTCAAAAATACACGTGCAGATTTCATGCAATTGTCCCCTTAAGCTGCTGAGTGGTACCATGGGACACAGAGCCCATCTTCTTCAGAGACAGGAGGAGGAAGGTGGTTTGGGTTTACTGGGTGGAGTAAGGCGGGGAACAGAAAGCCTTGTGCAAAGCTTGAGCCTGAAGCTTGATAGCTTGATGTTTAACCCAGTCCTTGTTGTTGGAAGGGAGTTGACAGATGAGTGATTTCTTTTGGTTGAGCTTTCTGAATATACTTATTTTAAATCTGTCATTTGATGCAGTGGTATCCTCAAGCTGTATGCACAAAGCAAGAAGGAGACGTCCTTATTCAGTGTGAAGATTTGTCTTTCACTGCTACGTATGTAAAAGTGCCTGGAAATTTATTATCCAGGGGACACAGAAACAGCTTTTTGACGGGCTGCTCTTCCTGCTCTATCTCTAGCAGTAATAATGTCCGGAAAATGCAGAGACCTGACTGCCTGTCTTATTGCTACGTGCAAGTCCCATTCTGGACTCCCAAACCAGATGCTCTATACTGGCATTTCTAGGAGGTTACTGCTCTACTTGTGTGGTTTGAATCGCTTAAGTCATTGGCCTTGTGCCTTAAAGTGCCAGCAGAGGCATGCTGTAATTGCCTGTAAATGCACCGTCTGTCATATTATTGTTTAATTATTCCAGCTTCTCACCGCCACGCACTGCTCAGTGTCTCTCTTGCTATCTTTATTTAATTGAGTGGAAAAAATCTGAGACTTGTGCTTCACTTACGTCACTTTGTATTTACCCAGCATTGCTGGATCCTACTATGAAGTCCCAGCTTTTGTATGCAGAAGTCAGTCTTCTATACAGAAAAAATGTCAATATCTAAAGCATACGTTAGAAAGAGAATCAATATTTTAACACATGGTAAAGTCAGACCATAAATCTCTTAACACAGTCAAATGATTGTATTATTCTCCCTTGAAATGCCGCTCCTCCCCCTGAGAAACAAGAGGGGGAAAGAAAACTCTTGAATAACCAAGCCCTTGTCCTCACAATGCAGGACTGTTCTTAGCCCGTCGCTCTGTGTTGCTTCTTTCTTTTCTGTCTACTAACTCTCTCTTTCCTTGTGTGTCAAACGCCTGCCTCTTCAAGAGCCGTCTCTCCCTAGCCCATCCCTGTTCATCTGTTTCAGAGTATTACCAGGATGTCAATTCTTTCCTGAGATCAGCTTGTGATGACCAGTTCCACTGCCTACTTGTTACCATTTCAAACATCTCTACGCTTCCTCCCAGCCTTGCAACCAACCCCTTATTAATGTGTGTTGAAAAAATCATCTTTCAGAGCTCTCTCCAACGCTCTCCTTGTCCGTATGGCCTATAAAAAAACTTGGCAGCACGCTGACTGCTTTTCTTTCCTCATGCTCCCTGCGTCTGTGACAAATGCGTGTCATTTTTCTGGTCTTACATTTAGCTTTCAGTCTCTGAATCAGAACACTCTTTTTGTACAGCACGCCCCACACAAAATCAAGATCAAGGCTCCTGTGCACTACCACGGTAATAATAAATATTAGGGTTGCTCACACTTACTCTGCTCTAGTTTTCATGGCTCTGGGCGGAAGGAGTTTCATGATGTCCTTTTAGAAGATCACTCTGCACCTGAATGGTCTAGTTCTCAGAGTTTTTTTTCAGAAATTCTCAACTACAATTTTCCTTTACAGGTGGACTCCCTGTAACACCTGGCTCCCCAACTGAGCCAGCATCGTTGTTAGGGTTGTTCTTTGTGCTTCTCATAACTGAACTGTAAGATTACTCATTTCATGCTATTTTCTGATTTGTTTTATTTTTCATCCATCTCTTTCCTGCAGGAAAAAGCCATTTATATAATGATTTCACTGTGGAATTGACTCCAGGCTTTACTGCTATTTGTCACCATTCAGGAAATCCATCCCTGGCTCCAGGAGAACACTCAATCCCTGCTGACAGTCTGGAAGAGGGAGAGAAAATAGATACCAGGGCTGCGGCTATTAAAACCAACAGGCAAATATTTTATTCCAACTCAATTTTCCCTTCCCAAATTACTTTTAAATAATTTTTTTCTCTTTGTGAGAATGTGAATGAGGGTTGTTTGTTTGTTTTCCTGGGGACTCTTCTGTTCAGCTGATCTTCATCTTCCACATTTCAGACAGAGGAGCTTGCAGCCATGACAAGATGTAATCCAAAGTAAAACTGCTTCTGCCTGTGGCCTTGGTTAACCTGCTGGCAATGATACTTGCCTGGGCATGGGGCAGCTGGCTTTTTTACACAGCTCAGCATGGATGTGCTGCCACTCCCAGTCACTTTTAGGACACAGTGAGTTGTTTATACTAATCTTAAAAAAACTCATAATAAAATTGTTCTGCCTTCCTGGGGCCACCACTCCCCAAGACCTTTCCCCTTTCTTGGCTACTGCGGGAGCCTCCTTCCTTTGGCTTCACACCTTTATCAGTAAAAATGATACCAGTACAGAACTGGTTGTCTTCAGGTTCTCTCTTTGAAGGACAGGTTACACTGCTACCCTGTTGTGGCTGTTAGGGACTGAAGATCAGAGAGGACAATGGGGAAGTGGAAGCCTGCTCCCTCTTTTATGCGGAATGGAGGCAGAACATGCCCTTGTGTGAAGTTCAGTAGAGAAAAACTCACATTCCTATGTACCGTGCCATACCAGTCAGCCTGGTACTAATCTTCACGGACCTTTGAAGGCATGAAACAACATGCAGTGTAAATGAAATCTAAGCCACACCATACCAGTTTATTGGTGCCAGCCAGTTTTAGAAGGCTGACATGAGAGCCAAGTGAAACAGGTACCATGGTAGGAGATGTCTTGTACCACCTGCAGGCATGCAGATCTACAGTGCTCACGCAGCATCTGAGTCCAACAGCATGTAAAAAGCTGGTGAACCCACAGCCACTTAGGCTTGAATGCACTTTCCTGGGGAGGAAGTGGCTTTTCCCTTGGAAAGCTCAACTCCCCAGGGTCTGCATGAGGTCAATGGAAAAAGTGATTTCTTCAGAATATGATTCAGAGTGCCTAAGCACAGGCTTATCTTATTGACTACAGAGGAAGCTTAACCTCTGTAGATTTAAACTAGCTTTTGTGAATATCCATATCCTCTTGCCCCTTAGTTGTGGGAGTTACGGTAGTCCTGGACACGGTTAGTCTTTGGTAGGCACATTGCCTACTGAAATTCAGGTGCTGCAGACCCAAGCTAAGAGAAGCTTCTCCACCAGAGCACAGAATGTCCTGTTGGATCCTACTTTGTCCTTTTGTGTTACTCTGGGATGTCAGAAAAGGATTTACAAGTACTGGAAGAATGAAATGAAGTCAAGAAAGGTTGGTTTCTTTAGGGATGGCCTGACTGGAGCTGGAATAATCAGCATCTGTTTCAGTTTAACTGAGTTTTTCATTCCAGCCTTTCTCCCCTTTCAAAGTACAGAAAACTGAAGCCTTTAATTTGCCCTGTCTTTCACTGTAGAGAAAAGTAGGAGTTTCTAACAGCTGATACTATCCTGTCTAGAATATCTACACTAAAAAAATACAGTTTATTATCTGTTGTGAATGAAAAAGCTCTTGCTTGTTTCTGTTGTTTGTAGTGTTGACTTTGACAGATAAATTGTTTGAACTGGTTGACTCTCCATTTATATAATTGAAGATTAGCTTGCTTGATAGCCTGCTGGCTTTGCAGTTTTCCCTTGCACTAAATAAACTGAAGAATTGCTGGCCCTGGGGCAGTTAGGACACAGCACATACTTGAAAAAGTTTGTGTGCATACAAGTAAATAATAGAAAATAATTTTGTGCATGGCATTCTGGATGTGCTGTTTCAGCATTGATATGTCCTGTCTTTTCACCTGGGAGAGCTCCTGTAAGACCTAGGAAGTATCTTTAAAAAATTGCTAACAGCCTGACAAACATAGATAGGTGGCTAATGAGTTGAAAGTTGAAGCTGGCAGGACCAGAACTGTTTTTTACATGATAGTTTTACAACCCTAAGTCACGCTGCTTGGTTTTGAGAACATAGGTACCTTCATCAAACTCTGTCGTTTTATCATACATTTGCTTTGTAGAACCAACTGGACGGAAAAGCAAAAATAATTTGTCACTCAAGTAAGCAGACCTGACTCTGAACACATAAAAGGAACAGACAGCAAAAATAGCAACATCTTACTGTACTGTAGAGTCCTACAACAGAGAATCACATTTTGAGGTTCCCTTTCTTTGCATCCTTCTTTGTATTGCAACAGCATCTAGCACCAAGGAGACGCTTTCGCTCTGGTGGGGCAGTCTCTGTTTTCAATGTGCCAGATCTTATTGTCAGCTGCTCCGTTGGAGTATTAGCTTCCAGACATTGACAAGGGCTCTGAATGTCTGTGTGCATCCTCCAGGTATGGTGTCTGTGCCTAGCACCCTTCCTCTCTCCCCTTCAGCTCCTGAGTTGTGCCAACTATTGCCAGCATTCCCAGTTTTTGTATACTCATAATAAAGGCAGTGGAGCCAAGGGGACACTCAAGGGGAAGATAGAAAAGCAATAACAAAGCCATACACTATTTTCGTGATCGGTATGATGCTCACAAAATGAAATGGGCATTGTCGTGCCATCAGCCTCCAAAAGCACACTCCTCTCCCCCAGAACAACTAAACCCTCGGCTAAGAGACTAAAGCCAAACGTCTGATAAACCAACGATTCAAGAGGAGGGGAAGGAATAGGATAGGGCAGGAAGGTCTGGGTAGATTGAAGCATAGATGAGAGGAAGATAAAACTTAGGACTGGGAGTCTGGAGGTTTGAGACATGATAGAGGGAGATTGAGATTCACAAAGAAAGTGAAACCAGGAATTAGAGGAGTTTTATGCTGAGACTGGCTGGCAAGGAACTGGCAGCAGGGAAGGGACAGAAGGCACAGAATAGTGTTTGCCAGTACAAGGAGACAAGAAGGAAGAGACAGGAAAGTCAAGGGGATAGGTGGTGAGAAGAACCAGACAAGAGCCTGAACTAGGACCTGGCATGGGGAAAAAGCTAGAGGTCCTACTGAAGGTTAAGAAAGGAGAGACAGCCTGGGGAAGGAACAGGTGATCGAAGTCTGGAAGTGGAGGTCAGGCACAGGCAGAGGGGAAGGGAATGGAGTACCAGGGGAGAGCTGTGGGAGGCAGCCCCACACAGGGCAGAGCAGAGGGGTTCCTGGGTGGAAAGGGGTGCAACAGGCTGTGCTTGCTGGGACGTCCCAAATTCCAGAGCTGGAAGTGGGACAGAGCTTCCCCGAGGCTGGCCTTCATGTTGGCTCAGCTGGCAAAGAACTTGCCTCTTGTGCTGTCTGCCACAGCCCGCAGTACAGAAACAACTAGAATTGAGTGTCCTTGGACGAGGCGGTGGCAGCTGCCTGCCTGGGGGAGGAGACCGGGCTTTCTTGTAGTTAGATGACAAAAATTTTACAGTTGGGAGGAGGTAGTGAAAAGGCCACATGACCAAGAGAGAAAGGGTCAATTCATTAGTCTGGCAGCCACTAAATTAAGAAGAGGCAAGTGGGGCTATTCTATCAGAGGTATCTGAATTCAGCCAAGGATGATTCTGAAGTTGCTAGATTGATCTTGTGGTCAGCTTAAGCAAGCTTAGCTAATTAATTGCTTTATTTTAGTTCATTGTGTAAGAGCTAGCTCCTAATAAATCACACCGCTTCGTAGAAACATGCTTGAAACAACTGTGTAAATATTAAATAGCCTTAGGAATGGCCTTATAAATCCTCTGAATAATCCAAATTCCAACACTCATCCCCATCCACTACTGGTCTAGATGGAGGACAACAGACCGCTGTTGCTATCTGTGTCTCTTTCAGTAAAAGGGGCAGAGATCTGTGTTGGCTATACAAAGGTATGAGCATGGCTGATGACCCATAGAGGTGCTGTGGTGCTGTGTGACCCTGCACCAACAGTTGTCCTTTTTAGGAACACAGGAAATGCTACGGGTGTTAAAGGAACATTATGAAGGTTGCAAAGCCAAGCGTTTAAAAGTTAGGCAATGTCCAAATGAAATTGGCAGTGAAACCTTCAGAACCTGTATGCATGTAGGTTATGAAATGCTCATTAATTATACATGCCACTGTATGGGCATCAATAATATCCCCTCCTGTTCATTTCAGTGTGAATGGCAGTAATTCAAGATCCTCACAGTTCTATGGGTTTTCTGGGGCAATGGGGACTGAGGTACCTCTGACCTCTTAAAGAAAGGTATTCAGTCGCAGTACCACAAGGTTCAAAATATGGGCCTGTCAGCGTAGTCTCCTAATCCTGAGAAACCCTTAACTAATACTTCTAAGGACTGTGACTCTTATACTTACCTTCGACACTGGGCCAGGTCTGCGTCGATGAAGATTTGGGGACAAACAGTGCTGATGGAGGCTGAGAGTAGGTTGGAGCTGAGCTCTCCAGCATCCAGTAGGAGGGTATAAAATTAACTACTCCATTTGTGCAGATTAAAAACAAATCTTGTGTGTATGAATTCTGCCTTTGCAAAAATGTCTGTTAGTTCTGATTGTTGGCACAAGTATTACTGTAGTATCGGTCTAATCTCATAAGACATATTTAAGGAATTGCAGCAGAAGGGTGGAGTTACCAGTGTAAATTTCTTGGCTGATTCCTTGTCTAGTGACAATTGTCCTGTCCTGCTTTATATCAGCTTTTTGGTTTTATGTTTCATCATGAAAACAGCAAGCCAGTTGTTTTGAGTATAAAGTAACATTTTTTTTAGATTTCAAATCATATATTTGAAAGCAAAGCAAGCAGAAACAGAAGTAAAATCTCTAACAGAACTGGAGTACATGTGGCATGTATCCTTTGTACATACTTCTTCAAAGCAACTGGGCAGTGGCACTTTGCACACAAAGAGTCTGAGAAATGTAAAGGTACAGTACAGGGTCAACAAAACATTCAGATCTTCCCTATGCGTGGTGAATGCACGCTATGGTCTTTAATACAGAAGATGTAGTTATATGTAGACATCTGTGTGTGTTAAAATAAGCTACACAAGAAGAAATTCTTTCAGGTTCCAAGCTTTTCAGGGCAAAGCTTGCATTTCCATATCTTGTAGGGGATCGGTGCACTGTCTGCACGGAATGTTTTACTGAGTAATAACAACAAAGAAACATCCAGTCATTGTAAGAAATATTGTCATGAGGAAATTACACCTGGTTTCTGCCCTGTGACCCATTATGCCAAAAAGCCAATTATGCTTTTAACGCTGTCCAGCATTTATTAGTAAAAAAGCATGTAGCCACATTGAACTGTCTGGTTTGCCAAAGAATCACACAAAGGAAACTGTCAGAATGCAGCTAATTGAACGTGAATAGCCTCATTTCACTGAAACTAGCCTCGATGGTTGCCAAAAATTGTAAAAAAACTGATGGAAATAGCAGATACTTAGACCTGACTATCTGAGGTAGGAAACGGCTCCGAAATTTACTCATGGTTTTGATTCTGCTGAGGCAGCTGCTGTTCCTTTCGAAGGTGAGCCAGTGGGACCAGTCCAGACCAGCAAGTACTGAGATCAATTAGTAGACTCCCGTTAGCTTTAGTGTGTTTTAGAAATTAGACAGTTGAGCTACTACTGCAGTGCAGAATCCATCTAGGCTCGAAAGGAAAACTGATTGCAACCGCCTGAGAATTTAGCATTAAAAAGCAAAACCTTTCTCAGCAAAATACTGAAAGATCTGTTGTAAGAAGTCATCAAAGAACTTGCTTTTAAATCCCATCTGAAATCAAATGACGACTGAGCGCAGATGCTCTGTCCACTTGAGCGTATTTGTCTACACCGAGGCATGGTTGCCACCTTCTGAATGGCTACCACCATTTCTTGTGGCTCCCATGTATCCCTTGCAGTGCCAGCTTGGTCACGCTTAGCTTGTGGTATCTCCTACAGCAAGAATAGCAGCACATTGGTGTGAGGTTATAGTAGGTGCCAAGTGGGGATGGTCCCGATTTTGTAGAAGAAGGAAACATGGGAATGTCAGAGTCCCCTGGTCCATCTCTTTCATAATGTCTCAGCAGCTAAAGGTGACCAGGAGCAGGGTGGCTGTGTGACGCACGTACAGCACTGAGAAGAGCTACTTCATATGAACTCATTACTTTTAGAATTTCTGATCCTGTCTGTCCTGGGGGCCAAAATCTCCAGTTAGACAGTTGGACTGACGGGAAAATAGCTCCTGTTTCTTGTAACACTTTAATGAGCCCCACGGAGCTATGGGCTGTCCTCCTCACTCGGGGAAATCTTGACAGAAGTTTCTCCCCGGTGTCACAGCGGTGACACGACGGAAGGTTTCACCGGCATGTGCGGCCACGGGGGGTCCGGTGTGAGGCGGCGCAGAGCTGGTTACCGGTTCAGGCTGCCCGACAGCCGCAGCGGTGGGCGCTGAGGGGCGGCGGCGGGGAGGCCCAGGCCGCGACCAGGCCCCGCGGGGCTTACGGGACCCCGAGACAGGCGGCAGAGACAGCGGGGAGCCCCTCCTGAGCGCGCTTTGCTACCGCTCCCGCCCCGGGAGGCCGGTGCCGAGCCCGTACAGCCGGTGCAGAGCCGGTGCCGAGCCCGTACAGCCCTTCCCGCCCCGCCGTCGCCAGGGGCAACCGGGCCACTTCCGCCCGCCGCCAAGATGGCGGCGGCGCCATAACCTGGAAGCGGTCGGTCGCCCCGCGCCTCGGCGGGCCCGCCCCCATGGTGCCGCGGGAGGTCTGTGGGCGGGGAGTCCCGTGACGGCTCGGTGCGCAGAGACGGTGGCCGGCAGGGGCGGGCGGGGAGGGGGGGGGCCGAGCGCGCCTCGGGAGGATGGCGGAGCCGCACGGTACGGGGCGGCCGGGCGCGGGGCCGCGGCGGGCCGGGGGAGGAGGGGTGCGGCGGCGGGGGTCGCCGCCGGCGGGGGCGTCGGGACGCGCTGAGGCGGCGGCTGACAGCGGGCGGGGTGGGCCTGGCGGCGGCCGGGGGCGGCGGCGAAGGAGGCGGGAGGCCGCGGGCACAAAGGCGGGGAGGGCCCGGGCGGCAGGTAACCGGGGGGGGGGCGCGCCCCGAGCCGCCCCAGCGCGGGGGGTCGGCGGCGGGAGGCAGCGGGGCAGCGCGCCCGGGCTCCGTGCACCGGTACCCGGCGAGTGTGTGTGTCTGTGTGTGTGTCTGTGTGTGTGTGCGCGCCCCGGGGGGTGCAGCCCCGCCCGGCAGCCGCGGGGCCCGGGGCAGGTGGGCCGGGCCGGGCCGGGGGCCGCCCGGTGCGGGCGGCGGGGCGGCGGCGGCCGATCGCCCCGCTGGGCTCGGCGGCGGGGCTGCCCCGCTCCTCCGTGCTGCCGGGCGATGGCATCGACCAGCCACCGCCACAACAACAACATAAAAAAAAAAAAAAAGAAAAAAAAAAAAGGAGGAAGCTCCGTTTTACAGCCTCACCTCTCCTCCTCCCCTCCTGCTCCCGGTACCGAGAGCTGGCAGAGAGAAATTTAAGAGACTTCGCGTGTGTGTAGTGGCACTGACGCTCAGGGTAATGATTACCGGCGTTCAGGGTAATGATTACATCTGCTCCTGTGTGTGTGAGTGCTGTCCCCCACCCTCTCGTATAGGCGTGAGGCTCTTTTCCTGTTTCACCCGATTGTGGCAGTTCTGATGGAGCCGGAGTGGCAGAATCTCGTTTCAAAAGTCGTCGCCTTCCTGTCTAGCCAGGTGATTCTCCCGGTATTTAAAACGGAGAGGTGTTGCAGAGAAAGCGGTGTGACAGCTTCCCGCGTGTATTTGTGCCTGTAGAAGGTGCTTTCACCGAGTTGTATGTATCTTTCTCTAGGAAACGGTTAAAAAGCTGTAGTAACCTCAGGTAAGGTGAACGGCCATGTGTGTTGACTAAAATTGCGACTGGGTGTGAGCTATTCAGAAATTCAGCAGAACTGAAGTTTGGTGAAACTGTCTTGCTGCTTGACTTTACTGGCTTATTTAGGAGCAGGTATGGACATGGAATAAAAAGTCACAATGTGTGAGAAAACAGTTAGAAAGTACTGAAATAGTACTAGTAATCTTTAACTCCCGTATTTGAGATGGGACTATGGAAGCATACGCTTTATCCAGTACTGCACATGTGCAGACACTTTCAAGGCAGAATATTCATGATCAAGGAGTTGTAATTGTGTGTATTGTCATTGCTGCAGTAGTTGGTCAGGATTTTTTTTGACTATCAAAGTAGAAATTAAGATGGTTTTAGTAATTACTTTAAGGGTCTTAATTTTCTGCCGTTTCTTTTTTGCATATTTGACTTTCTACTTATTGTTTCTTTTTTACCTTATAAACTGTGTTGTGTGGTTGTTTTTTTTTTTTTTTTTTAAACCACTAGTCATTATTGGATGCTTCTATTTATAAAATCAAGGGCTTAAAGTAGGTGGTGGTCAAATTAAGTCACACTTATTTACAGCCATATTTCAGGCATATGTTGTATGGTGATCTTGATATAATCCTAGCCTGGATTTGGGAAAGATTTAGTGTATCCTCTGAATTTGTTATTACACTGTTGTGCATACATTTTAATTTTAGTAACGCCCTTATCCTCTTAATTCCTGTTGAATGATTTGGGTTTGACTATTTTGGTTTTCTGTGTAATTATTCTTTGCTCTGGATGAGTAAAATGGGAGATTATTTTACTAATTTGAAGCTGGATTCCTTTTAATTTAGGATAATGTTTGTCAGCCATCAGGATTTCTGTACGTGTGGCAAGGCAAAACATGTACATCAGGCAAAACTAATTTTATATGTAATCCTGTAATACAGAAAGATGATTCCAGACAAAGCTCGCCTTGTGTCCACAGCCTTCCTTTGCGGAATACTGAGGAATCCTCAAAGAGGATGCTGTCTTCTGCCACATCCCTCTATTCTGCTCTTTCTAGAAATGTTAAACAATCCCCAACATTTTTTCTCAGGGGTGATGGCAAGGCTAGGGTTGGTAAACAGTGCTGATGGCGAATAGCTGCTGTTCCCAGTCTAGTTTTTCCTTTCCAGCGTGACATATCCGTAAGGCAGGAGGTGCTGGGAGGGGCGTTTCTTTGTTATGTTGACACTTAAATCGCACTGACGGGTGTATTCTCCTCCAGGAGTTTTCTATCACTGAAGGGATTCCTTCAGACGGCGAATATTTTCTCCAGCTGTCTTCCTGCACTCTTAGCCTATGTACAGAAATTAATTGCTCGGAAGATTGCTGTGCGTGTGTGTGCCTTTTAGGAAACCCTTGGATTGATTGTTACTTGGCTGTGGCTTTCTAGAAAAGCGTGTTTCTGCTGAAGCAGTGTGTGTGCAGCGGTCCTGGCTTGTCACCGTGCTAGCCGGCTGCTGCTGACCGGTGCACAGCAACCGTGAAATAGGTGGATGTATGTGCTTGCAGGTGTGCATAGTGGTCATGCATGTTAATTGAATTAAGCCTGTAAAAGTATCTTCTGCTTGTTAGGAGTGAGAAGGATCACCTTCTGTGATCCCCTCTTGGCAAGACTGAGGAAGCCCTGCAAATAACTGAGCTCTCTTTCAGAAAGGTTTAGTATGATGATAAGGAAATAAAACTGTATTAAGGCATCTCAGATGTTTCCAAAATACCGTCGTGGAGAATCTTGGTGGGTGCTAAAAAGGAGCCCTTTCTCTCTAGCATCAGGTTTTCCTTTGTGTCTGAAGAAAGATGAAAACTTGTGTGCGTGGAAGGAGGGGAAGGCAGCGCTCGCCCCTTGCCCTCGCCCGCTGTAGCCCCTGGGATGGCTCAGCCCCGATGCCCACCTCGCCCCTGCCCTCCTCAGCGGGTGGGTTTTGGGTGGCTCCGTGCTTTGCCAGGGTGCAGGGTAGCTCCCGGCCCACGGCCAGTAACGTGTACCCGCGTCCAGCCTGCCATGCCTTCTCGCTCAGCGTGGCTAGCGGCATTTCCCCCCCAGACGCTTCGAGGCTGGTTGCTTTTTATTTTATTTTTTTGTGCGGCAGCTTTGTGGATGCTCTTTTAATTGAAGCAAGGCTTGCTTTCCTCTCTGTCGTTGTAATACCTTGTATTTATTTTTACTGCATGCAACTGCATCTCAGAGGAGATATTTCTGTCTGTCTCTCTCTCTCTGGTGGGTTTGTGTGTGTGTGTGTGTGTGAGAGGGCTGGGGAGGACACGGTAGTGAAGATTAAACAGCCAGTTGTAACTAGATTGTACAGATAAAATGAACCCTTGTTTACATTAAAATTGTAACGGCTGACATAGTCTAGTCTGTTTGGTACAGTAGTTTTTGCTATGTTACAAAATGTACCGGGATAAAATGTAACAGGTTGTATAAAAAGCAGGTAATGTTTTTGGTATTAGCCATTGACCTTAATTTGCTTGGTTTTTGCTGCGTTGCTTGGGCTTGACTGTGTTGTGAAATACACATAACATACTATTAAATCTGGGCATTCTCCAACACCAAATTTGTTTCAATAAAGGCATTTTCAGTATAGCAAAACAATGGTCTCAGGATAAAAAAAGGAATTTTAATTACTAAGAAATTTTCCATCATTAACCTCTAGGTAACAGATATATTTTGTACAGAAATGCAGTGTTTATAATTTCTTTTTTAAAAAAAGTAATTTTATACCATGTAGTTAATTTTAGACTAAGATCACTGCAGTTTAAGAAGTACTTTATCTGTATTGTTCTACAAGAGAAATACATGAGAGAACAGAGCCTATCATATAATTGTAGTCATGCTGATTAGCCTGAGAATATGTTAAGAGGCTGTGAATTGGTGTAGATAAATACTAGGATGCATGGTCAAAGAACTTCTTAAAACAATCTGGCATGCCTGTATACTTGGTTCTTTTAATATTGTTTTACCGTTAGGGTGTACATGTAAAAAAAATAGGAAAGGCTTGAACATACTTGTTTGCTTTTTGGTTTCTCTACAGAGTCGGTATTCTCAGAGTGGATGTACATTAGATCCTGAATTGCACGCCTGCCTTTTTGTTACAAAAAGTGCTGGAGAGTATTTTTTGACACAGGAAAGTATGTAGCTGTTTGTTTATTATTTTTTAGCATAGTTGGAAGTTTGCTACTTGTCTGTTAGTGGTGTTGGGGTTTTGCAGAGAGGAGCAGCCCTGGGGAGGAGAGCTGTGCTCCAGCCCAACTCATCTCGAAAAACATGTGACTGGTGCTCGCAGTAAATTGGTTGTAGCTTGCTCTTACCTTTGCCATGCTAATCCTCTACATGCTTTTGTGTCTTAAAATGCTTCATATTCTACATATGAGCAAGATGTATGGAGTGATCCAGCAGACAGTATTTCCATGGAGCTCTGTTGATCCCATAGATATTGTATCCGGTTCAGTGGACCTGCCTACCCTGTGGTCAGAGGCTTTTTGTTATGCATGCATCCTAATTGTTCTTTCTGTTGGCATTGTACATAGACTGAGGGGGCTGTGCACCAATGCAAATAGCCTTTCTAATACCTTATGCATTTGCATTATAATGGCTGCATAAATATTGCAGCACATCTCAGTTCACTCTCTGCTGCTTTGACTGCTAGGCTTTAAAATAGCTTCTTTCTGTAGCACAGATCTTGTTCGTGGTTGGTATTGCTTTGGGGAGGGGTTCTGAAGCGCATCTTTATTAAATAGTGAAGCCTGTTTGCGATGAGGTGCAATTTTAACTTACCCATGTTCTAGTCTCCCACTCCTTTCAGCCCACAGGTTGATAAAGGCGCTTGGAGGAAAAAAAAATTAAAGCTTGAGCAGTTTTTCACCAACTATTTCTAAACTCACTATATTTGGGATTGCAAAACATGTTTGCTTTAGGCTTGGTTTTGCATTTATTTCCAGAAATCCTATAGCTGTCTGTGGGAATATTTTATGCATAAGGAATGTGAAATGTTGTGCCACCATTGTTTCGGTGCTGAAACATTCGGTGACTCATGACTAACTTTACCAGAAGCACCCCAAATTTCCTTTGAAAGTGTCGATACAGTGATGTGATGGAAAGCAGACACTCTTTTTGGGAACTGGTGGCAGATTGCCATCATCTATCTGTCCGAAGTTTGCTTTACAAAGTTGTTAAATAGAACACCGATTAGCATCACTTACTTGACTCTTACTGATTAGTAGATACATAGAGACTTTAAAAGATGGCATTCTACAATGATTTTTAAAAGGTTTGAATTCATTTCTTGTAGTTACAGCCTTGTTGTTAATGTATTGTGTCAAATTTTGGGAAGGGTAATATATTAAACTATTATTTATATTTCTTTGGTTAATCAGTTGTAATCCTAGGGTTTGTTCTGTCTTACATGGTTTAGTTTGTGAAAACTGCAGCAAGAAAGGTATGTTTAAATCAAATGTTCATTTTTTTTAATATATCTGATGTTAGAAGCTTGTCACTCTCATTTGTTTGCACATATTGAAGCAGTAGTTGTTGCTCAGGTTAAGGATATGATGAATGACCCTGTTGTTGGAAATAAAAGTTTTCTGAAACAGTAAGTGATAGCATTGCAAGAAACCATAAGTTTACTTAGAACTTCTGTATGATGATTGATGATTCATTTATATATGAAGTATTCTGCATAGTGCTGCAAACAACATACGTATTACTATAATACAGTATTTTTAACACTTATTCTGTCAAAAACTTATGTCTACTAGAAGTTTAGAATAAGTATTTGTAGTAATGGGCATGAAAATAGAAGGTTAAATAATGTTAAGTGAAAGAATAAAAACAATCTTGAAACCCTGACACCTGAGAACCTTAAACTGTGTATATTTATGCTTCATGTGTACTTGGATTTTAATTATCCATTAGATATTACAGATAATGTTGGTTTAGTACCTCAAAGAATATGGCAAAACCACTTTAGGATTTGCTATTGTATTTAGATCTATGTTTTCGATGTTTCCTTCCTAAGAGGAATTAGTATTAAATCAGAGATTGAAAAGGTGTTTCATGACATTTAGAATGGTCAGAACGATCCATTGGTCTGGCATGTTATGTTGACTGGGAAGAAAAATAAACGTATTTATTACTTTTATAAAGAAATACCTGACTGTCAGCCAAAAATACCAGGGCCCGATATTTATTTGTAGCCGAGGTGCAGCAGTGATTGTGGGGAGTCGGACTTCTCTCTTTTCTGTTTCCTTTCTCTCACCAGTGTCCCAGTGATCTAAATCTTGGCAAATAGGGGATTTTGCTGTCTCTTCGGTATGAGGCTTCTCTCCTGTGACTGGCAGTAGTGGTAACCTGTCTAATTGTAGTAGGTGAACTGTCCAGTCTTCGTATAATAAGATTTCTCACTGTTGTATTTCTTTTGATGCTGACAGTTAGGTTATAATCTGTTTTGTAATACACAGCATGAAGCGTGTTTATTGATAATTGTTACTGGGAGGAAATACTTGTGTTATGTCAAATACTTAAAGCAAAAAAATATTCTTTTTTGATGTTTTAACTGTTGCATAGATTATTATTTTTTTAAAAATAAAAGAAAGCAATTCAGCGTGTCACTAACTTAAAGCTCGTATAACACAGCAGTGAAGGTCCTGGTAAATCTGTAGATAATTGGCTAAAGCTATACATACAGTGCCACTGCAT
This sequence comes from Strix uralensis, assembly GCF_047716275.1. NCBI lineage: Eukaryota > Metazoa > Chordata > Aves > Strigiformes > Strigidae > Strix > Strix uralensis. The sequence continues at coordinate 31,581,567 of NC_133978.1, forward strand.
GTGCTGAGTAAAGTGCTTTGTGCTGTGGAAGGATTCAGGTTCTTAGCTTCAGTCTTATTTTTCCATCATGTTATACCTAATTCACCAAAATACTGGAGTTTATTCCATCCTCATTAAAAAACATATAACAAAAAAAAATCCTATAATCTCTGTCAGTGCCTCCCTCCCAACTCAACAAAAAAACCCCCAATCAACCCTCAGCTGTCCGAAGCAAGGAAATAATTGAATAATCCTTATTCTCTTCATTAGATGAACTGTTGTATTTCTGAAATTGTGATGGTAGATTATTGTGCTCTTTTATATTCCCCTTCCCCCTCCTCCTTGAGTCAGCCACTGCAGAAAAGCAGAACTGTGTGTTTCTTTTAATTCTAAGGGATAACCGCGCAGAGAGGAGTCGTCTTCAGATTGCTGTAAATGCCAAGTCCTGTTTAGAAGCATTTAGTTACATGGAGTTACTATGTGTAGCAGAGAGAAAATGACTTCACTAGCAAACTATATGGCTCCTGGAGGCATCAGGTGGCTTAATATGTAAACAAAAGTTCACAGCAGTCAAAAATAGATCTTTATAAAAAGAAATAGTGCAAAAAAGTGACCTCCTAAACAAGGAAGTGAAGGGCTACGAGAGAATCCATCTGTGTAGTCCTGCAAAATGCTGATCATAGCGGAATATGAAGGATGTACCATGAAAACCCATTTTGCTGTTGCTTCTGACATAGAGTACATGACTTTTTAAAATGTTTCTTGTAGAGAAATGATTATAAAATCAAAGGGTTTAAAGCCAAGAAAGATCCTATAAAATATGCATAATTTGGAGTGACTTGCACAATTTTCTTATTGAAGGGATGGATGGGTTAAATGAAGCCTCAGTTCAAATGTTCTTGTTAACGTACTAAATCTGTGACAATTACTGTTCTAATAGATTTTAAAATATAATGGCTATTGTACAGTACTTGCAAAACGTAAAATATTTCTTATTAAAGAGAATTTTATAATACTGGCAGTTACATGAGCTATATTGAATTTAAGGGTCTAGATGATTTCACATAAAGGGAAATTTATGTTAGTAAATAACATGAATTAAGGTACCTGGGAACTTGTCTTTGTGCAGCAAATTTTGTTCTGGTGTGTTCCTCTTAACTCTATTGAACTCTTGGACAGCGTGCAGATGATGGCAGATTTCAGGTTATCATATTCGTTTTTCACAGTGGGCTATGTATTTGCTTTTTGGAATATTCAAACAATTGTTTGGCAGCTTTCTTGATAGCATATTGTGTGTGGCAGGCCTGGTTAGGAAGGAAACAAAAGTTTAAATATTATAGCCATGAGTTGTAAGTTGAATAATAAATACAACAACCTGGATTTTTTTTTTTTTCCATGACCTAATCCATAAATTTATTTTCTGTGTCTTAGGTCATCGTTAGGCACATTTTTACAGTAGTAATTTCTCTTCTCTCTTCTTCGTAAGAAGTCTTTAGATAAATGTTGGTAGTTATTTCTTGCATTTAAACTGTATACTGTCTTGTCTTTTAAAACGGGCTCTTTGCAATCCAGCTCTTTTGAGAAGCCCTAAGTCATACCCAAACAGATAACGAGGTTTCAGTTACATGCTCTCACTGTAGTATCATGTTTTCTTCTTCTTCTAAACCGAGATGCTGTTTATTGAACCAATTAGCTGTTGGGTGCAAGCCAGAACTTTCTCCTGAAATCAGAATTAATGAATAAACAAATTACACTGGAAGGATTTCTATTCTCAATGGGCAGGGACAGTTAACGTGTGACAAGGACGTGGTTTGTATCCTGCAACCTTGGTGCCCATGTGTATCTGTGTCTATACTCGGTCCTGCCGAAATCAGTGGGGTAAACTTTTGAGTATGGATCACATGTTCACATCATATATTTGATGGTATGTCTGTGTTGGAATGTTTTTGAAACCATTCCAGCTCTTCTGTAGCCAGCAGATGGGATGCATACGCCTTCATTAACAAGCAGTTAACTCCGCTGGTACGAGTGAATTTTGATCATGCTCTGGGTCTCTGACTTGGCTCTTTCTGCGTTCCAGCTCCCACTGTTTGTTCTGCTCTCTCTAAGAAGAAATTGGCACTAGCATTACATGCTCCTGCCCTCCTGTGGTAATGAAAACCTAAACGTTTTTCTTAAAATCAGGTTGTGTAAAAATAGAAGAGAAAGAGAAGAGAATAAGGGACTAGTTTTTTCTCTTCTGGAGCAGCTGCTTGCATCTCTCAAGATGTACAGTTGCTTTTGGTGAAGTGTTCGGCTTCAAAGGCCCTGAGAAAATCATAGTTATTTCTAAACTTGCTGTTACAGTAGCCTTTTATAGCTTTGAATTAACCTGGCCTTTTTACATGATATGCACTATCCCTTTTGCACTAGAGTAGAGAAACTAAAGCACAGAAATTACGGGGAAGATTTTTTAACAGCAGCAGTGGCAGTGGGATTGTTCTGCCTTCCCTGCTGTGAGCCAGTGGGAGCTGAAACCCAATTCCAGTACCTGCCTTAGGGGGGCTACCCAGCCAGGTGACCCACACCAAGCTCACCACGAATAAGGAGCAGAGGTAGATCCCAACCCCAAACTCCTCACTCCTTCCAGACAAGCAAAAGGTGGAGCAAAGCAAAGGGGTGTGAAACCGTTACTGCTGTGAAATTTTTGTCAGTAATGAAAGCCATGGAGAGTAATGTGTAAGACCTTTGAGCATGTGGTATCATGACAAGTAGTCATGTTGCCTGAAAGGATCCTGAAGTGGTTGTAGTCTGTATGTGACCTCTTGTTTATTTAATGATCCTCTGTATTAATAATACTAAAAGAAAGCTTCTCTCATCTTAGTTTCAAAGCAAATGGTGTATATAAAGTATGGACATACAACTGCAGTCTCTTCAAGCAAATGTTTATGTGTTATTCTCAACATGTAAAGTCTTGGGATGAGAAGTCTGTGTTTGTCACAGCTTTCGCTTCTGTGACTTCCAGTGCCTACTGAAACTTTTTCACTTAAACCTGTCTCGTGTTAGCAGGGACACTTTCACAGTTTGCACACCGTTTGTTCTTTGGGCCAGCTTGTTGGCTGTCTTTCAAAAATATTTAATATAAACTGATCATTTGTCTGCCATGGTAATATAAAAGTAGGCTTTAGAGCTGCTACTACTGATTTTTCCCATTGTTTTGTACTTTTACAATGTCAATTTTTGGTCCCTATTCATATTTGAAGCCACTTAATTAACACTGAAAATACATTACACTCATTTCCATCAAAAGAAATGCTCCAGAATAACTTTCTGTAATCTTTTCTGTAAATTTCTTATTTTGTGACACAGAAACCAGTTAATGCAAGGCAAAAAGATGTATAGAGCATGAAAAGTACTCGTTGCTACTGCTTGTCTGTGTTCCCTTATCCCAGGGTAACATGAGGTATATACTACCTCCATTCATCTTAACCGAGAGTATGTGTGCGTGCCTGAACTTTCTGCAAGTAACTGGTATGCTTTGACCATTGAGTTACTCTGCAAGTCTATCTAGAGGTATAAAGTTTTCAAATAAAACTAGGGGGAGAGAGCGTGGAAGGTTTGTACATGATTGCTACTTTCAAAATGCTGCTGATTATTAGATTTCTATTTAGAAAAAGCATTAGATAACAATGATTTGAACTTTTCTCATGCACTTTTTCAATGATAAACCAGTAACTTGTTTGTCATGTCTGGAGATAATGAGCAAAGGATGATGAGCTGCAGAGAAAGTTCTGCATGGGTTGTGTGTGGCTGTAAAAGTTCGTGGACTGAATTTCAGGTTGTCTGTTTAAGTGCAGAGTGTAAAATGACTGCTCAGACCCTTTTCTCCCTATCAAGAGTAAGCTTTCTTTCCTCTCTGAGCAACTTTCTCAAGCAGCGGAAGGTGAGATGGGCAACAGCCTTGGATACCTATTTAAAATATAATTTTTTATAGAAATTCAGTGTTGTATAACCTATTTATGAACTAAATGAGAGACTAAGGAACTAGTTAACAAGTTTGCATTTGTGGGGTTGTACTTTGGCTTCTCTGTATGTACTGCAGGTGTGTGTATATAGTCATCCAGTACAAACACATGCTGCTTTTCAGTTACCAAAAGTAATTGGGCAGAACTTGATGAATAGAATAGAATTAATGCTGGAAATGTTACTTTTCCCACAGTTTTTGACCACTTTTCAGGTGGTTGCTCTAATATGAGGTTTACATTAATCCAGTAGAGAGATGATAGTTCCAGAACTCCAACACTTAGGATTTATTTGGATTCTGATTTTCCTTGCTGTTGAAACTCTAATTACCAGCTGGTGAGCACTGTAAGTTCTGTTATCAGTCAGATGGGGGGGGACTGGTTGTATGGTCCTTTTTCTTCATCTAATATGACCATGGGCACTTTACATCTGAGAGTGCTGTTTGGTTTTTATTATTATTAATATGCAGCTTTTAGCACTGCCTAGTGCTTGCAGCCTAGTGTAAATAAAATATCCCAGCTTGAAAAGCAGTGACAAAGTGAAATGCGTTTTTCTGGTATGAAAGCTTAAACGTGATCACAGAGCAGACTAATTAGCTAGTGCAAGGAATTTGGTTCTTTTAAGTCAAGCTTCTCATTTGTCTGTAAGGCTCACTTTTCAGTATGAGGTGCTCTGACATGCTGACACCGTTGTAATTGTACCATTATAAGTGATATGTGTGTGTGTGTGTATATATATATATGAAAAAGGAGGGATTGCTTTTCACTGTGAATTTCATGGAATTCACCTGTAGATCACTCCCAGCTTTATTTTGGTACTTTTGATGGCATGTGGTTCTTGAAGAAGTAATGTGGCTTTTATGCAAGTCTTTTAATATTTGAAACAATATCTAGAAATAATAAATAACAAGTTGAGAGCTCCTGATGATAATATAGGTGAGGAAGAAATTTTAACTGGAACAGATGGTATTTTTTTTTTTCAGCTCAATTTAGATTTGCTGCTTTATCTCTTTTTTTTTCTTAATTTTATTTATTTTAAATAAGACTTCAAGGCTTAAGCATGCTTATTGTAACGGTCTTGCCCCATAGAAATATCTGGGCTTTTTTTTCCCTGTGTTTAGGGAAATTATGTTCTTTGCACTTGATGTATCCCTTAAGCTAAGCAGTGTTCTGTTGATTCAGTGTTTAAAAAACTATATAAAAGGAAAATCCAGGAGATGCTGGGTTGATGTTGGGGTATGGCTGTAGCTTCTATTTCTTGTTAAAGTGTTTGTGTTAGTTCTCCTAAGAAGACATTTTAGTTGCTAGGTTCTTAATAATTAAATTTCAGTGAAATCACAGATTTCAACAGCTCAAAAAAACCCCACTTAACCAACCATGATCGTGTTTTCTTGCAGTAGTCTCAAACTAATGTTTTTCTTGAGATACCTATGGTAAACAGCTGGTCTTTCTACTGTAGTTTCTTTAGTGGAAAGATTCAGGTGTCCTTTGTTGGCTTCATGCTTGCTTTTTGAGTGTAAGGACGTGCAAGCTTTTTAATCTTGTAAAAAGTAAAAGCACTGCGTCACTTAACTGAAATAGTAAAATCTTAGATTCTTGTTTTACTTTAGCACTGTGCTAAATAATGATTTTGTTGAAAAATAATCTAATTTCACTGCTGAATGATTTACTGGGTTTTATTGTTTGGTTTTGGGTTTGTTTTTTTTTTTTGAGAGAGGGAGTTGCTTCCTAGTTCTCTGCCTGTGTTTGGAAACTGTTTATTGCTATATGAATACAGATCCCAAAAATAGTGATCAGACACAATTACTATTTGCAGTTATTTGTGATCCCAGAGGGGAAACCCAAATAGGTACAGCCTGTAGGGATCCTCCTTTGCCCAAGGGGTCTGTAACATTTCCAATTTTACAGTATACTGGGTTTGTAGTAGTATTTAAATTAGTTGCTGGTAGTTGATAACTGAATCCCAAATTCAGAGAATGGTGAAACTGATATTTTTTTTTTTTTTCATAGATGCTAGTTTTTCTTTTTGCTGATCTAATGTAGTGTGGAAAGTGAAACAGCCATTTCCTATGCTTTTTCTGGTCTCTCCCAGACATTAAAGATACTGCATTTGCGGTGCTATGTGCAGATATCTGAGTCTGATTTATGGTCACGTGAACTCTGTAAGGCTTGTTCTTAAACAAAACCCCAAGCTTTTTAAGCTTAGTTTTGAAACAGATAGTTTTTTGGTTTCGTTTCTGCTGAAGTTATTTTTATGGATATCTTGCATTTCTTTGTCTTGTTTTCATTCACATGGAAAAATATTGTTTACAAAGTGGTGAATGCTAGTAAGTTCTGTTGCGTTCTGTAGATTTTTGTTTTCATTTAACGTTCAAGCTTTTGTATCTCTGTTAGCAGCTTCATGTATTGTATATGCAAGCATGGATATTATGTTGGAACATATGCAGGGCAGCCTAGCTCGGTAGCAGTCCGCAGGCCAAAATTGCCTTGCAGGGCAATGATTTGCTTCCTTTTTCTGAAGGACGGGTGGAAGGGCTATTTGGGCAGCAAATATTTCGAGCTCTGAACTTTTTCTTAGATAACACTTTGTAGCCTCATCTAGACATACTAGTACCATGGCCAAAGGATGGAGGGGATCGGCAATTTTCTGGCAGATTCCTATAGAATTATGGTGTGATTGTAAATATAAGAGAGGAAGTGGACCCACAAAAGCATCCCTTGAAGATATCACCTTCTGGGGAGAAATGGAGAGTTCTTGAATTAAAATGATGGTTTATTAATAAATACTAGAAGTAGGAAAGAGATGATACTGCATAACATCAAGTATGCCAAATGCAGCCTGCACTAATGAGCCTGACTATGGCAGGGATCATCTGGCCTGGATTTAGTGATAATGTTATTTGCTCTGTAAAATAAGCTAGAGGTTGGTTGTGAGAGAAGTGAGCAGTGAAATAGTATCATCTGCATAGATCTGACATGAGGAATTTAGGAGTTAGAGGACAGTGCACAATGTGTCAAACAGAGGCTGTGATTAAAACCTCTTTCAGTCATGCTTCCAGGTGGTAGTCCTCACAACCTTAGCCTTAGCAAGCAAGAATAATTTTAAATTAAAATTTCCTTATTTGCATCATGTCTGAATTTGATCCTCATAGGATGCTGATTTAATATAAAGTGATTTTATGTGTATCTTCACTTTAAAAAAAGAAATTTAAAATGCATGTTTATAGCATTTAATTATACTTTAATACTAAGCCAATACTGACAGTTGTCAGACCAGTTATGTTACTCACTGTCTGTGTAAGAATTACAGAAACTTTTGGTTTGATAGGAATTTGTGTGATACAGACAAGCAATACTCAGCTCTTCAGATTGCAGCTACTTCACCTTCTGTTTGAGGAACTATTGTCAGAGGATGGAAGAAGGGGAGGAAGGAGGAATTGTGGGGAAGAGATGCTGCCCCCATTTGCACAACCTTATGTCCGAGAATCACAGGAGCTGGAGGCTGGTAGGGAGGAGAAGGTTTCATCAGACACATGCTAATCCTTCAGCCCCACATAGGAATACAAGACTTGATGTAATTTGTCTGTTTCTTGCCTTGCAGCAAAGGGAGGGATGGAGAAAGGCTTGGGACAAGATGGAGGAATATAGCACTGGCATGTTGTGCCTTGCTGCGAAGGGAGTGTATGCTGAGAAGGTGGCGTTGGCCATGCCACGTTGCAGGGGACACACCAGTTCAGGTCCTACTCACCCCGCCTTCTCTAGTTCTGTTCTGCCTGTCTGTCTGCTACTGCTCTCTGCTTGTTATTCCTATATGTTGTCGCAATTATAGTTCCTTGCAGTCCTTACCCAGTACTCCTGTCTCACTTCAGGTAAATGCTGGTGGTTGTCGTCTGTCTTCTATCTGTACCTGTGCTCATGTTCCCTTTCTGGTTCTTTCTGTTTTCCTTGGAAGTGTCATTCTGTTGTTTTGATTCTCTTCCCACTATTTTGGGAATGGTTGAGTAAAAAAAGAACAAATATGTAGCAAGTATTTATTAAAATTAGTTAATCAACTTCCTTGTTAAACTAATCTTTATTTATTTATTTTTAGAGGTTCTGGTACCTCTCCAGTGTTTTATTTTCTTTTTCCTATGGTTCAGGAGCTCTTTCATCACTTCCTCAGATATTCTCCCTGTATCTTCATAGTGTTCATATATAAATATAGTACCCTGATTTTGAACATATTGTTCTGGAGCATATTGTCATACTAAAATTTGTTCAGTCCTTGTAATCTGTTCATGAGTCTCTATACCCATTCTGAGTGCTTTCTGCCTATGTCTAATACTTTTTGGATTACGCTTGTTTTGAAAAGGGCTAATTCTCTTTTAATCTGGATTACTTCAACCAGTACTACTCGTGTGAATGTCATTTAGGTGATTGAAATACCCATCTCCTGCCCTGTGCATCAACGCAAAAATCTAGGCTCCATCACCGGTGAGCTGTGCAGTGGAGGTCGGGTGCGGTACAGGGATGTGCTGCAAGGAGCTGAGAGCAGTCCTCATCTGTGTGCAGCTCAGAGAGGAGCAGATGAGGGCAATCCGAATGCAGTGAATCACCTGCTCTCAGTTCACACCATCTAGTGCAATCCTCTGGTCCATTTATTTAATACGTACAGATTTTGCAAGGTACAAGTATCTGGAGACCAGCAGGTCTGGGGAGGCACTAATGTTGTGCCTGAGCTAGTGTAAAGGTTGCATTTTTCTTAGTCATTTGTCTTATAACTTTTAAATATTCAGAAACAGATCAGATGATTCCTTGCTAAGTTACTTAGACATTTATAAGTGACATCTGTTTTTTGTCTAAAACAAAGGGCAATAAGTTGCAAGAATGTCATTCATTATAAATAGGTATACAGTACAAATTTTTATTTTGCTAGGATAGTGGTATGAACTTGCATGTAGCTCTAAGCTAGCCTGCTTTTTCATCATTTTTTCAGATTTCCAGTATCTTAATTTATTTGGAAGTGGTGAGGTAAAAAGCATCATATTTGTACAGTAGTGTTTAATTCAGTTTGTGTCTAAATTTTTTCCATGACACTTTTTCAGATTAACAGTGCCACTACTTTATACTTTTACAATACACAAGCCTTTCAAGCGTACTAAAGAGTATATCATCCATTTGATTTTTGGCAAGCAGAAATCATGTTTTTCACTATTTCTAGTAAAAATGTCATTGAAGACCTCTTGTTTTTTTATAAAAAAGGATGCCTCATCTGAACAGATTTTGAAGAATCTGCTTGGAAGGGATCATAGTGGTTTTCTTTTTTCTTTTTTATTCTTTTGAAGGAAAACATCTTGTTCCTGTGAAGATACCAAATTTATCATGCGTTTTCCAGGACTGTTAGTATATGTGAAATAATCTTTTAATTGGGCTCCTAGTTATGAGCAGAATAGTATTCAGTGCCGTTTGGAGTCTTTTGGGTGTGAGGCTGGGGCTTAAGGTGTTGCGTGGGTAAGGTTCCTCAACAGCAGGAGTGAGCATGAGGAGTATTCATTGCAGATCTGGACTTTACATGGTTCTTCATAGGAAGGTGAACAGAGCTTGCTTTTTCTTCTGTTTGTTTCAATTTTATCTTCCATCCTGGGAAAGAAATCTCTGGGGTCATCACTGGAATCTTTAAGAATGTGGATGAACTTGCATGAAATTCAAATGTTGTCATTCTTTGGATTTTTTTTTTTGTAATGTTAATTAATGCTTAAATGTGATTGGGGAAAAAAAACATGTAAAAACTAAATAAAAATACTCTTAAGAAGTTATGAAAATTAAGTTTGCAATATAAAGCACTCAAAATTAGGCAGGTGTGAATGAGATGGCTTCTAGTGCTTTAGATAACCATGCTTGTCAGAATGTGTTTAATACATCTCCAATTACCACATACTTTTGCATTCTTTAAGACCCCTTCTCCATGCAACTGTGTATGAGCAGGAGTGGTGTTTTGTTGACTGATTACTGTCTTAGTATTTTTCTATCTGTGATATTCTCTTACATGGAGTTTCTTGCCAGCTGCTTCTTGCCTGCCACCTGTGCCTGCCGGCCTCCTGTCCCTGTTCTTGTTCCAGCTCCTGCCTGTTTCTCCCTTCCCCGTATTTCTCAGCTTTCCTGTGCACAGGAGCTTTTCTCCTCGGCATGGCTGCTGTGACCCCATGGAAGGTGGGGAAGATGGTAGGAGGGTGTCTCAGCCAGATAGGAAAGGCCTGTTCAGCCACTGTGCATTTGACTTGCTCTGTGGGAATGCCTTATATCAAAAGAAGTTGACGTGTAGGAGTCGAGGAGGTGAAACAGGCTCAGGGTTTATGAAATACTCAGCTCTTTGTTGCCAGAGAAATTCCTCACAGTTTTCTTATTAAAGGTTTCAGAATGGTCGGAAGTGAATATGTGGTGAAATTCACTGTGGCATCAGACATCTTCTTAATAGATTTCAAGTCCCTAATCTAAAACAAAAACACCATAGTTGTTACAAAATCAGTGTTAAGATTACCTTTGACATGAACAAAGCAATGTGATTTTACCAGCTCTCAGTCTTATAAACAGCCGAACCAAATAAATTATCATACCTTTTCCCTCTATTCTCATGTCCCCTCAAGGCCCCTCTCCCCAACCCCAAAACAACCCCCAAAAACCCGAGGGCTTGGCAGGCAGCTGCTGGTAAACAGCTTTGAGGAGTGACATCTGAAAAAGCTCAACAGGACTGAAGTAGCCTTTGCCACAGAGCACTGGCTGTATATAGCTGTATACAGTGCTACCTGAATCACCTATAACATGCATCTGCTTGCTTAAGTAGTATTTCACTGCTTTATGTCATTATGTTTAAATCTGTTTTGCTCATGGGGGAAAACAATTGAAAGCTTTGAAAAAGGCTTGGGATCAATTTCATTCTTTATCACCTTATCAGGGTGTATAATGAGCCTACATTTCTATGGTGCTGTTAATTTACAAAGTTCCCCAATATATTTCTAAGTTGGTTTGGCTTCTCCAGCTGTGGTTGAGCATTGTTTCAAGCAGTGATGCAGGACGGTGGTCTGTCCATTGGAACGTGGAAGCTGTTTAACCACGTGCAGTAATGCAGTACAAGAGGGTACGGACAGGGAGGGAATAATGCAAAATCCAGTTGAAACTGTGGGGAGAATCTGGGTGGGCAGAACACAATTAACCTTAGAAATGTAGTGGTTAATAATGAGAATCTAGCTGGAGTGGGCACACATCCTGGTGGGAAAAATACAGCTTCTCTTTGGCAGTTTGTAGTTCTTGCATCTGAATAAGAATACTTGGAGGGCAGAAGTGGTCCATCGCATCATGCTTAAGCAAATGTTTGCTGGGAAAAAGAGAGGAGAGTATTTTAACTTACATCTAGTTATCTGAAATGTAGCAGTTTCTTTGTACTCTTGTTCTATCTGTATACTAACTTGACCTGAATCAGTTTGCTTTCACCAGGTAAAATACATTTATCTGAAAGTGTCAGATTACAAAATTAAACAAAAATACTCACTGGAAGAACATTGGTTAAACAGTAATGGGGAAGATGTGTAGAAATTTTTGACTTTTTCATTCAGAATAGGTTTCCAGTAATATTTAAATATATAATATAAACTTGTAGAAAAATGTCATCCTGAAGAAAACAACTCTGGCTGATCATTGTGCAGTTTTCAAATAAATTTGCTTTTTATTTAATTTAGTTGTAATGAAGCGGAAGTATACACTTAAAATTGGCTCAAATTTGGTTCCGATTATGGTTGTTATCTTTGCTGATCTGAAGAATGCTGATCTGTTCAAGGAGATATTTATTTTCTGAGAGAAGGTCGGATGCAAAATATGTTAATGACTTCTAAAAGTGAGGAGATTTATAATTGGAAACTTGTGGGTAAATATGTATTTTTTTTTTGGACTTTACCAGACACTTGAGTATCTTCCAAACTCACGTATGTTAGTTGAAAAGTAAATGTTGTTGCATATATCCTTTTCTATACATTAGTTATATTTAAACTAGGTGTTCAATAAAATATATCCAAGCTTTTCTCATCTTAGCTGAAGATCAAGAACTGCAAATAATCTTAGCTAGGAAAAAAAAAATTGAACAGGGGCCAGATACTGTGTAGTGCTGAGCTGCCATATGTAGTTATTGTGGCTTTGTCTTCTAGAACTTAGAAGGTAAAGAGTCATCGCTCCTTTTCATGTTCAGAATTGTGTTAAAAGTGCATTTTAAGTTGATTTTTAGATAGGCTTTTTTCCTAGCATGGTAAACCTTTGCAAAGGGATCCTGTGATTTACACAGTCTCTCAGTCCCTTGAATTTTCTGACAATAATTAGTGTCATCCAACACTGAACTTTGTGAAATAGTCATAATTATTACATAAAAGCATGTTGAAGAAGACAAGTAAACTTACTGCATCAATTCAGAGGCAAAGAAATAAAGGAAAGTGTTACAATAAACAATACTTTTGCTTTCTTGCTAGATAATTCTGTGTTGCGGGTAGGAGCCAGGGTAGGATGCTACCCTAGATAGTAATAGAACAATGTTTTATGTAGCTGAGATGGGATTTAGCATGTGGTTTGCCCCAATTTCGGTAAGATCAACATAAGTTATTGATAATATAGATAATTAGTAGATAATATATTACTCTATTGTTGCTTTGTGTGTTTACTTTCTCTTCTGCCCATCATTTGTGTTTTGTCTCCTGTTTTGTTGGATTTGTTTTGATATGCTGTTTTTATTGCTCAGAGGAAATGATGAATAAAAGAAAAATATTTGATGTTGGTTTAAAGTTTGCAATATCACCTTTGGTGGAACCAATACCATTTACTATTAAATTTGTAACAAAGCTGTGTGTGGCAGGCTGCTTCCATTGTTTATAGGAACTGTTGAGGGATCTGATGGTAGCACCTGGGTGCTGTGTAGTGGTAACAGTAAAGGTTTCTTTGCAGTGGAAAGTAAGTTTTGCTACAGCAGGGTGATCTTTATTCAAAGGAGTGTATTGGGTAGATGAGGAGTACTTGCTCTTGTGGAAGGTTGTATGCCACTATAGATGCAGAATTTGTATAGCCACAAAAATGAGATAACTGGATCTTCCTAGACTAATATGTCCATTTAGAATAACCTTTTTTAGGCATATCTAGTTATTGAGACCTGTACTAAGACTGTGAAATTTGTTTCATCTAGCAAGTTACGATTTTCAAATTTCATGTATTATGCAGGATTACACAGCCTGCTGATACAACAAGTTACCATGGAAACGGAGACATGCAGCCCAAAAGGTACATGCTGGGGGGCCACACATGCAGAAAGTACCTTTTTACATATTAAAATAAGCTGCCGCATGGAGTTAGCGGAATTCTTTGTACTTGCTCTTAGAGTCTATTTCTACAAAAACATGAAATGGTATTTTATAACTTGGCCAAAAACTAGTGGGGTTTTTTCCTGTAAAGGAGAAAAAGAGAAAATGCTTCATAAAAATAATGTTGGAGTGCATAGAATGAATCACAGTATGTCTATTTATGTACTTGCTATATGAGTTCAAAGGCAGGGCACAAGATTATTTCTACCCCCTAGGAATTTAAGGTGTAGGTGACTTTCTGTCTGCTTGCATGGAGCCTTTTTGTCATGATAGATCTGGACTTTGGTATGTGACTTGGCATTTAATGCAATGAAGTACTTCCAGAGAGCAGCAACTCTGGTGAGCAGTGAATGAAAAGGTGGATTCGAAAGCTTTGAAATCAGTGGTAACATCCGCATTCCTGTGCGTTTGCCGTGGAAGGGCATGGCTGTTTCGGAAGCTGGGATGGGATGTCCTGGGAGGTATGCCTGGTTCTGTAAGCACAAAGCGGTCAACCTCCAAACATCTCTCGAAACTGATTCGCTTATTTATAGTAACTCCAGCTTTAATTGAAAGTAGGTTTGTAATTAGGTGCCTACAGTTACAGATGTGTCTGCAGATTTAAGAAACCACAAGAAATGTGAGACCAGGTTATGCTCAGCTGTTTGGCAGCCGTGGAAGCAGCAAGCGGGCAAGGGATGGTCTTGGCTGCAGTCCTTTGGCAGATGAAGATATCCTGAAGGGCTTAGTGGGCTGTCAGAGTCCAGACCTCCTCACTTACCCAACGCCACAGGCTTGGGCTGTGCGTGCAGGGAGGCAACAAGCTGCTCCCTCGGTGTGAGAGGGGATTAGGGCGGAGAGTGGGGTCACGTCCAGATACATTGAAATCAGGCTAGACTGGTAGTTTGTAAACTACCATCTGCTGGCTGTTCATTTCCAGGACCAAGATGAATTTAATGGTCAGCCTTTTCTGTTGAACAAGCTGGCCATCGCAGCTGGCACTAAGAACCATTACAGTATTATTCTGCTGCCACTGACCGTCCTGTACTGTAAAATAAAGGGAGTTTTCTTCCCAAAGAAAAGAAAGCGTCTAGCTGGTGAATTTCAGGAGCACTACTTTTGTTGAGATAGATTAGGCAACGTTTTTGATCTGCAGCGGTGCGATGGCTGGTTGTTCCCGTGCTGTCTCCATACCTCTGAATGAGGTTTTGTGTTTAGAGGAGCCGTGCAGCCGCCTGGTGACTGATTCAGCAGTTTACTCCCAGCTGGTCTGTGGTGGCTGCAGCGGCAGAAGCTCAAATGCACTTACGCAGATGAAAGCTCTGTAGGTCAGATGTTTGAAGCTAGCAAATTGTAGGAGAGAATGTGCTTTGTTTGCAAGTGACTTGTTGGCTTAAGCTATCTGGGTTTTGAAATGAAAGTAGTGACCATCTTTTTTTTTGTGTGTGTGGTATTGAGAATGGAAAGTCATTGTAGGCGCTTGGACTAAACTTTAAATTTCATCCATTGCTTATTGATGTGTTCATTTTTGTGGTGCAGTGGAATATGAAGTGTTTTTGGTATAACCCATGCTACTCTAAGTAAAAAGTAAATACTTCTAAGAAGGTAGATTTTTTTTTTTTTATTTCTGTTTGTTGTTTGTTTGTGAACAGGTGTTGCTGCAATTACTAGATAGCATTTGAACTCTGCCTTGTTGTTAAAAACCACTTAGGTCTGACTAATCAGAATTTCCTAGATCAGAATTGTGATCTCAAAATATTTTATTTTTTATTATGTAGTGGAATCATAGTCTGCTTACTCAGGAGTGCCAAGTACGAGGTGATTCCTTATTTCTTTGATGTGTTTAATATTCAGAATGATCCTCTTTGGCTGTTCGGGTTGAAAAGCCCTAGGCATGATGTGTGCCCTTTGGGTTAAGTTTAGTACAAACACAGAATGAAGAGAGAAATCATTCCTATTCCATGATATAAAATTATACATGTAGTAAAGAATTTTCCTTTTAAAGGCAGGCCTGTAGGTTTCCTGCTACATTACAGAAGTAAAATTCTGTTTTGAGTATAATGTATTGGGTTTTAGTGAAAATGATGCCTTAGATATCACATGCTCAGAATATTAGAAATGTTTATGATTTAAAGTGCCTGTTTTGTCTACTGAAACACAGGACAGGAACCAGTAAGTATCTAAGTGAAGCTGTAAAGTGACATTTTGTAAGATGATTTTCCTTTGGCAGAAAAGACTGCTGTTGGTTAGCCTCATTGCTTGAGAGCAAAATATTTCAGCAGTGGGAGAATTTTTTACTTCAATTAACAATTTCTTCTTCAAACCATCCCTGTGAACATACAGGAAACTTTCATATATTTGCAAGTCACAACACACGTAACGCATCCTCTGAGAACTGAGGGATTGCTGAGAGTAACTCATGCAGGGTTGGCCTCTTCTGGAGGGGTCCCACCGCGCTGGGGTGGGAGCAGTGAGACTTGCAGTGGGACTGTGGTGCCATCAGCAAGGTGAGCTTTGGCCACTCCTGCTGGCTGGCTTCCTCCTGCACCTGGGGTTTGGTGACCCCACCATCCCAGCACCAGTTCAACCCTGGTGCCAGTCACCTGCTTAAGAGTTTGTTCATATAAAATCAAAATTAAAAGATGTAGCTGGGGGGAAGTCTTTACTAAGCTGTGAAGTAATATTGGCAGTGGATTTTTTTTTTTTGTAGGTAATAAAGTTGCTCTGCAGTAGTGGGTAGGAGACAGTTTTGTCTTTTACAGCCTTCTGTATAGCAGTTGTGTGAAATGCTTTATCTCAAGCCTCATATTGTATTAGATAATGACCAGGAAGCATCAGTATTTATATTAGCAAGTTGCTGGTGATTATTTTAGTATTATTCCTAGGATTGAAGACATGATTGTTCCTACATTATCAAGTTTTTTATAAAACATTTATCGCATAAATGTTTTGGGTTCTGTTGTTCAGAGTAACTGAAATCTCTTTTCAATTACTTGTACATATGAAAAAAATAATCAGTAAAGTATACAAGGTCCGCGTGTTACTCTTTTTCAGGCAGTGAAGGAAGGTGATACAGTTTAGGCTGAAATTGTGTTTCTGAAGTTTTGTCAGTTACAACTGACAGAAAAAAATAAATACATCTGGTTTATGTTCACCAGACATCAGGAGGAGTGAGTCAAAACTCTGCTGGTTATTTATAGCTATTTACAAATATCTTACTTAAAAAAAAATATTTGGAACAGGGTAGAGACTATTTTCCTTAACTTCTCTAGGAGTTTTATTTTCCTTCATATGCTGTGCCATGCAAGAGTCTTGTTCAGTTTTCCAAGTTCTCCAGCACATAATAGTTAAATGTTTTTATGTCAATTAATATTGACAGGAAGTCGGTTTGAACAGCATTGGAAAATGGAAGTAGTTGGCAGAACTGCCTAATTTCACTGAATTTCCTTTTGCTAAAAATATCTCTAAAAGAAGCTCTCCTTTTGAGATACAGTGAATGCTTGTTTGACTGTAGTTTAGAATTGATGATTCTTGTCCTTTAACCAAAAGGGCTTGACAAATATGAATAACCTTTTGAAACATATTTAGCTTTCTCTGTAATACATGTAATTATGCTCATGTCCTCCAAAAGTTTACATACATGCTTAACTTGATGTATGTGGCTTACCCCATCAGCTTGAATGATCTGCTATAGAAACAAAAGTTCTGCAGAGCTGCTTGTGTGAAGTTGAGCATTTCATTTGTGTGTGTGTTGGTAGTGTTAAGGAGTTCTGAGCATAGTTGCCCTGTTGAGTTTTGTCTCAGAACTCAGTCATTAATGTATGAAATGGCAAGATTTTAGTCCTGCTAACTGAAAGCATACAGCATCAAATATGTATTCTGATTTATATTGCATGCAGATATGTTAAAAATAGTTTTAGACAGGTTGCAATGGCACGTATTAGAAGTTATAAAATAGTAGAAATAGGATGAGTTTCATATAGTTGTTTAGGTCCTGTGCTGCCTCTGCATTATGATACAAGAACACCATACTGTGCTCAGAGGACAGCCTAGAACAGTTTCACAGATTTGGCCAATTTAGGGGGTAAGTCAGCATTATTTAGCTAGTAAGACTTCTTGCTTGGACATCTTTCACTTGTGGAAGTTGGTGATGTATGGTGACTGAGAGGATTTTAAGAAGAGAAAGCGTTGTCTCATGAATTACAGTTTTGCCCTGGCTCTTGTACTTGCTGAGACTTTTTCTACCTGAAATAAAGCGAAGTAGGGAAGAGAGGCTGTGGGGATGTCAAGAGTAACGGGAATCACCAGGACACAAATGTTGCTTTGTGGCAGAGAAGTTCCCTGTTTCACAGAGTAACTGGGTGGAACCTGGCTGGTACCTGCTATGCACCACCACTCTTCAGGGTGGTGGGACCTTCTACTGTTGGGAATCCCAGCCTGGTGAGCGAGAAGGGGGAGACACTGGTGACTTAGGGGTGTCTCAGACTCTGGAGGGGGGAGTCCGTTCCAGTCAAGGCATTTTGTTTGATGTGATTCCCCCTGCATTGGCTTTTATTATGTTTCACCTTGTGAAAATCTCATCGTAAGCTTTTTCTTCTTGTAAGTGCTAGTTGTAGTCATTGTAGGTATTAGAGAATTACTTTATTTGGAAAGAAAGAGGCTAAACCTATGCAAACTATTTTAAATACATTTTGCAGTCTCAGACAGTAATTAAAATCCTCAGTAAAGAGATAAAAATGACATAGGTGCAGTACATTTAACTGTTAGCCTTCTGTCACTCCAAACAGGGAGTATATTTTGAAGGCCTGCTGCACTGTGAGCTTGGCTCGTTTCCGTGTGTTAGAAAACCACGGCTGCCTGTGGCTTGCCTGCAAGTTGACTGCCTCTTAACATCTTTAACTGGGGTGATGTTGAAGTCTCTGGTCATGACCCTTTGTATTGCTCTGAATTTTCTTTGTATGTTTCAGATGATGTTTTTAATGACTTTTCAATTTCTATCCTTTCGTATAGGCAAAAGATCTTTGTTCCTTACCAGAAAATTAAATGTTAAACTGTCATATTGAAACAGGGAGTGTGCACTCCCCCCCATTTTTTTAGGTACAATTAAAGTAATTGCTAATGAAGACAGTGAAATGCATGCACATTATTTGGAGCATTTGCACTACGGAGCTGCTTTCAGCAGTAGTAATCTCCAGCCGTCTTTCCTTGCTGAGGCTCTTTCAAAACCTCCTTCAGCTGCAGTGCACATAAGAAATGAAACAAATCTCATGGTGGGTCCTAGATTTGATTAAATTGATTGAAAGCTCATGAGAGCAGCAGCCCTTTGAGTATTTTGCACTTTAGGGGCTTGATGTGGAGCAGTAGCTACCTGGCACTGCTACATGACTGAGTTTTCTGTGTATTATCAGAATTTAGAAACTGTGTTAGTTCTTGATTCTTTGTGTTACCTTTCATACTGAAAACAAGTTGTCAGGCATTTCAGGCTCCCACCCTTTAGTCAGCTTCATTTTTGCATTTGGAGTCATTACATTTCCTATTGCTGGAGTTTTACAAGCACATAGATTATACACAAGAAGTCTTAAAATATAACGTAGTGACGCTGGTAATCTTGAGGATAGGTCAGGTTAATGGATGGTTTAAAAGCTGGGTGGTAATCTTAAGGATGCAGTAAGGAACCGGCTGGTGCTGCTTTAGAGAGCTGTGTTGGAGAAAATTTCCAAGTTCAAAGCTGTTATTGCTTGCTGCTGCTAGCAAACAGCCATAGTCCTTTACAACAGAGTTGTCTACAACACAGTAACTGGAGGCAGTAGGGTTTTTTGATATTATGGGGTTTGTAGCACACACTTTGTGATACTGCAGCAGTAATGAATCAGGGTGAAGGACTGGAAGATGCCTCCTGGGGGAGGCTCTCTTTTGAGCTTTGTTACTAAACGGCTTGATTTGCAGCTGAGGTAAAGTCGCTTGCCCTTCTTACTGTCCTTAAATAGATCATCTTCACTTTATTTTTTAATGTGAGCAAATATATTGAGCAAGGTGGGCTTCTCTGTGTTCTCCAAGCATATGTTTATACTTGAAGGCAAGCATACGTAGCATAACTGTGCCGTTAAAAATAGTTACTTGAGCTTTGCTAAAAAATGTTTGTAGTTCTAGTACTTGCTGATGGCTTAAGTATGCAAAGTATTATCTAATTGATGTTGATTACAAGCTTTATGAATTTCTGCAGAAGATGGAATGCCAGGACAGTGACACAGCTCTTGTGGAGGTTTTAAGGGTATTTTAACATAGCTGAGGTGGCTGGGGAGACAAGGTACTCTTCTGAGATACAAACAAACTTTCTTTATCAGTGAATGCTGCATAACAAAGGGAAGTTGATTCTAGGCTAAAAGGTGGATTAACATGGAGACATGAAATTATTGTTGCCATTGATTGACCGTC
This sequence comes from Strix uralensis, assembly GCF_047716275.1. NCBI lineage: Eukaryota > Metazoa > Chordata > Aves > Strigiformes > Strigidae > Strix > Strix uralensis. The sequence continues at coordinate 31,601,329 of NC_133978.1, forward strand.
TATTTTCTTCCACAAAGATACATTCAGAAATCTCTCCAGAGTATTCAGCATTGTGAAGTTCTTGGGCATGTCATGTGTTTTGAATTGGAACATGAAGCAAAACTACTTTCTGTGATGCATGATGATTTTGTAAAAATGGAAATGGGACTCTAAAGGTTTCAGATACCTGTTCCCTTATTAGGCTGCATTATAATCATTGAGGGGGGGAAAATTCAAGATACTGTCTAAAGATATATCTTATTCTCATGAGAAATTAATTCATAATTTTGCTTGTCTTGAAGCATAATATTATTTCTTCTGAGAGTTCAGCTGACTTTCTGATAGGTTTATTTTAAAAATCCCCATGTTTGCATCTTCAAAGCACGTGAAGCTGGTGACAACTTTTTGCTTCTTGTTAAAAGCAGAGACCTGCGGTTCAGAGACGGTCAGAAGAGAGATCTTGAGGTGGAGAGTTCATGTTACAGTAGCATATTAGATTTCACTGTAGATTGAATTGAGACTCTTTTGTGCTGAAAGAATAAGCCTGTACAGATTTCTTTGAAGAGGCAGGCACTTAAGATTATAGCAAATCTTTATGGACTGATTGAGCATGGAGGGGAGAGAGAATGTTCATGTTGATGACCAGGGTGTTGTGCTAAGAACTAGCTAGGACATATGACAGTGACTCAAACATAGTACTGAAGGCAGTATTATGTTTTAAGAATTGTAACTTTTCTTTCCTCACGTGTACTAATGAGCACAGCTCTTTGACCACAGTGGGTCTTCTGAGCAATATGTGTAGTATTTTTGGTTTAGCACTGGGTTTTTCATTGACATTTGAAGAGAAGGACAAATCATTAGCCTGAGTTAGTGAGCACAGGCTTGATGTAGAAACACTCAACACTAACTTTGGCTTCTCTTCTCTCTGTGTTACAGAAATACTAATACGGAGCATTTGACCTTCTAATCTCTACAGTTGAATCTTCTGATACCAGGATTAGGAAAGAGTGCCTTCAGAACCAATATGTAGCAAATGGGTATCACACCTCCGAAGCTCCTCCCTTGGTTCGACGCTTGCATGTTTTAAGGATCCTTGTCACCCCAGCAGTGAATTGTTCTTGTGAACTTCAGAAACAGATTTCATGTGGTGCTTGCTAAACATTGAGTCACCATGAGTAGTAATCTAGGAAAAGAAAAGGACTGTAAAGAGAAGGATCCAAAAGTCCCATCATCAAAAGAAAGGGAGAAGGAGGCCAAAGCCTCTGGAGGATTTGGGAAAGAGAGCAAAGAAAAGGAGCCTAAGACCAAAGGGAAAGATGCCAAAGATGGAAAGAAGGACTCCAGTAGCACGCAGCCTGGGGTAGCTTTTTCAGTGGACAATACGATAAAAAGACCTAACCCAGCCACAGGTACCCGCAAAAAATCCAGCAATGCTGAAGTGATCAAAGAGCTAAATAAATGCCGGGAAGAGAATTCAATGCGCTTGGACTTGTCCAAGAGGTCTATACACATGCTTCCATCAGCTATCAAAGAGCTAACGCAGTTAACAGAACTTTATTTATACAGTAACAAACTGCAGTCCCTACCGGCAGAGGTGGGCTGTCTTGTGAACCTGATGACACTGGCCCTGAGTGAAAACTCACTTACCAGTTTGCCTGACTCTCTTGATAACTTGAAGAAACTGCGCATGCTTGACCTGCGGCATAACAAACTTAGAGAAATCCCTTCGGTGGTGTATAGGCTAAGCTCTCTCGCCACTCTTTACCTACGCTTTAATCGTATAACTACTGTGGAAAAGGATATCAAAAACTTGTCAAAGCTCACCATGCTTAGCATACGGGAGAACAAAATCAAGCAACTACCTGCTGAAATTGGTAAGCGATTACACTGATTGAAAGTCTAATTCTATGCTTACATTCATTTTGCAGTTCAGTTAAGTATACATAAACTGCCACTTCTCCAGGTGCCCTTCTTCAATTAAAACTTCATAAAATTATGCTCCTGATCATACTGTTGCAGTGTTAGCTTATGTTGAGAGTAATCTTGGATATATATATATATGTTTTTAAAACAACAAAAGCCCTTTTTCTTCATCTATCATCTTAAAATCAGATGTATCATGTTTTCATCTTTGCCTTGTGCTTTCACATATTGTGTCTTCAGAGCCCAGATGGTTTAAAAAAAAAAAGATACAGGGGCATATTTCATTTTAAGATTCCTTTATAAATCATTTATGAACTGTTGCAAGTTATAAACACATTATGGGCATGTTACAGAGGGGTGTGAGCATGGTAATACAAAGTAGAATAGGTAGCTACATGCTGTTACCATGAGCAAGCTTTGGATGCCGTAACAGTTAACAATGTAGGTTAATGATTCGTGAAAGCCTCTACCTTTTATAAGTCATGAATATATGAATACATGGATTCTTAATATAAACTGACCAAATGTTGTATGCATGGCTGATGATTCTTATGACTTTTTAATGAATAATATTTGTTTTTCCAAACATTGTTGCAAAAGTTTGAAAGATGGTGAGATAGTATGAAAGTGGCTCATTAATTTAAATAGTTTATTATAAAAATGTGCTGGAATAGCTGTATATCAAGAACTCCTAAGTTGTTCCTAATTGGTTCTGATTCATGGAAAACATCTCTATCACACTGTTCTCAAGCAATATTTGAACAACATATGAGCCTCATAAAAGGGAGATTCTAACAGTGGGTTTTTTTCTATGCATTACCAGTTTTTAAAATGCAGGGATAGCTTAGTCCCTTTAGGGGGAGGGGGAACATAAGCTTCACGCAGTTAAGAAACTGCTTTGACTTTCTTCAAGTGTGGAAAAAAGCCTGTAAAAGCCCTTGTAACACTGTGAGTAATAATTCCTGTGCCTTGTTTTTAAAAGCTGATGTGGGGCTTGTTCCTGTTAACCAAGCCAGTGCATGAGTATGTTAAGTGTTACTGAAGTTGGCCCCTATGCTCACTAGTTTTGCAAAGCTTGGGAAGTGCTCTTGTTTGGATCCCCAATAGATCTGTTTCAAATCAGCAGTGTTTGCCTCTCTTCTGCACATTGATATGAAAGATACATGAGATAACATGTTCTTGATGGCAGGAACTCCTGGGCATGTCTGAAACTGCTAATCATGTTACCAGCAGTGTCCGGTACAGACAGTTTCTGTACATGATAACAGGAGCGAAGAAATGTAGTGAGGCTTTTGGTCCGAGTCTTTGGCTCCCTGTAGCAGCTATTGGCATGGATTTTACTATAGCCACAGAAATGCTTTTTAGCTAGGCAAAAATTAAATGGTTAATGTGGTATGTTTTCGATCAGTGTGGCTTTTTGAGTTGGCACGAGCATCTCAGCAGTCTTGGGAATTTCCCCTGGGAGAACTAAGAAATTGTAATTTTGATCTATTTTGACACTTCAGTTTAAGTCCAAGAGCCTCTTTGAATCTTTTACTAATCAAAGAATCATCCTGGAAACCATGGGGCTAATGTTTGCAAAAAAGCCCCAACACACCGCGTATTTCTACATACGTTGAAGAAACTATGGCCGATTTAGTTGGTTGAGCTGTAATACACAATTGTCAGTACTTTACCTGGGTCTGTTTGTGACTCAGTTATTAAATGTACTCTAGCAAAGAGTCGGCTTCTGAGGTTCAACTGGGGATACTACTGTGTAAATTTAAATTAATACTAGTGTGTGAAGAAAAAACTTTTGTGAGATGTTGCATTCCAGTGTTCGGGGTTGCCCTTTAGAAACTTTTTGTAGGTGTATTTGATACTGCAGACGTTATTGTTGCTGCTGGAACCTCTTTGTTTCTTAACTGTTTTGTTGAATTCTTATGGTTAAATTTACATTAAAGTATATAATTTCTGTATGTGTTTGTTCACAGTGGTCTTGAAAGAGATCATGTCTAACAGTTTCTTGGAGAAATTTAGTAGATACAAGTATCATGAACAAATATATGTGACTCGCTTCTTTCTTTTGTATTTTTTCAGTCTTGATATACGTACAGGCAGTGTTCTCAGTTCTTTATCAAACCCTAGCTTGAGAACATTAACTACTTCTGTCTTTGTATCCAGCAGTTAGTCGTGCCTTTATTTGTATTGTGAGAATGCCTGTGTTCCTTGTTACGGGTCAGCACCTCATTGTGGAAGGCACTTTAGAAGCACAAATGCAGGACGACTGTCACCCTTATGAAGAATTTAGAAGGGAAATCACTATGTTCAACAGCATCCTTTTTTATTCAAAGTAAATTTCCCTGTCTTGCCTGTAATTTAATCATCTGAAAAATAAATTAATGAAAGGATTTCTAAGTTTAAGTAACACAACTAATTTTAACTGTTAAGCCATATGGAACAGGTGTTTGAAAACCTTTTTCCTCAAATAGTAACAACAGACAAGATAGTTTAACTTTTGTAATTGATTTCTACTCACTCACTTTCATGTATCTTTGTTCTAGTAAAAAGATGAAATGTTTGAATTGGAAACACAGCTGAAAAATGAAACTGCTGAGAAATGTATTTCTTACTTTGTGATGGAATTTCTCTGTTTCTTTACACACTTGTTATTTTTCTACATTTTGTATGTGTACTTTAAAAAAACCCTTTCCTTTTAAGTCCTGGTGATTTTAATCCCTTGTACAATTCCTAAATGCTATATACAAGCACTTATGATTGTCAGCTCGCAGATAACACAAAAATTTTTGTTGCTGCAAAGCGGGAAGTAAAATGAGGCCATTATCTTTTATAAAGCAATATCATGTGGAGCATTTCAAATTCTTTTTGAAAATACCCCATTGTTCTAAGGCCTAAGGCTCACATATCTGATGGTAAGCTAGTGTGCTTGTTCATCTTTTTTAAAATTCAAAGCTTATGTAACCTGCTGACTTGTCCAGCAAGGAAGATTTAGCTACAGTGTGTTCATGTTGCTAATCTGGTACACAACTGTGTGAAGAATCCTGAAGAAAACCTTTACTGTGTCTTTTGGAGGTAGATATGCTGCAAAAGGTTTCCCTGGACAAATAAAAAATTAAAGCCCTGGACTTCAGCTTGAAAGGTGGGATGTTGCTACTGTTCCCTCAAAGAGCCAGCATTGAGTGTGATGAGATTGAAGTCTTACCCTGGTGCTAGACAATTGTGCTGGCTTTCACTACCGCTGAAGACAAAATATCAGTTCTGTATAATTATAAAAGGCTTTCCAACTTTAGGACCTTACTGCTTTAAAATAAAGGGTCACCTATTTGTGAGCAATCATCCCATTTAATTACTTTTCTAGGAATCTTTAGTCTCAAGCCTTATAAAATAAAGTTTATTCTTCTTCTACTCTCAGTGAAAGAAATTGAAAGTAGGTCCTGGAGTCTTAACTACTCTGATATTTGAGACCTTTCTTCCAACACCCATATGTCTATGACTAGTTGATTTTTGCACCAGTGATGTTTCACTGTTCAGGCTGAGCATGCTTGATTAGTTTAAATATACCATTCCAGATGAGAGTTTCCCTCTTTGTGCTGGAGATAACTCTGTGCATCTGGATCATATTGCAACTTTGTTAGACTTATACAAACTCTCTTGTGACCGCCTAAGACACTGCACTCTTTGCCTTCTCTCTTCTCCCTCTCTGCCAGAGGTTGCCCCTGAGTTCCTGGTAGAAACATACTTGGTTTTGCACTACTAAATTTCGTACAGTTTCCATTATTTTTAGTTACCTGTTTCTTCCAGTGCCTCTAGCTTGCTAGGAAACCCTTGTTTTCTGAGTCATTGCTGAAGAGACTGTACAAGATTGGTCTTGAGGTGGATTCTTAAAAGAGTCCTGGAGAGGTAACCTCCATCCAAGCCAATATTTTACTTTCAGTCCTGTTACGTCCGTAGCAACTCCTCACTGTCTTGACATCTACTACTCTTATTTTCTGCATGGTACCACATCTGACATCTTTGTGGAGTCTAGGTTGACTAGACTGAATAAACTAGATCTTCCATATTTTTGTAGAAAACTGTTAACTTTATGCCAAACTAATATTTTACTTGTATTTTTTCAATTTTTTATTTGTGTCTGTTTTCATGCCTTTTACTTTCATGCCTTTCGTTAATGTTTCCTGCAAATTCTGTTGGTATGCATAGTGTTTAGATGACTCTGAGGTTGTCAGAATCTTCCTTTGTTATTTCTCCTATCTTAAATTTTGAATTGATAGTTTCCAATCCTATGGTAGTGTTCCTTGTTTGATAGATGTCATGTAGAAACTATACTACTGGTCATATGATTTCAAAATAAGTTTTTAGAAATGCTTATCTAGAACATCTACTGCTCGCTGTGCAAGCATACAGTATTAACACTTGTTAGAAATAGATTCCTTTTAGGGAAACCTGAAACAAACTCTAAAACATTTCTTAAAAGCCCAAGTGAAGGTAAAACATTTAACAAAATGTTGTCTGCAAAACACATAGTTGATTAGTGGTCCTGGAAACTGCTTTAAAACAGTGTTACAGTGTCTTGAGGTGAACCTATCAGCACTGCTGCGCTGCTGCAAAGTAATCTGAAGTTTAGTTCTGTTTTAGCCTTGAAACTGTCTTTAGTAGTTAAACACAAACTTAAATAAGGTGACTACACTGGGGGAAAAGTTGCTTTGCATATAAAACAAACATTTTAGTGAGAAAGAGGAAGTGTTATTATCTATAGTTAGTAAACAGATGTGTATGTTTCTGGTCTTCCCCTCCCCACCCCAGAATGCAGTACCTCTCATTCCCAGGCCTCCAGTTGCTTTATTATAGGTAGGAAGATGACAATATGGTTTTCTGTCTTTTCAATATTCAGAAGACTTCTTAATCTAAAATAGTAGTTTATTCAACTCAATAGAACAAAAAATGAAGAAAATATTATCTGTACTTTGGAAGAAGATAATTTTTTAGTAATTTGGCAAATTCAGGCTCTAGGTACCTAGCAAGTCATTGCTAGTAGTTAGTTATTGGACTTCTCTTAACACTTTTCCAGCAATGTATATATTGCTTCTACATTTTTTTATACAATGGAAATTATTTTAATATACTGCATAGTAAGCTGAGGTCTTGATATGCATTGTGCTATTTTCAAATATAAATAGATTTGTTTGAATAAGATCTAAAAATACTTAAAAATCCATTTAACTGAAAACATATTCTGAGGTTTGGGTTTTTTTTCATGTTTAGCCAAAAGCTCTGTTTGAGTAGCTGAATTAGCGGGAGTTTTCATGAAATGGCTATGCTGATGTGTAACAGCTCCATGATGCTGAAAGGGGCAGTATCCACTTCCCTTCTCACAGATTCCCAGCTGTTCACTCCTCCTGCCTTTTTCATCTGAGCTGTTCCTCGGTGAGCTGATTTATCTCACTAAATGAACAGAAAAATATTGATGGTTTTGCTACTTTTGTTGTCTATTACTTTAGTTAGCTGAAATCAGTGACGTTTCAGATAAGACTGGAACTGGTGTAGGAGGAGGAGTGGGAGAGCATGAACTGGAACAGGATGAGCAGGACTGCCACTTTTGCCTGCACTGAGCTGTTAAATCAGCTTGGCTTGCTGCAGCTCACTTGTGAAACCTCACAGGTAGGCTTGCTCATGTTGCATAAAAGCATGTGAAGTACACGGCAAGTGGTTTGGAGGAGGATGTATTACTGTCTGCAGAGAGCCATTGAAAATCATCGGATTGTATTTTCAGAATCTGTTTTTCTTCCTTTTCCCCTGCTTTCCATGTCTTGTTCCACAAAATGCTGTGTAGCCTCTTTGAGTCCTGGTAGCATTAGCTTAGCCCCACCTTCCTGAAGCAATTTTTGTATGTTTTTATGTATAGTGGTGAGAATTAATTCATGCAAGTTTCTTGATGGCAGAGCTGTTGTTCTTTGTGAACCTAGTCTTTCTTATAAATTGCATCCTACCTAACAGTGGTGATAAATTTTCAGAGTGCATCTTGCCCGGTATCCTGCTTCTGACTGTAGCCCTAAGCAAACGTCCGCGTAAACCCCGGGTAAGTGTATATATGAGGCTTAACCTGACCCCTTTCCCTGATCCAGCTATTTTCATATCAGGGAATTGCTGAGTCTGGTGCAGCTTGTCTCTTTAGTAATTCTCAGTAGACTCCTCTTCCAAGGGCTTGACCATTTTTTCTCTTTAAACTCCTATAAATGCTTTGCATCCTTAACAAGGTCCACAAGTTTGCTTTGAGTGTTGTTCTTGACTAAAAGGTCACTGTTATGCAGATGTTGAATATATATGTATACCAAATGCAAAAGCAGAGGTTAGCTGTTCACTTGGCTGTTGAATCTCTGGTGGCATCCATAAAATAAAACCTTAACGGAAAGGTTTCCATATGGAAGCTTTGCCAAAACACAGTCTGGAGGGATAATTGTGGAAATGAGTTCACAAGGTGGACTCCAGCTTCATCACCATATCTGGTAAATTGTCCATTCCACTGAGATCAAAAAGTTGAAGATTAGAATGGAAGAACGTGAATGCTTTGGTGAGTCAAACAATCAGCATGAGAAGGATGAAAACTACAGAGGAACTATCTTGGGATGAGGCCAAGCAAATGCTTCAATTTGCAGGCTGCTACTTAAGCAAGCCTTTTGCATTTCTTGTATTGAGAGTTTTATTGCATTCCTTCATGTTTTGTTGAAGGAATTGTTTTGCACAATCAAGTTGGTAATACTTTCTTTGCAAAGACAAGGTTGCATCTTATACCATTTTCAGATATTTTTGTCTTAGTGCACACAGCTCAAATAGAAATAATATTGTCAACACGGTTGAAATTACATTTGCATAGTTTCTGCAAGTTTCTTAAGACTCCAAATATTATGTTTTCTGTCTGTGAATGCAACTCTTATTCTGTGGAGAATCTGGTCAGGGCTGTTCTGCAAGGGAAATATTTTTAGATTGTAATTCAGGGAATCTGCCTACACCAGACTTGGAATGTCTCTGAGACTCTCTTCTGTTCTTCCCTCCCCCCATCTACCCAATATTTAGATCATTTGTGGTTTCTTCACTACTTTGAAACTATTTTTCATAACACTTACACCTGTTTGCTTTTCAGTAGCATAGACAGCAAACCAGATGTGTGCAGCTGCATTAGTTCACGTCTGCTCACTCCATGCTGAATATAGTGCCTCCTTATTAAATGACTTATTAGTTGCAAAGCTTTTCAGTGATGCTCTGAATTTCATTTCCCTTTTTTTTTTTAGCAGACCTGACAATATAGAGAAATATTTCTTTGCATTATTTGTATTGAAGAACCCCTTCTTCTGTTTCAGCAGTTTAAAGGAAACCAAATTGTGTTCCAAGGTGGCATGCTGATACCTGCAAACACAGTGGTTGGGAATATTTTTGTATTTTTTGTATTCTAATGTGATAAGAGCATGAAGTTGTGGAAAAAATATAGTCATTGATACGTGTGTGCTGCTCTCTAGAAGTCAGAGAAAATGACTGCTTATTTGGTCCAGTTCTGGTTGCTTGCTTGAGCTGCAGGAAAGGTGAAGAACTTGGTTTTGGCTGGCTTCAGCTTTGATGTCTGGGTTCTGATTCTTGTGAAAGCTCTTGTGGGGACACAGTTTCGTCTTGTCAGCTAGTCAAATTTCTCCTGATTTCATTTTCTTCAGACTGGCTTTAGGATAATGATTAAGTAGTCCTGCCCTTTTGATCTACTTGCAGAGCTTATTGGGATGATGCCCCAAGTGTAATTCCAGTAAATACTGACAGGTTGTTAGAAGTCCAGCTTTCTTTTTTTTTTTTTTTTTTTTAATATCAATGCTGCAATTATTTTTACTGTTTGAATACAGAGGGAAATAATCTCCTCCCTCAGGCTCCCCTTGCTAATGCAGCCCAGTACGTGGTTAGTCTTTATTATTTCAGAGCAAGTACACTTGTTCCACACTCAAAACAGACAGGATCCAAGATGTGACGCTAGGTTCAGCTTCTCCAGGACCCCCTGGTCTTTCCCTGCAGAGCTGTCTCCTCACCAGCTGGTGCGAGGCTGTACCGCTATACAGGGTTATTCTGTGCTAGGTACAAGACTCTGCCTTTGGCTTGGCACTTCATGGGGTTCCTGTTGGTTTATTCTACTGCCCAGCTCAAATCCTGCCTTGAGCCCTAGCTAAGACTGTTTCTTCTACATGTTTCACATGTTTGAAATGTTGTTTGAACATGTTTTTAATTTTATTTATATTTGTTACTTTCAGTTGTAAACAATAAATAAAAAGTGTTTTGCTGTTGTGTCTTGTTGAAGCTTGTTTTAGGCCAGATTTTAAGTCTGTCTTTTCAGTTGAGTTTAGCTTCTGTGTTTTTGAGTGGTTCCCATAACCCTGTTGCACATTTTGCAGATTCTAAATATTTTACTGTGATTATTTCTTATATGAATATGGTATTTTGGTACGTAAGTCACTCATAACCATATTAAAATTGCATTCTTTCTACTCAGTAACTTCTATGTAAGTTATAGTTGTGCAGTAATAATTCAAAATAGCTCTGACTGTTTAACTGTTCTTTTGGGCAGTTGGTAACACACAGCAGAAAGTTCAGGTTGTCACAGTGTTGTACTCAAATCTCATAGAGAGGAAAAAGATTCTGAAACTGTAAAATCGTTTCTATTTTTTTTCTAAAATCAGGACACTTATCCCAAAGAGTTTTACAGATAGACTAAAAATTCTTTCACTTTTTTTTTTTTTTTTTTTCCAGCAGAGAACCTAGTGAGAGATAAATAACTACCAAAGTTATGGGAACTATTTGTAACTTGTTCCCAGCATTGCTGATTTCGGATAATTATTCTTTACAAATTAGCTTACAACCAATGTTCTGACACACCAGCCTGAAGTTCCATTAATATTAGCATTCTCGTCTTCCTCGTACTTTCCATAAGAGTCTTGGTCCTCTTGCTGTGTCATCTGGCCCAGGATTTATCATGTTGTGAAGGATCTCATAATTTTCAATCTGCTTAAGCATGGGCAGGCACGAAATTAATCCAGTGGAAAACAGGCTATATTACAAATTGTGTTTGCTGTCCAAGAGTGTTGCCCACTGAGTGAATTAGTGGTAGGAGACACTGAAGCCCCTCTGCTATTGACCTATACTCTCTCCCTATACAACTGTTAATTTGTGTGTATTTTTATATTTTTTTAATGAAGTTGCATTTTGGTTTTTTTTAGCCAAGAAGAATCTTCAGAGTTATGTAAATCAGGGCCTGTAACTTGGTCCTCTTGTCATAACAGGCTTTCAGGGTTGGCCATGTAATGGGACTGTAATTCTGCCTCGTTATGCAGAAAATATTAGTCATTTCATAATACTGGAGTTTTTCAGCAGGTATATTTAGCTTTGTCATACTATAACATTTAGTCTCTGTGCATGTGAGAACAGTGAGGTAATTGCTCACCCCACCTTTTTTAAGGATTGTTGAGATGTGTACTTAACTGTATTTTTAACAATGTCTTTATCTGGAAGGTGGTTGGGAGTCTTTACAAACTATTCTGAAAAATGTGTGTGAATTGTTTGAAATTTTTATCTTGTAGAACCTTTTAAAATATAAGTTTTTAAAAACCACATAATAGTGTGTAACTAACCATTTTGTGAAGATTATTTATAGAGAAACTGCTTTATGTATTTCAGATGGGCATTGCTTCTACTTCAGAATCTTTTATTGTCAAGCCAGCTAGTACATGCAATTTCTGTCTGCTTTCTTGGTAGATTTTGAGCTTCAATTGCTTTTTTTCCCTTACAATTACAGTGCAACACATTATTTAAAAAAAAGGGAAAAAACCCAAAACCAACCACAAACCCCAGCACCCTTCCTAGTTTGTATTCTAATTGTTCTGAGGATGCTTGTCCCTTCAATGAAGTTGCAAGTAGTCCATAGAGAATCCTTTATCCGCTACTCTGAGCTTAAGATTTGTCTATTTTGGCCGTTACTTGTGGCAGAGAGTTAGTTAATTTTGACTGTGATTAGTATTTCCCTAAAGTAGTACTTGCCCTACTCCAGTGATTTTGGGTGTTTGAACGGTCCTTTGGTGAAGTGATGCTGGAGTTGTCTGCATGGTGAATGGGAGTGGATTTTTCTTTAGTAAACTGCTTTCTGATAAGGCTGATTCTGAGCTGCAGCACATTTCTAGCTGGCGCGTTTCTGTTAAATTGATTAAGATATGAACGTGTTTCAGCAAAGTTTCAGTAGTACACCAGAAAAGAGCAAACATTGATTCTTTTAATATGAATATGATCATGAGCTCCTTGCTCATTAGGCATTTTTCTTTTTGTACCTGAGCAAATCTTTCTTTTAGGAAAGCTTCCTTTTTGGTTTTGACATATGCTTCTTACCCCAGCCAAGCAAAAATGCCAGATTTCAGTTGTAGCTTGGTGAAACTTATTTTCACCTTTTTTTGAGAAGCGTTTTCTTCAGTACAGTTGCCACTGTGCAGACAATAAGGAGGACGCTTTCAATCACTGAAACAAGCTGGCTTTGCATCAGCTCCTAGGAAGAGCATTATGCAGATGGCCTGAAGTTTGGCCTCTTTGTTCTTGCAGATCATTATTTGTTGTATCAATTGTTTATGCCATGTGTTTATCCTGGCATAATTTCTGAAAGAGCTGCTGCAGCAGTGCAGTGCACAGTGTGGCCATTCATGGGGTAAACCACTGCCATCAGCCGGTGAAAGAGCTGCCCCTGTTCCTTAGCTGCTGGCCTGGCGCAGCAAGCTCTCCATGCCCAGAGTGGTTCTGGTCACAGAATCACAGAATCATCTAGGTTGGAAAAGACCTTGAAGATCATCTAGTCCAACCATTAACCTCACACTGATCATTCCCAACTACACCATATCCCTCAGCGCGATGTCGACCCGACTCTTGAACACCTCCAGGGATGGGGACTCCACCACCTCCCTGGGCAGCCCATTCCAATGCCTAACAACCCGTTCTGTAAAGAAATGCTTCCTAATAGCCAGTCTAAACCTTCCCTGGCGCAACTTGAGGCCATTACCTCTTGTTCTATTGCTTGTTACTTGGTTAAAGTGACTCATCCCCATCTCCCCTCAGCCTCCTCTTCTCCAGACTAAACAACCCCAGTTCCCTCAGCTGTGCCTCATAAGACCTGTCCCATGTAGTGGGATGTTTTTGGTAGTGTTGGTCACATTAACTGCAGTGTTGCTGCCTCTCAGATCTCGACGCATTCAGAACAGAGAGCCTGTCACTCCGGACAATAGTTAAAGATAGAGTTTAAGGAGAAGACAGGGCGGATGGTGCTGATCAGGCAGAGGGCGTGACCAGCGTTGGTTTTAAAGGACTGGACTCTTATTTCCTTGTCCCTCTATTTTCCCACACTTGTTCTTAAACCACATTGATTGCCCTCCCTTCCCTAAAGATCCCATAGCAACTCTTACCATCCCAAGTTGCTCCTCCTCTCACCTCATAGTAGGTGTCCAAGGCCCATATGCAGTAACAGCAGTCACTCTGTGAGGTGCTCTGGGACATTTACTCAATGTGATGGGTTTCACACTGGCTGTGGGGCTGATGGCTCTGGGACAGCCCAGTGAGTATTTGGGTTCTCCTACCCACTGCTGGTCGTCCGTATGCCTTTGCATGTGAAGATGAACCTCTACCACATCACCTAAACATTTTTCACCTTGTTAAGCATATTGGATGTAAGAATTTTTTCCATACGTAATGGAGAGCAACAGGAGAAATGTACCTTGAGTGCTTTTTGTTGATTTGCAAACTCTGTTGTGTTTCAGCAATCCAGGTTAAAGTATTGAAAGAATTTCAGTACCAACAGCACTTCACCTCCCCTCTCCTTGTGCCTTTAGGGGGAAAAATGAACATTTTGGTGAGATGCTGTCAAACCATAAGTATTATTACATCCAAGAGCAAGATTCCTTACTGAGCAATGTGAACTAAAAATTAAATACTATAGTATCTCTTGAAATTCCTTTCCTTAAGTCGCTGAACTTCATGATAGGGCTTTAACTTCCACTTGATTTCCGCTCTGAAGTCTAAAATTTGTCTGGCAGTCATCAATCTATTTTATCATTCAAAATTTTTATTAAATGTTTACCAGTGTTGCTTTTTAAAATAATGCCTGCATCTTTATTAAGTACGGCTATACAAATTAAACCAAAGTGTTGGCTTGCCCTTAATTGGCTAAATAAACATGGGCATGTCTTTTCTCTTTTACACTCCCCAGAATTAGCTAGTGAGATGTTTGTTTCAAACGTGTAGCTTGCTGTTTTCAGCAGGTGCAATGAAGTGCAACAAATGTTGCTGCAAAAACCCAAGTCTGTCTTTGACTTCAGCAGATGTAGAGTGGGAAGAGTCAAGTAAATGAGAAATCACTGTGATGAAATGAAATTTATGCCACATTTCAAATTTGACATCATTGGTTTAGGTCTGAAGTGAAAACAAATGAAAACAGCAATCATGAAGTGAAAACTACTGCCCCAAAGTGTACAAAGGTTCTTGAGTTATCTTAGTAAAGATTTGTGGGGTTCCTTGTTTGTTTGAAGGGAAGGATTTTGAAGTCTTAAGCTTTTCTTCCTCCTTCTATTGCCTTCTACACTTTGCCCACTTGTTTTCATGAATAACAAAAAGATGCTCCTACCACAGAACATTAACTCTTGCTCAATTTTTTCTTAAATTTGCTTTCTTCTGCATATTAATGGCATTGAAACGTGTGGTTTATGCAGTGCTGGATACAGCATGTTTGACTATTGACTCTGGTTGCCTGGAATACACTTGAATGCTGATTTAAGAGAGGGGACACACACAGTGGAGGAGATGCTTAAGCACCACCTTTACATTTCCATCTGCCTAGTTTCTAGAAAAACAATTTGCATTAATAAATGCAAGAAATAAGATCAGTTATACGTTAACAGTCTTAGAAAAATGGAATAATGAAGCTGTTGGGGTTGTCTTTTTTTCCTGGCCTTTCACAACTGTTTTGTGATATGTAGTAAGTATTCTGGCTACATGATACTTGCAGCTCTATACAGAGTCTGAATTCATAAATATTTTACGATTTATTAAATTGCTATTTGTGATTATCTGCTGATCTAATGAGTAGACAGTCTACACATTGGAACTTGCCCAAGCTCATCCTGCAGACCTGTGGGAAAATCCTTTAAGGATTGTGTCAAAGATACAACACTGAAGCTTAAAAATAGACATTTGCTCCTCAAAAGGAATTTGCTACTCTTCCAAATTTGTTACTCACTGAGTCATGCTCTTATACACAAATACAGTGACCTCATCTTTACTGGATAGAGTTGAAGCTGTTCAAATCATTTGCATTAATTTCACCTCCATCAGATGCAAAAAACGTGAGTGTGTACACCTGTATTCATGCACACACATTTTTTTTTTTTTAAACCCAACAAGCTATTGCTCAGAACACAGTATGTTTGTCATTATACCAGGTGAAGCTACTGTATGTAGAGAGTTGTGTCTAGCTGACTTTAATGTGTAAATGTCAGGAATGAAGCAGTTCAGAGTAAAGTAGCTCTAAACTCTAAGGAAGTCCAATCTTTTTTAAGGCATAAGAGATAAGCCTTTTATTTCAAAATTTTATTTGCTGTAGCTCTGTTTGCATATATAAAATACAATAATCTATGTGAATAGGTTTACAGTTTACTTATCATATGTTGCCTTTTTTGTGATGACTAAAACTGATTAAAAATAGCACTCAAGATTTTGGGTGGACTATCTAGGTTGTCAGCCTTTCTCTTAATTGTTGATATATGCCTGAAAGTAATTCATGGTATAAAAACATCTTAGTTTCTCAAAATTCAATACAATCCACTTACTCTGTGATGTTTTAAACTTCTAGTCAGCCTGAAACAAGTGTAAGGTATAGGTTTTGTACTCTTACTCCACAGCTTGAACTGTCAGAAGAAAATCAGTAAATAAGTAAGTTTTCTTCAGAGAATCTTTAAAAGCTTTATCTGAGTTTTTAAAAATTGTTGATCAGGTTTTAGATCTGACTGATGAAATTACGATCCTGTAATGCCTTTCTTTCTATGTATAACTTTACGGTAGCAATAGCTTTTTTGAGATTATTCCCAAATCTGTCTGATTCTATTAATCTCTGTGTGGAAGTCATTGTCTAGAGCTGTACATTAAAGAACTTGATGTTTTGGTTTTCTTGTATGCTTTTAGGTGAGTTGTGTAACCTCATAACGCTGGATGTAGCGCACAATCAGCTTGAACATCTTCCAGAAGAGATTGGAAGCTGCACGCAGATCACCAACCTTGACTTGCAGCACAATGAGCTCTTGGACCTGCCAGAAACCATAGGTATGTGAAGAGGCTGGAGAAGAGAAAATAAATCACTATTTCAAAATGTTCAGTAAGAGAAACAAATTTAAGAATCAGTATTTGGTTGGTGACTGTAGAATGACTGGTGTTCAGCTCAAGGCAGCTTCACGCTTGAGATCAAAAGCAAGGTGTGCATGTTACGTTAAATGTAGTTTCTACTTTCTGAATTACATTATTAAATCTAGATGTGCTGCAGAGAATGAGAGTTATAAGGAAAAAAAATCCATCACTTCTAAACTGTGATTTAAGGTGTTCTGTGGTTATGAATAAATAGCTACAGCTTGTCTGTTCATTCTGTAATGAAACTGAGCATATAAAAATAAAAGGCTAAAAGACTCTCAGTTGAAGTGTAATACTTTGGCAAATAGTTTTAATTAACATCCTTGGCTGAAGAAAAATAGAGTGAAAAAGATAAATGTTTTAAATAAATTCTGTATATTTTATGCTTTTCCATAGAAAAACTAAAAAAAAAACCTTCAAAGTCCACAAAGGTCATGTTCTAGTGCAATAAAATACAGAGGATTTGCAACTTAGATGGGAACTAAGACTGAAATAAATACTGTCCTGATCAGTTTCAGCAGCTCATGTAGAATAAAATGACAAAATACAACTTTTCCTAGTTAATTAGATCAGTTTTAAACAGATGGCAGAGAAAGATGCATGCTGTGACTTTAAAAGACAAAACTCAAGGTCATCATGATTTTAAGCTCTTAGTTGTCACCAGAACATACTCAGAAGAATGAACATTATCACTTAAACAATATTTATATTGAACATTTCGTTAATGTACTTTAACACATAGTAAAGTGAATGAGCAGAAGAGTGAGGAACCACTTAACAACACTCCAGGTTTTCTTCTGGCAATAAATCGTTGAATGTGGAGCTACTGTGGCTTTTTGTTTAGAAAGTTTGACCTAAACAGAATTTACATTGATGAAGTATCCACTGGAGCTAAACTTCCTTCCTGGATTGATGATATTTTTAAACTCTGGAGATCCCGTTTCATCTGGAATTTGCATCTAACTTACACAATTCATAAGCACAACCTTTATTTTTGTAGCTATTTTGTAAATCTTATTGAAAGTTGTTTTAAATAAAATTAATATGTAATGTACATGTCATTTAGGAAGTGAGTTCTCTGGATAAACTGCTAATGATGGGAAAAATTCTGTAAGCAACTGTGAGATTTTCATTGTCAGGGCTTCTAGACCACTATTGTTGGTTCTTGTGCAGAACAGTAGTACGACTTACTGAGTTGTGTAGTGACTGACAGTCACCGAGCTTCTCAGAGGACCACAGAAATCTTACTTATAATATGCTGCAAGACTGTGCTTACAGGAAAGGTCTTTGGGTAGGAGAGGCACAAAGTTACTTAGGCAGTTAAGTAATTTCTGATCGATAGGGAGTTGCTGACTATGCAATCAAGATAGTCAGGACTCATCTCTTTCTTCAGAAAGTTACTGTAAGCTTAGGTGGTTTGTCTTTAGTCAGGTTCATACATGGTTGGTCTGGATTTCTGCCAATTTTCTTTGTTTTGTTTTTCCATTGCATTGTCTTTATAGTTTTTTTTAAGTTACGTATTTTTAAATGTATATAGCTGTCTCTTTACATGCTTATCTGAGCTGAATATCAGTGCTACATAGCTCAACAAACCACTGAAGACAGATGAATAATGGTAAGAGACAGCAGTGCACTATCGTGGCTTTAGCTTTACTCTGGTTCAGTTTTTGCTCCACTGAAAAATACCTGTTGTTTGTATTGACCAACATGTAGTAGGTAAGCATTTCTGTTTAGAGTAAAAACTTAAAATCAGAGATTGGTATTTGTGCTACATATAGTTCACAAACAGCCAGAATTGAATACTGAAGGGAAACAATTTTAAACTCCAGCTTAAATGATAATGATCAACCTACATTTACATGTGTTACAGAAAAGGCAGCCATAGCCAGTTCAGCAACATTGGCTTTATTTCTTAGTCATCGGAGTTTTGGTTCAACATTAAAGCAAGTTGTGGCTTGATTTTTAGATTACAGCTTGCTTTGTGGTTAGGATTGTTCAGCGAGAGACTTTGAGTACTGAGAAAAACCCAGCGAGTAAATGGCGCGTGGCGGCCTGGTGTGCATCGCTCGGCGCAGCTGCGGGATGGCCTTTCCAGCCTCTCCATCACTTCCTCCAGTTTCTGTCTCTTCCATACTCGTGGATATCTACCTGGTGTTTGACACAACTGTCTTTTCTTGCAACATTTACACACTGCCAGGTTTCAGTATGCTTAATATGTAAGTGCTGTTAATGTTTCCCCAGTTCAGTCAAACTGGGGTGGGGGTTGCAGACTGGGTACAAAAAAGACCAAGCACATTTGCTCATTATAAATATTTAATGTACTATGAGCCTATGAACCTCCTGTTATGGAACAGACTTTCCATTACCGCCAGGTCTGTCTCCTCCTCCCCCACCAACAACCTTTTGATGGAGGCCTGTTTTTTTTCTTGAGAGAGATGTTTTTGTCAAGCTGCTTTGAAAAACAAACAGTCCCCTTCCTTTTCTATTTCTCCTTCCCCTCAAAAAAGGACCCCTTTCCTCCTTCCCCCACCCAAAATCCTTGCAAAATGCTTCTTAAATTGACTGCTGGACTATCTGACCAAGTTTTGGTTTTACCACAGAAAGATTTCTGGAACAGCCAATGAGAGAAAAAAAAAAAAAAAAAAAAAAAAAAAAGGGTGTTTTCTAAATAACAGTACTGTACTGAAATGTGCCGGAGCTGTGAGGAAGGGATGTTGGAGGGTGACATGCAGGGGAGTGGCAGGGAAGGGATTATGCATCAGCCATGATTACAGAGGTAGTAGAGCCAATATACCCACTCTGTAAAAATACAAAATTCTTGTTTCCACTAAGGCTGTATAAGCATGCTTTCGTGCAGTAACAAATGTCGATTTTAGATATTAGTTGTCAGGAAGTGACCTAATGTCTTGCTTTATAGTTATTGGCTTAATACATTCATATCTGTATTTCTGTTGATTGAAAATTGTAAAGTACTTTGTATATTAGATCACTTCCTGTAAGAAAAATGAGCTTTGTGGAACGGCTTAGCACATTCCAGGAGTCTCAAGTCTATAATCAAAATCATAGTGGGATCTTAGCTGCTTAGTGTTTTAATTGCAGATTTGCCCCCCACCCCCCCTTTTTTTTTTTTTGGAGGGGGGAATTATGATCTACTTTTATTTACACAATGTCTTATCTCTGTATACTTAGCTGCCACACTAATATGTTCACAGTATGTATAAAAGAAGGTGAAGAACATACCATTTATATTAAAATTACTAATTAAACTTTTGAGACAGAAAGCAAATTTTGGGTGGAGTAAAGTGTTTCTTTGGATTAAAAACTAGCTTCGAAAGTTCTGTGCTGCAAATACTACGTTGTGAGTGTTTCCTCTTTGAACTTTTAATTTTAGCATTCTGTACCAATGTGTTCACGATTTCTTATTTAAAAGCACAGAAACTCTTATTTGAGAAAGAAATTCAGCAGGAACAGAATTACAACTTAAAAAAAATTAAGATTCTTGATCTGTTTCCTAATTTTCTAGTTTTGTGTGTATTCACGTGTGCAGTTTGATTATAGTCAAATGTGCCATATTCATGGACATTTAAGGCAACAGACATTTTAATAAGAGAAAGAATAGTCAGTTGTAAGTGTTCCAAAATGATGCTTTAAAAGCACAAAAAATTTCATCACTGGACACACTTTCCAGTGTCTGACATGGCACCGTTCCTAAGAGATGGTGTCTGACATGGCACTGTTCCTAAGAGATGGTTAGGAAAATGAGGCCTATTCAAAGCCCTGAGCTCTACTCCTGCCCTTTGCTGTGATACATTAACTCAGAAGCTGAAATCACAACTCTCATAAAAGTAAATATTATGTGAAGAGGCTTTGCCATTTTTACCAGTGGAAATTGTGCTACAAACTAGGCTTCTAAACCATTTAGCCCCTGTGTCCTTCTGAGGGCACTGTGCTTTTAAAAAATATAGTTGATAAATCATGAAGCATTGTGACCAGAGCTAGGCATATGTAATTGGTACGGCTTAGGTTATACAAAGTGTGGTCGAGAGCTTTAAGTCCCTAGAAGTCCTAGTAAAGATATTTCTGTAGAAAAGTGGAACTACTTTAGAATGGTATTTTAAATTTAGCAGGCTTAGCAAAAACTGGAGAAGTCTTATTCTGAAATGTCTGACGTGCACTGGTCCTGATGAGACCCAGCAGAGCACCTGCAGCTCCCTTGGTGTGCTCAGGGGTGATGTTCATATGTGACTGGTGGGTTTGGTGTTACTAATTACTTGCCATTCTGATGGAGCAAAGTGCACAGGCTCCTACGCCAGCTTTAACGGCAATATTTATATTCTTAAAATTTAAGCACATGACCTAGTGCTTTGTTCGGTGAGCATTCAGTACTTCGCAGGATCAAGTCTGTTTCCATAGACTCACATTGGGAGATCTGATCAGTGTTCGGTGCTTTGTCTAAGGTTTTGTTCTTGGACTATGCTGTTAATGAAACATTTTTAATTAGATTCTGCTAGTATTGGGCAATCACAATAATCTCAGCCTTTTTTTTTTTTTTTTAATCTGGTGGAAAGCAGTGACTCCCACTCTTTTATTTTCATTTTTGGGTTATTATAAGCCTTTTCTAGTTCTCATGGTGGTCTCATAAAGGGAGTGAAGCTTCTGGTTCTTGTTGGCTTCAATTCTAGACTGAGTAAATGTGAAATTGTGTAGAAAATAGTGAGTGTCAGGAGAGGGTAAGTGGGAAGTGACTGCTCACTGCCTCTTCCAACGGCAGAACAGGAGGGATAAAGCAAAGTTGTGAGGTGTTGACCTCAAACCAGTAAAAGCAGACTGTACTGCATGCGATGGGTAGGGAACACTTGGGTGGTAGTGTTCACACAGGTTGCTATAGATGCTAAAAGCTCACAGGGCAATGTGACAATTATGCAGAAGAAAAATGTATCAGTTGCTTCTAAATTCAGGAAGTTGCTGAGCTGCAGGCTGTTGAATCTTCCCCCAGCTCTTGGGGAAGTTTCAGGGTGTGCTTTTCCCTTTTCTTAGGTTCTTCTCTTGGTATCTGCTGTTGGGCATTTTTTTCTGGAGAGAAAATACTAGGTGGATCTCTGGGCTGCATACAATAATTCTTACATTCCTTAATTAGCTAAAATTATAAATGTATATTCATGTGTTATGCGTTTTATGTATTTACTCTATATAGTAGTGCAGACCTAAAAAATTAAATGCATCTGTCGCTTAGGAAAGGTTAGTGTTTTTTCTGAATTGCCAGTTAAGTATAAACTGTTCTTACAATGTGATTTACATTTATATAAATCTTTAATTTCACAGAGAGGTTTTATATTGTCAATTGAAGAGGAAAATAAGGCTACCAATGAAATATTAAATTAAATAAATTTCGGTTGCTTTGTGTTACCGTATAAAGTATGAATCCAGTAAAATGCAGTACTTTCACTGATAGCCCAAAATAAGTCCCAACTATTGCTTTTGACTCTGTTGCAATGTGAAGTGGTTTTTGTATTTTTGTACCACTTTCAGCTAATTATAACTTCCCTTTTTTGTTTTAATAAATAAATCTCCAATGCAAGCCTGATCTACTTAAATATGTATATACTGTTTTTCTTTAAAAGTTAGGCTAGCTTCTATTGGCTTATTACTTCTGAGTTTATTGATTTGATGTGTATTTATTAAAATTTTTTTTTTTGTGTTGTTTTGGTTGGATATTCTTCCTGGTAAGACTAGGATAGGGACAGTTTATTTTAGTGAATGTACATAGCATCACACAGTAATTAGATGTGGAGATATGTACGGATGTATTATAACTGTGGCTCAGCATTTTCAGAATGATTTGTATACTGCAGAAAGAAAAAGTCCATATTCTTATTTTCTTTATGTAAGAAGCAGGCACGAGGAAAGAGTGATTCAAAGGAACACGTCAGAATTGAGACAAGCAGGTCTATTAGTTACATGCATTTTGATGAATGCATGTTAAATGAAGTTGAATTTTCATAGCTTAGTTTCAGAAACAGTCACTAAGAGTTTGTGCTCTCTAACCTTATGCAGGTGTTGTGTGTGGTGCATGTCAGATACTTGAGCCTCTGTCACTCAGGTTTTGCCAGCATCTTGCGTGCATCTCACATATGCAGTTGGCAATGATTACGGTCTTGAATTAGAGTTGAAAAATAAATAACTGCTGACATGGTCATGCTTTAGCCTTAACCTTGAAATAATGAGGGAAAACCTGTCTTTGGTTGATACTGTTAGACTGAAAATAGAGAGGAATCTGCTCTTTTCAAATGGCATTTAAACCAGTAAAGGTGGTAGAGATTAATTTTAAATTCATGTTAAGTAGCTTTCTAATAGATAACATGTTTATGAGAATTCTAGGCTTCATATAAGACTTATATATAGACTTTATATAAGAATATAGGCTTTGTGTAAGGAGGATAATGCACTTTGGTTTGAACAGGATAAAAAATTATGGACACTGCTGACCCTTGTTATTTGTGAATCTGAACCTGCCTCCTACACTGGCCTGGTATATCAGGAGGTATTGGTGGCTGAAAAGAAAAATTAAAATACACTAAAAATCACATTACTATTAAATAAGTAAAATCTGGAGTTCATAAGTCAAACTTTGTGTTGTGTTCAACTATAACTTTGTATTTGGAAGAGTATAATTACATTTCATGCTTTGGCTTTGGTAGTTGGTTGCAATGATCAGGAGGGATTCTCTTCTCTTCTGCAGTTATCCCAAGCAGTTGCCCTCCCTCCCCCATCAGCTATCTGTCCCTATTCCCAAGTTTTCTAAAACATCAGCCTTTAGCCAGAGCATGTTAAACATTAGAGATGTTCCAGCCCTGCAGGTTGTAGAAGAGAATTGACCTCTCTCAGATGATTGATTGGTGACGTGAGTTTACATTCATACAAATCTATAGGGTTTGGTTTAGGAAAGAGCTACCCCCAGATCAGATGAGTAATGACTATGGGATTTTGTTCTGCTTTCCTCTGCAACATGCTCACTGAGATCACCTTCAGGATGTCTTGCCAGACCGGTCACTTCACGCTGTCACAGTGTTGGACATCGGCAGACATCGTCTTTGCTTGTGGAATGCAATTGAAGGTTAAAACAGTTTATCTGAAGCCTTTCGTTTTACTCTACAGCTATCAGGGGAAATGGTTTGCTTTCTGACGAGAGATTAGATTAAACATGTCAACAGCTCCTTTCACCTAAAAATCTGTGAAACTGTTCAACAATTGTCATGGAGTATGGCCGACATCTGGAAAAACTAATATATAGTAAGTACAAAGTGTGATACAGGCATCTTCTGACTTATGGCTATTTTAGGGTAGGAGCACTGTTGAAATATTTGAATGCAATATTTAATCTCTATCCACAGCTGGCCATCTCTAGCTTGTCTAGTCTCTCCTATACAGCTTTCAACTCTTGTAAGGCCCTTAGGTCCCACCTACTTTGTAACATACTCATTGAACCTCTTGGCTTTTTCTTCCATA
Organism: Strix uralensis; assembly: GCF_047716275.1. Lineage (NCBI taxonomy): Eukaryota > Metazoa > Chordata > Aves > Strigiformes > Strigidae > Strix > Strix uralensis. Next base: position 31,625,182 of record NC_133978.1, read on the forward strand.
TTGTCATCTTTGTTATTCTCACTACAAGATTAATGCAGTGTGGTGTATTAAGCTTAATTCATGTATTTTTTTTTTTAAAGTAGCATCAAGTTTGATTTTTTAAACTTTTAAAATTAATTTTGGATGTACTTCTTTTCTATTTTTTAAAAATGAAATCTGGTACCTTTTCTATGCAAAAGAGCAATTTATCTTTCTTAGAAGATCCCTCAGTGAATTAAATGAACTGCGCTCTATGAAATAATGTGTGGTCATGTAAAACCTTATTTAATAGGTAGCTACTCATTGTGTGCAAAGTTTAGTCAAATCAAGATCTAAGAGTATTTATAGAAGTTAGATCATCAGAAATACTTAATAGTGCCATGTTGTTTGTAGCAAGTTCTTGCAATTATCTATTGCATGCTGAAGTTCATGTATACTTTTGATTACAATCTTATGGGGTTTTGATGTGCACAGCTCTTGTAAGATCAATTTGTGTTTTTAACATTATCTGCAGAAGAGTTTTCTCTAGTGAACAGATTTCAAATTGATCTGATGCTTCTCCTAAATAAACTGATCCTGATAGCAAAGTAGTTTGATGAACTAAGTTATATAAAACAGACTAATTATTCCATCTTTTGCAGTAACATTTTGCACTAAGTAATAACCCTTCATCTAAAGATAGGGAATTTGAAGGATTATTTTAACTAAAGGAGGGATGGGAAGAGGTGTGGTAAATCTCAGAAGAAGAGAGGATTTGTCACTCCCTTTAGAAGCACTAGTAGAATTTGAATTAGGGATTTGGATTTCTTTATATTATTCACCAAACCAGTTCCTTTTGATTTTGAAATATTCAAGAAGGAGATATATTGCTCCTACTTGGAGAACCACTTCAGGTGGTCTTTCTAAAAAGTGTGGTTTTCTAAACATGATTTCCTGCTGTATTTCCAGTCTTCTGTTTGTTTTGAGATTGGCAAACACCTATTTTTCTGACTAATATTTTTGAGGTACCTTTAATGAAGAATTTAATTTAAACCATGTATTTAGAGTCCCTTTTATAGTAACCGAGTTTGGTTTAATGTTTCTGGATTTGCATGCTTCCAAGTAATTTTTCATTCATTTCTGTGTGAATTAAATAGCTAGCCCTGAGACACATGCAGTCACTCCAGTGAAGTCATTATGAATTCTGCACTTATGTTGCTTCAAACCTGAGAGCTGCGCAAAGTGGAGCCCACTGATGGGCATTCGTATGCTTTGCTGATGAGAAAATGGACCTGAAACAAGGTGACTGTGTGTAACCTGATTCCCAAGAGTGACTGTTCACACCAAAAAATGAACTAGAACAATTTTTCAGTGACTTTCTGAGGCCTGGCATAAGTTTAGGGCTTAGTCAGGCTTTAGTACCATATTTTTAGAAGTACCAATGGATGGGGAAGTTGAGTTTACAAGGGTTTTTGTAATGGGCTCCCTAAGAAAAAAAGCTGGAAGGGGTTTTGCTTGTTGCTTTTCCTGCTAGTAGCTGCTTTTCAATTATGGTTATCAAACTGTCATGTTCACGAACATCTAGAGCTTCATTCTCTGAGTCACTTTACCTGCAAGGGGCTGCTTTAGAGGAACTGCTGAGGTATGGTTTCAGTGACAGAAATACAACCGCAAATGATCCTGATGACTGCCTGACTGAGTTGATCGTGATCAGTTGTTACGTTCGTTGCCTCATTTCTTAGACTTAACTTGACAGCACATCAGCGGATGGTGCTATCTCAGAAACCAGCAGCTGAACTGGAGAAGATGTAGATGCATGCAGGCACTCTAGAGCAGCTCTGAATATGAGTATCAGCTAGGTAATTCTGAGCTCAGGGAGCTGTAAATGGGATCACTTTTGATAGTGCAATGCACAAGGTGTGCTATTTAGCAACTTGTACCAATTTCTGTTATAAACTGGAGTTTGTCACTTGGTGGTCAGAGAGCTGGTGAGGAGGCCTGAGTGTGTTAGCCAGCTACCCAGTGGCTGGCCCGTGGACCATGGATGCAAATATTAACATCACTGAACTGAGTGTTCCTTCAAAAAAAAGAAAAGAAGAAAAAAAAAAAGAAAGTTTTAACACACTGAGCTCTGAGGATCATCTTTTTTTGTCAGGATGTGAAGATAAAAACTGATAAGGGTTTCTCACTGCGATGAGTTCACAATGAGGTGTGAGTATGAACTCTGATGAGGATGAAAAGATATCTGAGTCTTGTTGACAGAAGACTAAATGTAAATAAATTGGCTATAAATAAATTCTGGCTTGAAATGAGAAGGTGGCCCATACTGCCTGCATCAGCTGGGTGCAGGACAGCCCTTCCAGGAGCAGTGGGAGAGGTGCTACTGATGAAGCATCAGCTGAAATCTTACTGCTTTTGTTCTCAAGAATAACTGTATTTAGTGTTGTGGTGTGTAAAACAGTCACAGGGAATTTGGTGCACGCAGGATGTGTCTTTGTTATGCCTTTGCATCCCTTTCCCATGAAGGAGAAAGATAACTAGTAGAGAAACAGTGATAAAGTTTATTGAGAAATGCTACTTACAATAAGAAAGAAATTACTGGGAGCTGCTATTTATGCTTCCTTTCTGATAATGCCATGAGGATAGCCAACGTATGTCTTTCTCTCTTGGAAAATTACGGTACAGTTTGACTCTCTCTAATGGCTGCCTTGTTTCATTTTTCTGAAATGCCACGTTGCTGGTAGGAAGAGCCATATACATACAACCTGTGCTCACAATCTGGGAATCGGCATAGCGACGTTGTATTGCTAAGCAACAGTTGGCATCATGCTGTCTGCTAGACCCGATCCCCCTTCGTTCTCTTTGCCTGAAAAATCCAGATCAGCATCTAGCTCAAGGCTTAAGTAGTGAAAAAGAATAGTAGATTGAGATCTTCTTACTTTGTGTAAAGTTTGTCATTTGTTTTGTTAGTAAAGCATTAAATAATAATTCAGAGACATGCAGTCAGGATGTGCTTTGTTCATCCCTGGAATGGCAAATCCTAATGATCTTGGTGCTTTGCAGTAGGATGTCTATCGTGTGAAGTGAGACCAGTTTCCTACACGGCCAACAATGCCACATCTCACCAAATATGGCATGAAATAGCTACACTGTGTAGAAAAGTGCGTTTTTATACTAGTGGATTGTAGGAATAAAATAGGTCTTAGTTACTCTTGTTAGTGTGTATATGCACTGTAGGATTTAATCTGAAAAAATGAAGATTTGTGCACTGGAGAGCAATATTAATAGCCCTGGATTTTAAATGCCTTTTTTTGGTTAAGGGAAGACTTTCTTTGTTGCTTCTGCAAAAGCTAATACTTGTTCAGACAGAAAGCACTTTAAAAATATAAATAAAAATCCCAGTGGGAGGTACTACTAGTTAAGCAACTCCAGGTGACTACCCGTTGTTTTAATTTTTGTTTAGTTATTGACAATACTAAGTGAAATTTGTTGCTAAGCTTCTTAGCTAAATATCAGATATGCACTGAAAATTCATCCTCTTCTCTTTCTTGACTTGTAAGACGTGGATGATTTTTGTTCTATATGTTTTTTTGTTTGGTGGGGTTTTTTTTGTTTGGGGTTTTTTTTCTTTCATTGCTCTTGTGAATCTCCATTTTAATCACTACAGTGAATCATAAACCATTCCCAGTTTCCAGTTTTTATTAGCTACATTCCCAGCTACTCAGTGATGTAGGGTCATTCTTACAGTATATTTTGACCAAGTCCAGGAAAGAGGTATTTTGCCACTTCTTTTGTTGAGAATTTTCCTCTGTCTAGCAGATCCCTTTGTAACATTTGTATTAAATTTCATTCTCTATTTCTTTTTTTGTTTAATCCTTTGTTTCCAAGCATATTTCACACACTACATTTACTTCTTCCTTTGTTGTGTTCCAGAAACCTTTGTGTAAGAACGTATGCATAGACATTAATATAGCCTTCATTTAACAAGTATTTAGACTGTACATACTAAGCTTCCTTCATCTTTTAAAATTATTTCTGGTTATTCTTGCTGCCATTTGTTAAATCTTATGTTTCTTTTCTAACGTGTGTTTCTGTTACTTCATTTTGCAGAGCAAAATGTGTTGTGCCATGAGTGGTTGTAAAAATGAGTGTAAAATAGCAAATGTTTTACAAGGAACTGATTGATTGTGTGAATCTGTTCACAAGCTCCACTGGTGTGATGTCTGCACGTGCACAGACACGTTTTCTGATCACAGGAATGAGACAGAAGACCAAGCACTGTTTGTACTATTTGCCAGTTGACTTCAGTGAAGCTCAAGGTCTTACTACCTGTAGGATAGTCTGAATGCCCCAGCACCATATAGTTCAAAGACATTGTTAAGCAGTTGGTTTTGGTCTTGAGTACTTGTTAGACTGTAAAGGTTGGAGCTTCAGATGAGAAATTTTCAATTTGCAAGTTTCTCAAGAATTTTTCTCCAGACAGAAATCCATATCAACTGGGACTTGCAGCCTGGCAATATTCAGAAATATTTTTACATGCACTATTGTCCAGATTTTTGCACACTTCCTTCAGACTTTTCTTTCAGTATTCTTCAGAAAACTTGGAAGGTGGTGGGGTTTCTTTCTGTCACTTTTTTTAAAGACTTTGTTGCTTTTGGAGAATGGCAAAGGGTTTTTTTTTCCCTGTAGAGGAAATTGTTTTGCCAGGACCTCAGCTGTGTGATGTATGCCCGGGTTCTGTAATAGGAGTCATGGCATTGAATGATGCTATCTGTAATTGTAAAAAGTCATTTTGGAGACATCTAGAAAATGATAGAGTTTTTTGTTGGTAGAAAGGTCAAGGTAGGATTTCTACCATAGGACATATGCCTTGCTTGCTTACCGCATTATGCACAATTTGAGAATAATCCTTAATATGCACAATCTACTTCTGCGTGGTTGACTTCAGCATTGGAAAGCACTGTATTCTGTGTATCTCCTGTTTTGGGATGATAGTTCCGTTTCACCATATGAAAGGTTTGAAGTGTAGAGTGTGAGACAACAGAAGAATCTGAAGTCAAACCTTGTTCTGTGCCTCTGTAAATCTAATGATGTATTTATACCTGTTTTCTATCTGTAGGAAATCTGTCCAGTCTAAGTCGTCTTGGCCTGAGGTACAATAGGCTGTCAGCAATTCCGAAGTCTTTAGCAAAATGCAGTGAACTTGATGAACTGAACCTGGAGAACAACAACATTTCTACTTTACCAGAGGTGAGAGTTAGAGGAAGTGAATTGGAGAGGAAATTGATGTTTTGTAGTGAGATTAGAACATGTGGAATTACTTCATCTTAAGTCTGAGGAATACCCTTTGTTTTAATTTATGTGTATGTAATGTGAAATATTGCAATTCTGTACATATTAGGTATATCTAACTAGTATAGAAGAACTAATGTCATACAACTTTAGTCAAAAGTGGGAGCAATACATGTGATTGTATTTGCAGTTCAATCTCTTAAGAAAACCTAAAATAAGGAGTACAGGTTCCCACCATTCAAGCTAGAGAAGTATTTATCAGTGTTTCTGTTTCATGGAGGTGGGGAAGAAGTAGAAGAATGAAAAATGGGATATCTCTTTCCCCATGTAATTGAGGCAAGAATGACCTTTAAGAGAGTGAGTAAAGCTTTTCACAACTACTTGGCCACAGCATTCTCATTTTAATGTGGAAAAGTGTGCTGTTGACACCAATGTGATAGCTTCTGGCAACTCACTGACACACCTTTCATCAGTTATGAAAAACAAAAATTTGCATAATTTTTCAGTTTCCAGTGACTCTGAGGATCACAGGAGAAAGAGAAATCTGTTTTCTTGCTTTTCTTTTCATAGCTGCTGCACTTGATTATCTTAGCCGGGTCTCTCTTGCTTCAAGCTTAGTGTGGGACCAAGAGACATGCCTGTAGTTAGAAGTTCTGGAGACACCTTGTCAATCTCTTCAATTAACATACTCCCTGAACAGAGTGCAGAAGGTCCTAGTCCTCAGTGCATCTGTATTTGTATACACCTTCTCTAGAGCTGTCTGGAAACGTGCCCCTGTGGACTCCAGTTTCACAGTCCTGGATAGCTAGTTGGTTACAGACCATTTTTTAAATACAGCTTTGATGTCTGCAGACTTTGAAACTATTTACACTGCTGGGTTATTCCTTTAAACCTTTTCATTTTCGTAATTTCTTGAGACTATCAGGACAGCAGTGTGTGAGATGCTTGGCTGCATACTGTATACTTTTGGTGCTAGTAAACGTTTAGAGAAAAATGTTTGACTTGAAGCATTAGTGCCTGGGAAGAAAAGGCAGAAAAAAAATCTGGTATGATTGATTCTTATTTTGGATATTTCTTCCATTGCTTTAGAACATTTTGAGGTGAAGGCTTCAGGACACAACATAGAGTTTATATTCTGTTCTGTTTTAATGATGGTCCAAACTGCTTTCCTAAACTGTCATCCCCATTCCACCCTCTCACGCCGTATAAATTACTAGTATACAATGAGTTAAAATGTTATCTAAAGAGATATATAGGAAACTATACATAGAAGAAAATCAAAATGTGTTTGGAGTTAGGCAAAGTACTCATAGTAACAAAGTGCAGTAGCTAACTACTTTCCTTCAGATAAATTTCTGAACTCAGCAGTGATAGACTGAAAACAGAGAATTTAATAAATGTTTGGGTAAAACTATCATTTAAGAAAATAGTACTGAGTGAAAGCCCCCAGGCTGCCTTTAAGATGAGAGCTAAAGTAGCCCACCCCACCCAGACATATTATAAAAGCAACTACAGTATAATTACAAAAAGCTAATGTGAAGGATGATTACTTGCTTTAAAATATGTTCAGTCATAATACAAAACTCTTTATGACTGTGCTGCCTTCTTCATGTATATTTGCCAACAATATGTTAACACTTAAGCTGCTACCTTGCAGGAGTGTATAGTTTATACTGTAATCTGTTTAAAGTAAAACATTCTGTGCTATAATACAAAGAACTGTATTTGTAGAAGAAACATAGCTGAAGCTGCTGACACAATGCCTAATAAATATTTTATCTTAAAAGGATGGGCTGGGAGAAGTCGGCACTGCCTCTCATAGATATAAGAGCATTGTTCTCTTTGTACTGCCAAAGCTCTCTTGCTTCCCTTTAAATGTGTTTAATTACTCTAGGCTATTAGAGTGTATTAGCTAACATATTTTTAATATTTTTTGTATGGAAGCAGACTTCAAAAATGGCTTTTTGAAATGCCAAAATCCATTTGAAGCAATAAAGCGTGTTTGTAACAGAGCTCAGAGACTGCGTAACCCTGGGACAAAGAATAGCCATTAAAGTATAGCTAGAAGCAGTATTTCCTAATCAAAGATTATACTATTTAATGATTAGGTTAGATGAATACTGATTTGAAGATCCAATATTTTATCTTTAGGGGGAAAATTGCTTCACTGATATTTGTTGAGATGCCCCCAGAATTGTAGTTCAGTGCCTAAAGCTTTAGCCGTGACATGTAGGCAAGTCCCTATTTGATCCTGTTTTATTTACAATAATGTTAATAGACTGTTTAGAAAAGTAGCCAAAGCTTTCCTGGTGAAACAGCAAAGCCATGTTCTTAAAGCTTTTACAGTGAATATAGCACTGGAATTGCAATCCAGAAATACTGACATTAGAAATATGGTTGAAATCATTATCTTGTTACCATTCATTCCTGATTGCAGATGTTGCATTATTTATGGTATGTAATACCATGCATAAATCTCCAGTTTCTGTAATACTTAAGCAAATAGGGCTGAATTCAAGTTGGCATAGTAATAAGCAAAGGTGACACTTCAGCAGTAATTTAGATCTCATTATTCATCCCAACAGTTCCAGCAACGTGCTTGGCACGTAGCTAACAGATAAACTCCGAGATCCGCACTGCTGAGATTTTAGAATCTAATTAGATTGCAAAGTGGAATGAGACTCCGGATTCAATGGGCAACCACTGTTATTCAGTTCAACTCCAGGCTTCTTGCTTTTCATTTCTTAAGGGAGAAAAAACCCAAGAAGGTGGAATAGTAACTATTTAGGAATATTTTGAAAACAGGAAAAAACCCTAGAATTTCCAAACCCTCCCCTTTCTATTCTTTTTCTCTGTCCAGTCCGATTATCTGAAACTGTTACAGCCTAAAAGGAAACTTCTACCAGATGTGATTGCAATATGGATTTTTATTAAATTAACAAAGATTTGTACTGGAAGTATCAAATGCTTGTTTGCAGTTGATACTTCTTTGGGCCACACTCTCAACTGTGAGCAGGCATCAAAACTGAGCGAGCTGCTGTTGGGTGGCATCGGCCAGAGCCGGGGCCACAGCTCAGGGTGGACACGCTGCTGACTGCGCCTGCCAGCCGCTGCTGCTGTGATCTTCCGAGCTGCCCAAGGTGTAGCAATGTGGTAATAAAAATTTCCTTTTGGAGGAGAAAAGAGTTACAAAACCTCCTAATCTTGTGCTTTAAAATGTGATATCTTTGCTTTTTTTGCATCTGGATATATGTAAGGAGAAAGGGGGAGATAAGGTAAAGACAGATGACTGTGAGCAGAGTTTGTTGCTGATGGAAGTTTTATCAAATTTAGCACTGGTTTATGTGTTTTGCAACGCTTATTAAGGGGATGGACTTGAGGGGGGAAAAAACATTTCTAAGGAGACTCATGAGGGAAAAGAGATGTATTCAAATAAATCCGTCCTAAGTTCCTGGGTGGTTTTCTTCTCTCTACAGGGTCTTTTATCCAGCCTTGTCAAACTGACTAGTTTAACACTGGCCAGGAACTGCTTCCAGTCCTATCCCGTGGGTGGCCCGTCCCAGTTCTCCACAATCTACTCTCTCAATATGGAGCACAACCGCATCAATAAAATCCCCTTTGGAATTTTCTCTAGAGCTAAAGTATTAAGTAAGCTGAACATGAAGGTAAGGCACAGAAACATGCTGCTGTGTGTAAAATCAATGAGGAGCACTGTTTGCTGCTCCGTGAATTCTGGCAAACTTAATGATACAAGGAATGAATTTATCACGCTGAAGTGGACACTGCTGCTGTCACATCTAGCAACAATTCTGTATTAGTTTAAAAATGTACTATCAAGGTGTTACTGATTTGTCTTTATTTTTGTTAGTTAAGCTGTTGTCACATTTTCTCAAGTTTGAACAATGAAAATAAGAAAGTTGCTTGCAAAGTTCTTAAATATTCATGTGGGACATGAACATATAGTATAGCTTATTTCTGCCCCCCCCCGTTACAGTTTAGATTATAAAGAAAATTATGTAAAATATATTTTTTGAATATATTCTTTCAAAACCTAAGTTTGGAGACTTTTGGCAGTAGCTGTAGAGCACAGAAAAAGAACCTATAAGTCTGTGCTAGGCACACTTAGAGTGAAGAGAACTAGGGAAAAGAGAGTATGTTTTTCTATGAATGGATTTGTGTCAAGTTCTTAAATTATTAAAAATATATATGTAATATTTGATCAGTATCTAGGCTCAGCTACTGTTTTAGAATATTTTTTGGCACAAGTGGATTCTCAATTTGCATTAAGACCATTTTTTTTTTAATCACATACCTGTTTGTAATTTTGCATGTTTACCAGGACTTTGTATGACCTGGGGTTTTTTTTTAGATTTTGTGGTGTCTGGTCTAGATCAAATTTTGTAGCAACATTTTGAGCAGTAAGATGTTCAGATTCATTTCAGATGCTTTCACTCTGAGCCATTAAGGTGTATTTCCTTTGTGGTGTGTTTGTTTTCTTTTTTGTCTTGTTCATTTTTTTGTTTGTGTGGTGGGCTTTTTTGTTTAAGCAAACTCCATATATTTTTAGGATTCCAGCGTTGCTGATAGCATCTTTGTAAGTTATGGTGCGTTTTCTGTTCCTTTTTTTTCCCCCCACATTCCATTGTACTCAGCAAAGAAGGTACAAAAAAGTATTTTAACTACTGGGACACATGAAATCTTGAGAATTTTTCCACTTCAGTTCGTATTAGTAACACAGAGTCAATTCTGTAGCTCTAGGTTGGGATTGCTTATTAAGTTTGGAGGAATTTAAAAAATACTTGGCCAATTATCAACATCTTATTCTTCCGATTTAATTATCAACTATTTTTATGAAGTATTTTGTAAGCAGTTTGTTTAATCTCTCAGATGCCTTGCCAACTTCTTGCAAGTGCAGACCCTAAATATTTGATATGTTAAATCACAGGACAATCAGCTGACCTCTCTCCCCTTGGACTTCGGGACTTGGACTAGTATGGTAGAACTGAACTTAGCGACTAATCAGCTCACAAAAATCCCTGAGGATGTATCTGGGCTTGTTTCTCTTGAGGTGAGAAGAGTATAAACAAACGGCTAAGTGAATCCCTGCAAATAGGTGTTCTCTACTTCAGGTTTAAGTAATATTACTTTTGGGTCAAATAAAGCCAAATATATATGTGTATGTATGCTGTTTAATTAGATGTGTTGCATCTGTTTATGGCTGTAGTCAACAGCTTTTTTGAATGTTGTTCTTTAGGCTCTAGATGAGCGTCTGCACAAAGGGCTAAGTACATATATATTTTTAACTATGTAGAAATTTTTCTCAAGAGAAAGTTAGTGTTATAAATGCAATGGCACTGAACTCAGTTGATTCCTGGAGAGACCAGCATGGAAACAGGAGGGATCAGAAAAATGTAATTAAATGGTCTACAGCCAGAAGTGGCTTGAATGTAGTGCCGTGAACCTTGTAGGCAGCCAGGTGGGAATTCTCAGCCTTTTAGCAGGAAGAACTTGTAGGTTGAAACCGTGAACTAATCCTGATGTGTGCCCTATTCCTGCTTCCCAAGGTACCATCAGCAGAGACAAACTTAATTGCCTTGGAGGGACATAAAGGTAGAGGTGCTTGTCTGGGCAGTTGGGGGGACTTCATAGCCTCTGTGAGTTGCTGGGAAAAATCTGTTAAAGTAAAACAGCAAATGGCATATTTGAAATTGCAAATTTTCAGTGTGCCTGCTGCTCTGAATAATTAATAATTCCTGTAGTTTGGGGCAGAATTATATGGCAGGGTAATAGCTATTTAGTGGTCTGGTTCCCTTTAAGTTAAGGCTGTGATTGATGTGATTGGGAAGTTAGTAACCTCTAACAACTGGATTTGCTGGTGGTCTGCTGGCTGCCAAAGCTGGAGAGCTGCATGGTCGGCAAACCTCGTAGCACTATTTTTCTCTGTAATTAAAGATTCAAATACAAAGAACTATTTGGGCAGTGTTTACATAAAAGTGAAGGTTCCCACAGTAATGCTAAGTCAGCTGCATTGCATGTAGGTAATATTTTCTCTTCCTGCCTTTGTTTCTTGATACGCGATTAAAACATTACTATTCTTATCATTCTGCATATATCGTAGCACGTAAAGGAGGGCCACCAAAATACTGCTTGTGCTAATGCTAAGACTTTGGCTTTTATTAATTTTGATTTTCACTTTGATTTTAGCCTTGCTTTCTATTCTGTTTCTGCCTTTGGTGTTCCCACATTACATGAAGCTAGTGAGAGTTGGGATTGGTAGAAGCCAGGCATTTGCAACCTTGGCTTGTGTGTGGCTAGGATGAAGGTCCACACTGGCTGCTCTTTCACATCCTTGTGTTTCGGTGTGCCTTGTTAAATAACTAGTTAATAGCATTGTTTAATCAGTAATTAATTACCTTACTACTCACTAAGTTGTTATGAGGCTTGATTACTTCTAAGGACTGCAAGAAAAATGGTATACTAGTGTAACCCTGTTAACTTGCTTGTGGTATAATGAATAACTCTGTTATCTGACATTGCAAATAAGGATACGTTTCTTGAACCTAGGGTATTTATTAGAAAGGAGGAGAAAAACAAGAGGATAACACTGTAATAGGGACAGGTGTTTGATAGGAGACCATTTTGGAAGGCCAGGGGACGCCTGTGCAGTGTTCTGCTTAGGTGCACTGATCTGTATGTTTACCTGCTGCTGCTCCTAACCAAAGGGACATCGGGAGAAGAGGAAGTATTACACTTTTTAAGGAGGACTTGGCAAGCACAGCAAATAATGTAAAACGTGGTTATGAGATAGCTATACGGAAGCATAACAAAATGATAGGGAAGTCCAGGAAGAAATTGTTTTTCTTTGGTCATTTGAAGAAATAGGGTGTTCTTTGGTTTTGCTTTGCATTTGTTATTATGTAAAACAACATTTGACAGAATTCTGTCATAAATTGGTGTATTTGTATCATTAAAGTCTTAAAAAAATGATGTTAATCACTGATTTGCCTTTTTTTAATCTTTTCAGTTTGCATCCATAATTTAAATGTAGGCTAATCTTGGACTTCATTACTTGAAAATATAAAGAGATCCTGTCTTCATTTGTTATTTACTTATTGTGTTGCTGAAATTCTGTGTGTTTGGTTGTTTTGTCTTTTTTTGAGGTTCTTATCTTGTCAAACAATCTCCTAAAGAAACTTCCCCATGGAATTGGAAATCTACGGAAACTCCGAGAGTTAGATCTAGAGGAAAACAAACTGGAATCCTTGCCAAATGAAATAGCTTACCTCAAGGATCTGCAGGTGAAACAATAATTGGCAAAGATAAACATCTTTCATCCTTTATTTACACCATACTGATTTAATTACAGCTAGTTTGATGAGGGAAATTATTTGGGACTGGACATAGAACCAAAAGTTAAGAATCTTTTGTGACTTCATCCAGTCTGTCCCCACTAATTCTTCCCCAGATTTATCAGTTAATATTGAAAAAACAAATTTTGATGAGTTTAACTGTTGTACCATGAGTAAACTACTGAACAAGCCATGTTCATGAAAGCTTTTATATTTAGGCATGTGTTTTACTATGCACTATTTTATTTTTACATTTAGTGGTGCTTAGTAGAGGTCTGAAATGTTGTTGAAGGGTAGAAAATTCTTTGTTCAAATGCTGGAGAGTAAAGCCCATCACTTTATCAGCTATATATCTTGTTACTTGTGGTCATTTGAAGGAAAATTAATTAACTTAATTTCTAAAAATGTGTTTTTCCCTTTAGAAATTGGTTCTGACTAATAACCAGTTGAGCACCCTTCCCAGAGGTATTGGTCACCTTACCAATCTGACTCACCTTGGGCTTGGAGAGAATCTTCTCACACACCTTCCTGAGGAAATTGGTAAGATCCCATTTTCTGGTTTTATGCAGTATGCCTGAGCCAAAGCAGTTACTGACACATAAGATAGGCATCTACTGTGCTCGTAAGTAGAGGCCACAAAATTCGCTTGAAACTTCTAGATATACACAACCTAATGTGAAGTATGGGCCACAGGAACAGCTCTATAATGTGTGATCTTTATCTTGCTGAACTGTAGTGAAATGAACAGTCTAGCTTTTTCAGTTCTTCTGCAGAAAGCTGCTGAACACACATTCTCTTGGAGTGGTGAGATTCCTTTTCTCTCCAAATTCTCCCACAATTTGCATATTATCAATCACTCAACTTTATAAACCTATTCTTGAAAAGAGAAAGGAAACACTCTAATTCCATGGTTTAGACAAAAACCTTGTGTAAGGTGTAGACAGCTAAAGCAAATGTTTCTGCTGATAGACCCTCTGCACACACTTCTGTTCATAGACCATCATATTGGTTTTCACCTTAATGAGGTAAGAAAAGGAAGTGAAGAGGAAGAAATCTACAGAGAGAAGGGGAGGATAAGAATTCTTTTTGTCTACTTGAGATATTCAGAGTAAGGGGGGGTTCAGAGCATCTGAAACTGAGAGCCTTCTTTCTTCTTTCACAAGCATATAGGTCCAGAGCATGATTCTGAGCACTTACCTGAATATCTTAAAGTTAGAGCTTATTATGGAGGAAAAAAAAATGTTGGGACAAGCTACACAAAGAAAAATGTAGTCAGAAACAGTGATGTGCGTATGCGAAGGGCATAGTCTGTCTCTCACAGTATCTTTAGTGAAGAGCCATTACAGCTTCTGCTCATCTTGCATGTGCCTCAGTGTGAGAAGGGTCTAAAACAATCTAAGTCTGGAGCTTTGTAATTTAGTTCATAAGTTAGTGGAGAGAGTTTGAATGCCGTGGAAACCAGCTGTAGAATTCAAATCAGTAAGCACACTTGAAATACTATTGTAGGAATACAATTCAGTTATTAAAGCTGGTTGTCTTAACAGATTAGAGAGTACTTAACTATTTTCAGATGTGGGTGCTTCATCTATCATGCTATCAGCTATTTCTCATTATTTCTTCTATAGCCTTTGCTTTTTGTTGGTTTTCCATGCCTTGAGCCCTGGCTATTGCTTTCTCTTGTGAAAGATTAAATAGGTTATCGGGGGGTTTTATGGTATTGGAAAATGGGTAATGTTTTGAGGAGGACTTGTATGTTTGGAGTGTATTTCAAAGATATGGATTAATTTTGATATTTGATTGCTGTGGAGGAATGGAGGAGAAAGAAGAAATTACTCTGTTTTTCAGCTTCTGGTAAATCTATATTGCAGTATCTGTAGTAGAGGCAAGTTGTAAAATTTGAATTTAGGAAAATTTTTTCACACAGGTTTGTTCCATTTAATAAATTCACTGCTGTGCAGAGATCTCTCCTGCTTTCTTCCTGGGGTGCATTACAGTTACAGCTTTAGGTCCTTAATATATGGGTTCTAATTACATAAAAGGTATGGCATAGATATTTTTAAAGAGATAATAAATATTGATGGTATAAATTTTTTCTAGGCCCTTCTAACTAGATAGCTATTCAATGTTGCCTGCAATTGCAGAGCACTTGGCCGAACAGTTACGATAAAGTCCCTCTCAGTTCTCTTATTCAGTGTATTCTCAGTTCAGTTTCATCTAAAGGAGATGTAGTAATGGATATTTTTACAGGGAGACTAAAGCAAATTGGTTCTTGTTTAGGTACCAGTGAACAGAAAACTTGCTGTGCTTGAAAATAGGGATTTGGATGAGTCACTGTCTCAAGATTCTATATAGTAAAGAATCTTTAAATGGACTTAGAGCTTCTGTCTAAAAGTTATAAACTGCATGAATTAAAAAAATACTACTTTGTATTGTTTTATTTTAACCAGGTACACTGGAGAATCTGGAAGAACTGTATTTGAATGACAACCCCAATCTGCACAGCCTTCCCTTTGAGCTGGCTCTTTGCAGCAAACTGTCAATAATGAGTATTGAGAACTGCCCGCTCAGCCACCTTCCACCTCAGATTGTTGCAGGAGGACCCTCCTTCATCATTCAGTTCCTAAAAATGCAGGGACCATATCGTGCCATGGTCTGATGCTAATCGGATTGTCCAATACACTGTACAAAATACAAACTGCATTAATGTTGTAATTGTCTGTATATGTATATATAATATAATATATGAGGTTTATATTATATTATATATATATAAATATATAAATAATATAAAAAGGCAAATTTAAGACTGCATTATGTGTTTCTGCTAATAGAGGAATCATAGCCATTTAGATTTTTTTTTTTATTCTGTAAAAATGCTTGTCTAGGTTTTCTTTGCTGAATTTGATGGAAGTTGTCTGAATAATCTGGAAATGCCAGTTCATTTTAAGCAATTGCCAATGAACTCAAAGTTTAAATTTAAGGGACAAAAATAGTTTTGCTTAGATTTACTTTCATTTAAGAGAAATGTATAACCTTTATATAATGAACTTTTCTGTTTTCCTCCCTCTTTTTTTTTTTTTTTGTGTCAAAACCTGAAAGGGTCATGTGTCCTGAGGTTGGGATTTTCTTTTAACTTATTTTGAGATTTGAAGCAAATGGTGTTTTTATATTGTTTACAGTCAGAGTAAATCACTGGATTTTGTTTTATTCTGATTTGCTCTGTTTTAATCAATTATATCTAGAATTTATATGCCTCTGCTGATGAATTTTTATCAACCGGTTTGTATACTAAAAACATACACTCATCAGAACAACTGGCAGGTGAAAAGGATGCAGTCAAAACAAAAGAAAAAGAAAAGGAAAAAAAAGCAAAAAAAAAAAAAGCTTGAATTCCTTTAAATCTTGCTTCCCTGAGTTATCAGTTGCAGGCATAACATATCTGAACTGAGCCTTTTGCGGTTGGTCTTTTCTAGCACAAGTAAACCTTTTCAGATTGGTAAAAATGTTGAGTATACTCAGTGAAGAGCGGTTTTCATTTTGTGAAGTAACGAGTCCATGAGGTCTAACAGTACAGTTAAGTGGCAAGGAAATAATATATATGTACATTTTTATTACAACGTTGAGTCATAAACTACAACAGGCAATTTTAAGGATTCCTTATAGTCCTTGTACAATAAATGAATGTGTCTTACTTTTAAACACTGCAATATATGTAAGTTTTAAGGTTGGTTAACAATGTACTACGGTTTTATATCTTGACTTGCCTTGTACCTCCTTCCATTATGGAACTTCTGTGTCCAAGCACAATATCTTCACACTGTGCTGTTTTGCTGCTGAACTAAATGCACTTTTCCCCACAGCTGGGGCACTTGCTTCAAAATATTCAGTTCAGTATCTTGAGTATTCTTTTTTAACTTCATCCTATCTGTTTCAGTATTAAACCGATCTATTAAAAAAGAGGCACCTTTTTCATTTGTGCATAGACATTGGTAGCTCAAGAGAAACACTGTAAGTAGTGGACATTCAGTTTTATCATGACTTTCTTGGTTGTTTAAAAGGCAGAAGATGCTTCAGGGAGATTTACACTATTGCTGCACTTGTAGGGCCAGTTGTCCTTTTTCGGGAGGGTAGGAACTCGAGGTGGTTGCATTCCACGGTTACTCAAGCACTGTCCAGTTTATACTCATTGGAATTGCTGCTGGGGTAGTGTGACATAGAAGACTGTACCTTTTGAACAAAATCAAATCAACCAATGCCATGGGATATCTGTTTCACGTACAGAAGTCTGGGGAATATTATTTCTGGCTTTCAGGCATGCTTACTTAGACATATTGCCTTGATCTATTTGCATTCTGTTTTGTCGTACGTCTTTTCGTTAACAAGGAGTAAGTTTAAATGGAAGGCAGGTGGAGATATAAAACCTTAGAGGGCTTAAACATGCTGTAAAACTATTGTAGATGTCACTGGATTTTACTAAGTAATGTTCTGTTCTTTCTCACACACTCTGTCTCTGTTTTCCCCCCTCCTTTTTTTTTTTTTATTTTTACATCTACTGTAGCTTTTCAGTTTAGACTTTAGTTTATAAAAGGCTAGTTCCTTACAGTTCAGCCTGAAGTTAATCTTTCTCAGCATTAAGGTGTTAAAATATGAGGATGCTGAAATGCTTAGTATCAAGACTGTAATCTAACTTCTGAATATACTGCTAAATCTGTATTTGTGCCCTCAGGTCACTAGGGGAAACTGATTTGATTAATATGGTTCCTTAAAACAAAAGTGGCGACCCCTTGTGTTTTCAAGCATCTTGGTCTCATTCCCTGTCTGCTCCTCAATCCCCTTTTTATGAGTCGAAGGGATTGAATTTGTTCAGTTTGTAAATATGTTGATTATTCACCTTGTTAAGGTACATGGTTAATGACTGTATGATTGGAGCTGACCCTCTTTCACATAAATTCTTGTGGAGAAGTTGGCTACCAAACCAGTGCTCGTTACACTCGCTTAAAAACAAACTACTCTTTTCATTACACTCATAGGAATAAATAAAGCTATGTTTTAATTCATTACTATATTAAAAACAGGATATTTTTTCAAACTATCTTTGTACTAGTATGGTCGTTGCAATGCCAGATAATCCTGAGCCCTGTTTTAGGAGCTTAATTTTATACATTCTGAGGTGAACGCTTATTTTTTCAGTGTCTCAAGAAAGATTTGAATAAAAGCAGTGTGAGAGAAGTTCTGGTGCAGGAGAAATCAACTCAGAAGAATTTGATAAGTTCTTAAAAATTATTCAAAAGTTTAAGTATTAAATGTGTGGCATGGTTTGGGAACAGATGCATATAAATCCATGTAAGTACATTTATATCCAAATCTGTACACAGTTCCATATAAAACCAGCTGTTTTGATCAGTCAAAACGGTCTTACATCCTGACATAAGACTTTTGCATTTCCCAGGATGCTGGATTGTTAACTGGTGCACTTTCTAAATTGTATTTAATGCCTGATGACATTCAACTGGACTCATGCTTTTACATGTTTAAGAATTTTGTTTGGCCTAATCAATCAAAGTATGAACGGAAAGAACTTCATCCTGACAAGTGTATGTATAATACATACATATCTATGTGTATCTATGTATGTATGAAAGTGTAGACAAGGTGGATAAATTAATTCTTTATGGCATCTTTGAAAACAAGATGGAGAAACAGGTGATTCCCAGATACTTGTATTAAATATTTATTCCCCTTGCCATACTGGGGGAGATAATTTAGAAGGGTTATTGAAAAGTGTGACAATCTTTATTTTGGGTGAAAATCATGACCTTGATTGCTTGCCCATAGATAAAATACAGTTTTGTATGTGTCTGTGCCTATGTACATAAGAATATGTACATATACACATGCCCTGTAAAGACACTATCCTGAATCATGTCTTGATTTAACAAGCTAAATTACTGTACTATAGGCTATATAGTATTATGGAAGTCTGGTAAGGTGTAAAGCAGATTAGTGATTTGTTAAATAATGAAAAGAAGGAAAAATTGCCATTGTGACTCGTGGTCACATACTGCATTTAAATTTACTCACTAGAAAGGTGTTTGGTAATTCATTGCAAAAATGTTTTCTTTTAGTGTAAACCCATTAAAGTTCTGTCTCTGGCTGCCCTGTTTTTAAGTTCATCACCAAAGTTGCCTAGTATAAATGCAGTGGAAATTCTGCTTGTGAAGTTGGGTCACATGCTTGTGTAACTGGCACTTTTCTGTTTGCCAGATGCTACTGGGAACTTTTCATACACCCTTTTTAGAAAGAGATTTGGGTTGTAGAATATTTGCTTCAGTGCCTCTCTTGGATTTAGGTTTTCTCTGCAGTTTTGTCCATCTTTTGCTAATGTTGTGTGAGAAAGTGCATGTTCAGACTTCTCGAAGGTTGTGTTTGCTCATGTACATGATTTAGTAAATTAGTACTCAAACTGTCTAGCTGGTTAGCACTTAAACCCATTGTGTCACCTGGAATTCAAGTATCGTCTTTAATCCCGGGTGTTTGAAAAATAACTTTTATTTAACAATTAGAAAACTTTGAGAGGTTATTTTTTCCTTTTGTTTTTAAACCCCAAAATAAATTAGGTTTCTGAATCAGTACAAACCCATATCAGGGTAAGTCTTCATATCTGGATGCAACTTAAGAATTTTCACACAGTCAGTATCACACCTTGGTTGTATCAAATCGGCATGCCAGAATAGCTTCTAATTAGAAAATAGAAATGTGCAGTTGGCAGTAATTTGCACAACACAAACTTCAAGGCACAGTAAGGACAATTACAAACAAACAATAGTATCTGCAAATGGGTTTTGGTTTTATGTTAGCAAAGATCAGAAAATGATGTTTATTATTCTGATGTTTAGGTCTTAACCAGGACTGCACAGGACTTTTGCTGTGGAAAATACCAGACCACACTAATTTTGTGGTTAAAAGCTAAACAAGAGTGTAAACAGTCTACAAAAATGTACTTTTAATCTGAATTATTGTAATGTTGATTGTTATGTCTATATAAAAGATTGCCTTGCTTTTTTTATAAGAGTCATTCTGTATCAATGCATTCATTATAAATAGTATATTTGTAAAGAAGCTGCCACTGAGTCTTTTGAAAGATTTCTAGTACTTCTAGTCTAACATTAACTTGGATGTAAGTTGTACTTCTGCAGTGCCCCAAATTATCAAGAACTGCTTTCTCATTATATACTCATCACTCTTCAAAAGACCTTAAGTAAAATATAGATTTTTCATGTAGAGCAATTACAGGAGACTTCAAAAATTGCATGACTGCTTTACTCGGTCATGTAGATTGGACACGTTTTATAAAGCAAATGTTGGTAAAATCTTTCACCTTCATTTTGTTATAGTACAGTAGGACATATAGTAAAAAACACCCACCTTTCTTTCTGAAAGGGAAAATAAGTCTTGGGTTTTAGTGCAAAATGCATTTCAACAACAACAAAATTAAAGCAGGTATGGAGTTCTGGTGCCTAAAAGACAGACGCCAGCATTTAAACTTCTGGTTTAATAAAAGACAATATTGCCAAGCTGACATGATACAGCTCTAAACTGATGTCTCTTAATTCTGTAAAGCCCATTACAATAGACACTGTTTCAAGAAGGTCATGCATGCATTATGTCCTACAAACAAAAAAAATGCTAGTATCCTTTGAAGTCAGAATAGAAAGGCCTCAGCAGTTTGAATACAATGATGACAAGGAGGGCACCGTTGTACTTGCTAAAGCTGATCGCTTTGAAAAACTGGAACGGGTTCTCATAGTGTGCTGCAGTCACTCGTGCAATAATCTGAGTACCTCTGTCCTTACATCAGATCTCTGCTGCTTAAAATCAGTAGAGGGTCTGATCAAACTGCATAAAGGTCTGTCTTCAAGTGGAGTTGATCCCTGTTACCGTAAGTGATCCAGCAGTCTGAAAACAAGCTACGGAAGTGGCCAGTCTCATCACAAGAGTGGCCCTCCCATGCCATGGTGTTGGACCACATACCATCCCTCCCCCGTCCCACAGGGCTGAGTGGCAGATGTGTACGGAACGTAACGGGGGTGTGCAGTTTCTCTGGCGTACTCCTCCAGACCTTGCCCAGCTAGAGTTTGAAGGGCTTGCGAAAAGGAAACGGCATCTGTATCACTGCATTTAATAACCCTTGATAGATTAGGCAAATTCACAGAAGAAAGTGCTTTCTTTTTCTTTTTTTTTTTTTTTTTTAATTCTAAATCTATTTGTATTTCTGGCTTCTGCAATATCCTGTGTCTAATAATTCTACAATCTAATTATGTGCTGGGTGAAAAAGTACTTCCTTTTGTTTGTTTTGAACCACGCCACCTTATTTCATTTGGTGACTCCTAGTTCTTATATTCTGAGAAATTTATGAACAGTCTTTTTCCTGTTCATCTGCTTTTTACTACACTTGAGGGTTTTTTTCATCAATGGTAGCGTTTTTTCTCCAAGTCATTGAGTTCCAGTTTTTTAGCTTCTCTTTGAACAAAACCTCTCCCATTCTGCGATAATTCTTGCTGCCTTTCTCCATAGTTTTCTAGTCCCAACTCTGAATCTTTTTCCTAATTCATGGCCTTTAGCAAGCTGTTTTGTTCTTTGTGTACTTCTAGTTTGTGAAATAAAAGTATAGCTCTGTTATGAAAATTAAAGTTGAGTGGGCAATAAGGTTTAGTGCTAAACTCCAGTGGGGAATAATCCCACTAGGCAATGATCAGATTGAGGTTTAGACATCAGAGGTGAGCCACCCACTGCAGTAATGAATTGTTTCCTCTGATTAGCTATAACTGACTTTCATCATCTCTTGCAACTAGGTATGAGAAACAAAATTAGTATTAAATTTTCCATAGTATGCTGATTTAAATAATGCCAAGATTTGAGATACTCTGTTCATGCTAGTGAGAGTGCATAGTTTTGGAAGATGTGACTTTTGAATATTTCAGTTGTCCTTTTTAAACTGTCAAGGCTCAACATTTTCTGAAAATAGTGGGAAATTTCTAGTGTTACTCTTTCTTTGGAAGAGAAGTTGAAGACCAACAGCGCACTGGTTGGGTTTTATTTTCCTCCTTGAAGCCTTTGCAGAAAGCAAGCTATGTAAGAAATACCCATAGTTTAAAAAAAAAAAAAAAAAGGCAATTTCCCCCAGCCCCGGTAGCATCCTGCTGATAATTGGTGTCAGCCAGACAGTGCTGCTGGGCAGCCTCTGGGACTGGTGGGATCTTGCTGGTCAGGACCCCTTTCTGTTCAGATGATTGAAGTGAGCATCCACAGATGAGCCTGGCCTGAGAAGATCCATGCATGTTGACTCTTAATTGAGTGAAAAGTGAAGAAAATGTCTTGTTTCTGGCACCCTATGTCCTAAGGTTGTATTAAAGGCCTCGGAAATGTACAGATGGCATCTTGCGTGACTTTGGTGAGACAGATTACTTGTTTAATTAATCCATCCTAAATGCTTCAGGATACCGAGTCTCCCAATGCTGCTCTCCAGTGACAGGTCCTACTTTCCACTGGTAGGAAGTTGTGGATTTAGATACCTACTGTATGTTGAAGTGTTTAGTGTGCAAATACTGTATAAAATCTGGATGTTGGGCAGCTTTATAGAGTGTAGCTGGTGCTTTGGACTGTATGTGGTGGAAATGGTAAAAAGAAAAAAAGGTGTTAAAGGGCTGGAGATGGTTAGCTTTGATACAACTAGAAGAGACTGAGTGCCTTGAAAGCGAATTTGTTTTGTTTTTGCAATCCATCTCAGTCAAATAAAATACATCATCTCTTCGTACAAGCCTTGCCTCACTTAGGATTGTAAGAGTGGGAGATAATTTGATTACCAAGATCAAATGATGATGTTTTAGAGGAGGAGCCATCTGGAGTGTTTGAGTGAGCAGCTGGCAGCCTGGGCTGCACAGTTAATGATCTGACTGTATGCCTTGCAACTATTTTTTTCCACTGCAAAACCTTTTAAGAGTCTTTAGAGATCAATCTACCCCACTGCCTCTGAGTAAGATGCTATCTGCAAAATTGCACACAAGTGTTCCCTTTTAAAAGCTCTTTCCACAACAGCCTCTTTTTCCTTTCTATTGGTAAAGTATTTCTTTGTTAAGACTCATAATGAATTTGCTGTAGTTTAGTAGTTGCTTTGCTTGACCTAGTAGTGACTGGTTTGTCAGTTTTTGTCCTGCATTATTACAACTGTACTGCCTGAAGTGATTTCCAAACTTTATGTGAACAGTTATAATGGAAATACATTTTTCCATGAAAATCTTAAAACAGTATTTGAAAACAGCCATGGTAAGAATAACATAGTAAAACTCTTCTGTCTATATGACCCAAGTTTTTTGGATGCTCTTCAGCTTTTTTTGGTCCTTGCCGAGTACATTAACTGAGGGGGAAGTTACAGTTGAGGAGTCTGAAATCGTCTATCCTTGCCAGCATAGCAGAGGGCAACAAATTCAGCTAGATAAGGAGCTGCTGGTCAGTGAGGCAGCTCTGATTTCAGGCTTTTTAACCTTCTCCAAGTACTACTTCTTGGGCATTTCCAGCCTTCCAAGAAGCCTCATCAGACAGCACCATACGGTTCTGGTGGAGGGGACCGGGAGAGATTGCCAGCAGCACCAGCAAGTCAGATGTTTGCCTGGACAGGGTGAAAGGCACTGGAGGAGATCCCCTAAAAGCAAGTTGAGCGAAGTGGTAGGTGGGTTCCCTGTGTCCAGCATGTCCTGGTTGGTGCTGTTGGTAGCCCACCCCCAGCTCCAGGGACAGGGTGCCAGGCAGGAGAGAGTGGAGCCAAGATTGGTCCAGTCCTGGAGCCAGGCCACCAATTTCTTGAGAAGAAGCTTTTGAAATTTGAGGAGGGCTGATGTCATGTTAAAGCAGAACCATATTTGGAAGTAGCATAATCCTCCATGAGAAGGAGGGGCTTCACCAGCAGTGCCTGTTTTGTTTTACTGTGAGCTTTTGCAGTGTCATATCTGATCTCATCCTCTCTGCTTGTGCTCTTACCTCATGTGTCTCCTACTTCAGATTTTCCTCTTTTTGGAAACAGCCTGTTATCTCACTCTGGTGCTTCCCACACTGTGCTGAGCTGAAGAAAGTGGAGAAGGGTAGGGAGAGCAAAAAGATGATGTGGGACCAGTGGCTTTCGATCCATATACCTGTTGGTGCATCCAGTTTCTCTTCTGAACTTGCTTTGTATCGGTTACAAGCCCCTTTTCTCTAGCTCTGTTGCAGAATGGAGACACCAGGAGTAAAACAGTATTTGGGAACAGATGGCTGGGAGAGGGAAATATGAAAGATGGATCTGCTACACGTGGCACAGCTGTGCATTGCTCTACAGCCTCTCTGTTGGCTCCTTGGATACTTGGTTTATAGAGCCCAGCCAGGTTTTTACATGGTGTCTCAGAGCCCCTGTGAAGGGTTTTGATGTCTGAGTATTTACCAGATAAAAGATTTGGCTTGGGATACATGTCAAGACTTGGATAGGAATGAATTTTGATTAAATGACAATTCTGTGGCCAATTTCTCCTCCAAACCATTTAGGAATAAGGATGAATGTCTTCATTTTTGAAGTGACATGGAGTGCTTACCAGTCTGTAAAGAGTTCTGAAGTGTGTAATACTTAATAATACTTATTGCTTTTCCTTTAGGAAAACCCACATGCTCCCACAATTAAATTGTTAGTGAAATATTAATGAGAAAATTACGTTCTCATTTCATGCAGATATTTAATCCCCCAAAAACATTTAAAAAATTTAGGTTTTCTAAGATATTTGTTAAAGTTGCCACGATAGCTTTTTACCACTCTTGTCTCTAGCTCTGCTTAAGGAGAATTGAGATTGGATTGTAGTGAGGAATCAGTTGTGATCTTCAGTGACTTCAACTTCAGAGGACTTTGCTGGCCTGGTGAGGTGTTCCAGTGCTCGGAGACACTGGGAACCCTCCTTGGTAGCACCTAAGCCTGGTTCCTGGCTGCCTGGGTGGTTGATCCCATACACATTGCCTGCTGGGTGGTGGGGAAGGTCTCCTCAACAAAACAGTTTTGAGGGACTGTCAATTAAAGCCAGTTGCAATCTGCAATGAGCTGCCTTTCTGAGGATTTGGGGGATATTTTTAGCCTAGTTGAACTGAAAGAGTGCTGTTAGGCCTTGAGATTTCAGTTGTGCTGTTTTCCTCTTGATGTGTCTGATTGCACTGGGACTACGCCTCCGGTAACGCTTGGATGCTGTACGGCAATTTCCACTTCTTTGCAGTTGTGACCCAGTGAATGGCTTGGCTCAACAAGTGGAAAGAAGAGTTCAGGGCAGGTTCAGCGCTTCCCATCTGTAGGGGACCTCAGTGTTTCTCACAAAGCTGACTTTCCTTTTCAGTCCTCCTGCTGTTGCACTTAACTGGTGCTGACAGGCTGAATATCAGAATTGTATGTGAAATGGTAGAGATTTCTCCTTTCCCTCCCCCTAGCCGTAGCTCCCGTTGGTTGCTCTCAGAGTGGCAGAGGGCGTTAAAGGCATCAAGCCTTGTGAGGATGGTGATAGCATCCTGTGCTGATGAGAGCACTGCCCTGCAGTATCCTTCATCTGAGTGCAAAGACAAAACTGTGGCACAAGAATTTGCTGGCGTTGCTCTGTGCAGGGTGGAGAATGACTTACCAGGAAAAAAAAGGAGGAGAGTTTTGTTTGTAGCATCAGAGATTAATGCTTGTTTGTATGTGCTTAGTTTTCTGTGACACTTCAAGGAACAACACGGATGATTTTGTTCTTGAATTTTGTATGGCAGGAATTTCCCTTGCTACCTAGGATGTTTCCAGGAAAAAGGAAAATCTGAGTTGAAAAAGCACAAGTGGAGAGATGTATTATAGCTCTTCTCTCAGCATCTAGTATATCAGCCTGCCTCCTCTAAGTGCTTTGTCCTGATTACACATTACCACGCTCAGTATAGTATTCCCAGATAGGATACATGTTTCCTGGGGAGAGGGCTATTTTGTATTGCTGAAAAGCAACTGATGGTGCTGAATAAGCAAATAAATCAAAAGCTGGTGTTTGAAGTTAATTTGAGCCTCTTGGGGGGAGGGGAAAAAACGTTGTACCTTGCAATCTGCATAGGGATAATTGTATTGTAGGCAACGAGGGAATGAGCGCAGTAACGATGATGGATTTCCCTGTGTGGCATGTTGCATGCAGGATCTGCAAACCACCGCGAGGATGGAAACCCTGGCTCTGGAGGGAAGAACCTCCCCCCCTCCTGTGCCTGCCAGATGATGAACCTCTCTATCTGCTTTCCGCTGGCCTGGCTATCATCACGCAGGCCAGGAAGGTGTTGGACCATCCGCCAGCTGGAGTTCAAAGGCGGGGCAGCCCCTGGCCCTGCTGCGAGGGCTGCACCCGCTCTGCAAGCTCTCCTCTCTGGGAAGTCCCCCCGCAGAGGCAGGTCCCTGTTCCTTCCCTCCCGTGGAGCAGATTCACCTGCAAACATTTCTGCCGTGTCCAAGTGGGTGGATCATGGCCGGGGTGTGGGAAGGGGGCCTGACCTTGTGGGAAATCTCCCCTTCTGCATGGTCTGATGGCGAAGGGGCAGCACAGGGAGAAAGCACCTCTAGTGAGCTGATGAAGGCAAGCTCTAAGCTCTCCCCAGCACCCCAGGTGCTCGTTGCACCCTGCTGAGTCCACAGTCAAGGTTTTCCCTTGAAAATATTTTTGTCCCTTTCCAACACCCTTCCTCCTCCAGCCACCACAGCCCTGGCAAATGGCTCAGCTGAGGTGGGGAAGGAAAAGCGTCCAGTCTGAAGGACTCTGCTCCCCCTGGCATCTTTTCCTGGGGGCTTAGCTGAGCCTTTAGTTAAGCTGGGTTTGATCACTGGGAGACCTGAGTTTGCGCTACCCAGTGCTGCTGTTCTGTCTTTGCTTACTGTCCCCCTGGGAACTGGAGCTGGGGCTTCCCCAGGGTGAGCCAGGTGGTTTTGGGCAGAGGCTGGAGGGTGACAGGTGGTTACTGGTGCCTGGGGGGAGAAGCTACAGCAGTCTGTGGGTTACAGCTGGGTGAGGGGACAGCAGGGACACAGCGGCGGGGGGGTGGGCAGAGAGTCCTGGGATGGGAGTCAGCCTGTGGAGAGGAGTCTTTATACAGGGCCATGATTTAGGACGGGGATTTGCAGGGCTCTGGATGCTGCCCCGTGTCCTCTGTGTCCCCAGCCCAAGTAGCTGTGGGGGTAACTGGGAGAAGCTGGTGCAAAGAGAGGTTTCCTTCCAGAGCCGGCTGCAGCTCCTGGATGGCTTCTCAGCGCTATTTGCTTTTGCCACTAGATGGTGAAAGAAGTAACAAGGGAAAACATGGAAAGTCTTGCTGCGTTCCCCAGCGGCCTCACTCCCTGTGAAACCCACACTGACGTGCTCTCCTTTCTGGGAACCCAGCTATTTCGGGCAAATATCCCCTGGACCTTTTATATGGCTCAGCCTTCGAGAACTGCTGCTGCCAGGCTGGCTCTTTGGTCTTTTTAACTCTAGGGCTGCCACCCTGGACTCATGGAGACGGGGCAAGCTGGGTTAAATGGAGACAGCTAACCTGCCTGGTGCAAGGGTCCATGGAAAGCTGTCTCCTGGTGCAGCAGCTTGCTGTGGTCTGGTTTCCGCAGCAGGTGTGTGGTCTTCTCCCCCCTTCCCAGGATGATCTGAACCTGCTGTGAGACACACACCTTGCCAGGTGGGAATTGCAACCTTCAGTCCCTGCTTGTCTGCTCTCTGTTGTACTGTCTCTTTTCAGAGCTGTTTACTTTGCTGGAAGTTTTGCTCTGATGGTGACAAAGGTGCTCGCTGGGGATGTGCAACGAACCAGAGAGTTACAGCTCACCTGGGGCACTTCTGCCTTCACAGGAGGGATTGGATGAATATTGCTGACTGCAGCCCCTGGCCCAGAGGTAGTGTCACTATGTCAGTCTCAGATGGACATGGGGAGGAACGAGGAACAGGGAGGGAAAGGGCGGACACACATGCTTGAGTCCTAGGGAGTGGAACTGGAATGAACGAGTTACTCCTCAGCTGAGTAATTGAATGTCAACCTCTCCCAGTCGGGAAATTAAATGCCTTAAAGTGACACAGCCTCAATTTTGCCTTAAACATGGGCTGGCTCTGTGGATGAAAGGTAACTTGTTGAACTGCAAAAACTTGATTGGTTTAATTTAGGAAAGGCTACAAGGAAAGTTGGTGCCCAGTCTTTCTCCTGTTTGAATGCTGGCCTTGGTGCTTCTCCACAAACCCAGGACTACCAGCTCTTCCTCTGAAAAGCTGGTTAGAAAAAACCTTCTGGCCATTTCTGTACCTTACTTTTGTGACTGGCTGGAGTGGCTGGTGGCAGTGCCCTGATGGCCCCAGCTCTGGGAGCATGGGAACGCTCCTGTCTCGGTTATCACTTGTTGGGGCAGTGCTGCAGGGGGGAGCCGGCTGCCTTTGCACTGGAACAGGTCAGGGAGTGCCCACAGGAGCAGGGCTGTGTGGGGGCAACCTCTGGGAGGGAGCGATGCCAGAGGAGGGGAGCATCACCTTCCCTTGCTCTGGCCAGGGCTGGAAGGACTTGGCTGTGTTTTTGCTGTGTTTAGGCTATATGGAAATGTATGGAAAAGCCAGTCGTAGTCCGGTAAAGGGTTTAATGGGAGGCAGTGACTCAGTCTCCTGAGCGAGAGACTGATGGTGAACAGTATGGAAGGTCCCTGTAACACATTAAGAATGGTTCACAGACTGTTTGGTTTATTTTTTTTAATTACGTTTCTGACATTATTGGCTGATTTCAGTGGGACCCATCTTTTGAGCTGGCAGGATGGGAAGCCGTGGGTGGGGGATGGAACTGTTCCCCAGTGCTGAGGGATGGCCCCATGGGTGTTCAGTTCTGGCCATGTTGCAGGATGCAGCAAGGAAGGAGGATTCCCAGATAGGGAACTGGATAAAGGAAATAGGACTGCATAAAAACACTTGCCTGTGCTCGGCACAGGAGAGCACGTGTGTATATACTTGCTGGTGCTACAGAGAGAAAACATACATTTCTCTCTCCCCTTCTGCCCTAGGCATGAAGTGCCTGAGAGGCACAAGGCCAGTGACACACAGACAGCTGGGGAGGTTTTTTGTTGTGCATCACTCCTCCTGCAGAGCTGAAATGAGCCTTTAATGTCACAGAGGCCACCCGTGACACCAAGCAGAAGCGAAAGAGGGAAAATAATGAATAAATAAACCAGAGGCTTGCATGAATGCAGTCCCCATGTCTCAGCATCACCCCCGACTCTGCCATGCTATAATCTGTAGTGCGGAAATGTTTCTCTTGGCTGTTGGTTTAGGGCTGTGCAATCAAACCTGGTAGTTAAAATCCTGCCGAACAGGGCAGGCAACCTGAACGGCAGCTAATGAGGAAAGGCAAGCAGAGCTTTCAAGCTGTTTGCAAAAAAAACCATTGGAGGAGCAGGTGGCCACATAGAATCCATCTTGTGCTGGTTTGAGCCAGTTCTCTGTAGATGGGGGGTAGTGAAGAACTGCTGCCGTAGGTAATATTCAGTGCGCTCCTTTCCTTTTCCCCTGAACATCTGATACCACGGCAGCATCCCTGTGGGGATTAGGTGCTAGCACAGACCGCTGTCGCAACTATCCATTTCCCTCTGGTTTATTCAAATAACTTGGAAAAGTACATCCAGCAGCTGAGTCCAGACAAACTCTGTTGAAAAACATGGCTCTGCAGAAGCCATTGCTGTGAGATCTATGAAAAGAGCAAAACCCAAACTTGCACATGCAGTGGCAGACAGGGAAAAGATGGGCTGTAGGTTTGAATGTGTGTGCAGGAGGAAAAGTGCCTGGGGTCCCAAAGCAGCTGGAGGGGTGGCCAGACCGGTCACACTTCTGATGATTTTTTTTTTTTTAAGTAATTTTTAAAATAAAAGGAAAATGTGAATCACAGAATTTGAAACACCTCCCTGGAAATGGATGGTGCGTTTGCATGTATTACTTTGCATTACTTTGCAGTGGCACCATCATACACCCAGCAATGCCAGGTTTGCCTGCAGCAGGTCTGTGCCTCTTCCCTGATAGCTCCTAACTTGTTTTTCCTCCTGGGGTTAACACAGCAAAGGGGAAAAGCATTCTTCTTTGTGTGACTTGGGTGCATCTCCGCCAGCTTGCCCTAGGCTTGGAGGAAAACTGGTCAATTCAAAGCTGCCATGAAGGGCTATTCAGTCATTAGTCCACAGGGTGTCACAGTCATGAGATTTCAGTGCATTACCCTCAAGGGAGCCCAGTTACTACAGCAAATCTTCCTGAAAGACACCCTGCTTTGATTTATTCAAATACACCCAGTAGCATGATCAACATCCACAGCTACGAGGGCTTCCTGCCATGGATATGCAAATACTGAGCTCAGTGCAAATGAGCAAACCACACATCTCCTAACACAAAGCAAACTGTGACTGCAGTTTCCCTCTGGTCGCAGAGCACCCACGGCTCCAAACCAAGGCTCCCCTCTTTGACGGTTTGTGTCGGCACAGAGCTGCTCTTGAAAACTTCTGCTGAGAAATAATTTCTGCACCTTGTTCTAGTGGTTGCCCCTTTCGAGTGGTTCCCCCAGGAGTCTGTGCTGCCATGCCCTGAGCTAGCTTTAGGTTTGTCCAGCTTCTGTAACCCTCAGCCAGACTGTCCAAAAAGCAAGTCTCGGTCCTTCAGCAGCTCTCGTTAATTTTTTTCCCTGCCAGAATCTCATTGTTGTTCTGGAAATAAACAATTCCTGGGGCTGCTTGTTCAAAACACACATTGTGCAGCCTTATTACCATAACGATTCTTTACAGAGATTATCTCCCTGTATGTGATTTGTTCTGTGCTGTGAGCAGCTCTGAGACCTCACGAATGTTTCTTAGCTTCTTCTCCCAGAGAAGCAGCAGGGGAGAGTGGTCCCGGCTCCCCCCACGATGCTGGAAGCGATACCGGAGGCGACGGTTGAAGAGATGTATAAACATGGCAGCAGCGTGCCTAATTAATGACCTGAAACCAGCCGTAAAGGTCAGCTTGTTTGCGAGGGATGCGCTCGAGGTACACGTGCTGAACGTGAACTTCACTGCTGTGCCTCGGAAAGGGCATTGCTGCCCGCCCGGGACGGCGGCTGGTGGAGGGGGAGCTGTCAGAGGAGGATCGATAGTCTTCAACCTCACTCATTAGTACCACCCAGGCTGTCCCACCTCGCCTGGCGAGCCTGGCTCCTCACGGGGCTCTGCTGAGAAACCAGGCTGCTTTCTGGGGAAAGGGCAGGCTCTTGCAGCTCTTCAGTGCACGATGCCACTGGAGACCAGGCTGTTTTCTGGGCTGTCTCGTCAGGCACTTGACTGAGTTTGAATTACAGAGTCCTTATAACTCATATCAATGCCGTCAGCAGCACGCATTCAAAAACTGAGCATCTGCATGCAAATGACAGGGGATTGATATAAAAATTTTATTTACTAGATTTTTTTTTTCCCCCTGAAGCTTTTCTCTGTGGTCTTGCAGGGGCTACAAATTCAAGTTTCTTGCCTAATCCCAGGACTCTGGGAGTTGAGGCTTTATGAATATAGACTTGTAAAGACGGCTGTCCTGTAAGACAGGGCGTGCCGTGGGTTGTCCTCTGAGATCTTAAGGGTCCTTGCTGCCCCGGCAGTTTCCGACCACGTTTCACCTCCAGAATTGGGCAGAGCCATGAGATAACCTGCAGAGAAAATAAAGGGGGGACCTGGTGTTACCACGTCACTTTGCAGACAGCGCTGAGCGTTGCTGGTTTCTATAAAATCACAGAGAGATGTCACGCGCACGATGTCGGTGGCGATGCGAGGAAAGTGCCTTTTGATGAGGCAGGTTTTCTCCCTCTCTGAGATGAACACAATGCCATCCCAGCTGTCCTCCACTTGCAGAGAACTCTCTTTCCAGCGGTGTTTCTGGAACAAACTCTTTTCTTCAGGCTTTTGGTCTCATGTGTCCCTCTTGCACCTTTTATCCCAGCAAAGAGCCCTGATCAAAGCTCTGCTTTTGCGATGCAGTGGCTCAGGTGCAATGTTGGCTTGGTTTAGCTTCAGGCAGACTGAGGGTGTCCAGCCACAAAAGAAGACAAAAAAATCAAGGCAGCTGGTCATGTTTTGTTATTTAAATCTGCTCTCTGTCTGTCAGGGAAGGCAGCTCAGCTTTGCAAAGAGCATGGGGGCATGCAGGCTGTTTCAAGAAAGGCACCAGCCCAGGTCTGGAGCAAAGCCTCTCTGACAGTCCGTGGTGGCCTTAGTGCAGGCGCGCTGCTACAACCGAGGTCAAAGTACTCAGAGAAGGGGTTATCCACGTCAGGCAGGGCATGGCCTGCACCCTCCCTCTCTCTGGGACCTCCCATCCAAGAAGTGACCAAGGAGGCCTCTGCCAAGGGTGATCTCAAGCCCCTGCAGATCCCACATCTGAGGGCGAGGAAGACCCACCTCTGGGCAGAGCTACGTGTCCTCCTGCAGAGCACACAGGTCCCCTGCAACGAGCAGAAGGCAGGAGATGCCCATGAAGTCCAGCATCTCCTCGACCTCCCGTCTGGCCTTGCCATAGACTCATAGGTGAGTCCCTTTGTCCTTTGTGTCTCTGCTTGCCGTGGAGTGAAGTCTGTGGTTATACATTGCATTTTCTCTCATGTAGAGATGTTTTGTGCATGTATGTCAGACGTCCGGGGTTTGATTTACAGATTTTAAGTCACGCCCTGCAGATTGCCCTTTTCCCAGGCAAACTGGCCCAGTGGGTCCTGCACTCTCTTGCTCAGACAGTGGGATTCCCCCTTGTTTTTCCTTGCTCAGGCACTGTGCCAGCCCCAGAGGCTGTGCTCTCTGGCTCCCAGACCCCGTCTCTCCCACTCCTGGTGCCTCTCTCCAGGCGTCATCTCTCCTGGGTCTGGCTTATAACACGGTGTGTGGCATAGGGGCAAAGATGACAGGGCTTCCTCCATCTCACAGAGGAAATACATTCATTGGCCCAAGTGTTTAGCATGGCGATTAATTGAGAGCTGCCTGAATCTGGAGCACCAAGTGAGCATCGTTAGAGCCATCTGAAAATGAGGGAGAAGAGACCGTGAGCGGAGGATCAGGACTGGAGTCCCTGCGCCATATGAGTGAGTGCTCTGTATCTGCTGAGACCGGACAGCTTTGGGGGCCAGAAGGGCTACTGGGAATGTCACTATTGCTCTTAAAATGGTCCCGTGTTGCTGTTGCAGCCGTGCAGGTGGGTGACGCCAGCCCCTCTGCTGTTGGGGGGGCCCCTGGGGATGCTCCCCAGCGCCAGGCCACCCTGTGGGGCAGGGTATGGGGGGACCTGCTGCCCACCTCCCTTCCCCCTGCCCGTGCTGCTGGGGAGAGCCAGCGGGGAGCACGGGGGGGAGGCATCGAGGGAGGGCAACGAGGGGGACCCAGGAGCAAGTGTGCTGGGCCTGGCGCGGTGGGATGGGCGCACTCGTGGGTGCTGCGGGGCAGGAGGCCCCGCGCAGCCTGGGGTGGGCTGAGCCAGCCTGGAGGGGCTGGGTGCCGACTGCCAGCCGGGGGCTGGCCACATCCTTCCCTGCGTGGGGGCTGCTCCGCCCCCGCGGCTGGAGCGTTTCC
This sequence comes from Strix uralensis, assembly GCF_047716275.1. Lineage (NCBI taxonomy): Eukaryota > Metazoa > Chordata > Aves > Strigiformes > Strigidae > Strix > Strix uralensis. The sequence continues at coordinate 31,658,407 of NC_133978.1, forward strand.
CTGCCTGCGGAGCGGGGTGCTGGGGCTCATCCTGACACCTCCCCCCCCCGCCCGCGGTGAGGGGAGTCGGCGGGGGGCTCAGCCCCGGGCCGGCGGGCGGTGGGTGCAGTGAGGCGCCGCGGCCAGCAGGTGCCACTGCCCCCCCGCGCTGCCCGGGGCCGCGGCGCCAGCGCGGAGCGGGTAGCGCCCTGCCCGCGGGCTGCCCCGCCGCCTCCCCGGCCCGCTGCCAGCGGTGCGCCGTATCCCCCCCCCGCGGGGCCGGTAGCCGAGCCCAGCCCAGCCGAGCCCAGCCCAGCCGCCCCGCGGGTGACGCGCCGGGCCGCGGGGGAAGCGCTGCCCTCGGGGTTCGCAGCGAACACGGCCGCGCCGCTGCGGCGGAGCCCGTCGGTGTCCCCACGCACACGCGGGACGGGGCGGCAGCTTCCCCCCCCGCCCAGCGCGGCCCGGGCTGGCGGCGGCGGCAGGAGCAAGGAGCAGCCCCCCCGCCCTCCCTCCCCGCCGCACAGCGGTGGGTGCCCGGAGCCCCGCGGGCTGCGCAGCGCCTGCACGGCGGGCGCACCCCCACAAACACGCACCCCGGCCCCACTGCCTCTGCCCCAGCTCCCCCCTGCGCAGCCCCACCCTTCCCCCCCCCACGGGTGCGGCCGGCCGCGCTCCGCTCCGCGGGGCCGCTCCTCTCTGCGGGCGGGGAGAGACCGTGGGGCGGGGGGGGGCAGCGGGCGGGGTACTGGGGGTGCGTGTGTAAGGGCCGGGGTGCCGGGGCGGGGGAGCGGGTGTGGAAAATATAGAAAGGGCCGAGCCGAGAGCGTTTGCGTGTGTGTGTCCGCTGAGCGAGGTGAGTGTGCGTGGGGTGGGGGGCGGCCGGGGTGGGGGAAGCGCAGGGCCGGGCAGGGCGGGATGTGGAGTGTGTGTGTGTGTATATGTGTCTGTGTGTCTCTGTGTGTGTGTGTGTGTGTGTGTGTGTGTGTGTCTGTGTGCGTGTGTGCGCGCACCGGGGGCAGCTCCCCACGTGGGGCTGACGCGGCAGCCCCGGCCTGATCCCGGGCTATAAAACCGCTCGGCGGCGAGCGAGGCAGAGCAGCCGCCGCCGGCTGCAGCCCCGGACCCGCTCCGCGCTTCTCCGCGCCCCGCTCCGCGCTTCTCCGCGCCCCGCTCCGCGGCTCCCGGGGGGCAGCGCCCCAGCATGAGCCGCGGGCGCCCGCAGCGCCCCGGCCGCCGCCGCCGCGCAGCCCCGCCCCGGCCAGCGGCGCAGTAGCAGCGCGGAGCCCCGCGGAGCCGGGCGCGGTGCGGGTGGGGCAGGGGGCGAAGGGCGGGGGTGTCCACGCAGCCGGGGTTGATGTTTAACCTGGAGCGCCCGTTCACGGAGAGGGGCCACTTCTTCTCCTCCATGGAGTACCAGCGGCAGCTGGAGGAGGAGGAGGGCTACCCGCCGCCCGGCACCAACGGGACCTTCAACGACAGCGGTGCCGGGCCGGGCTGGGGCACGCCGTACCCCCTGCACACCACCGTCACCCTCATCAGCCTGGCAGGCTTGCTCATGCTCTTCACCGTCTTCGGCAACGTCCTGGTCATCATCGCTGTCTTCACCAGCCGGGCGCTCAAGGCCCCCCAGAACCTCTTCCTGGTCTCCTTAGCCTCGGCCGACATCCTGGTGGCCACGCTGGTCATCCCCTTCTCCCTGGCAAACGAGGTGATGGGGTACTGGTACTTCGGCAAAGTCTGGTGCGAGATCTACCTGGCCTTGGATGTGCTGTTCTGCACCTCCTCCATCGTGCACTTGTGTGCCATCAGCCTGGACCGCTACTGGTCCATCACACAAGCCATCGAGTACAACCTCAAGCGTACCCCGCGCCGCATCAAGTGCATCATCTTCATCGTCTGGGTCATCTCGGCCGTCATCTCCTTCCCGCCGCTCATCTCCATCGAGAAGAAGAGCGGGCAGCAGGCTGACCAGGGGGTGGCGGGGTGCAAGATCAACGATGAGAAGTGGTACATCATCTCTTCTAGCATCGGCTCCTTCTTTGCCCCCTGCCTCATCATGATCCTGGTCTACATGCGCATCTACCAGATAGCCAAGAGGCGAACCAGGGTACCGCCGAACAAGCGGGCAGAGCGCCCCGAGAAGAGGCAGAATGGCTTGGCCGACAAGGAGGACCTGCCAACCACAGCCCAGCTCAATGGGGAGAAGGCAGCAGGAGGTGGCGGCGGGCAGGAGGGAGAGGTCAACGGCATAGACATGGAGGAGACTTCTTCCTCCGAGCACCAGGAAAACAACCAGTGTAAGAAGTCAGAGAGACCGTCGAGGGCAAAGACCAAGACTAAGCTGAGCCAGATTAAGCCTGGGGACAGTTTGCCCAGGAAGGCGGAGGAGGAGAGGAACACCAAAGGGTCGCGGTGGAGGGGCAGGCAGAACCGGGAGAAGCGCTTCACCTTTGTGCTGGCGGTGGTGATCGGGGTCTTTGTCATCTGCTGGTTCCCCTTCTTCTTCACCTACACGCTGATGGCCGTCTGCAAGAGCTGCTCTGTGCCCGACACCCTCTTCAAGTTCTTCTTCTGGTTCGGTTACTGCAATAGCTCCTTGAACCCTGTCATCTATACCATTTTCAACCACGACTTCAGACGGGCCTTCAAAAGGATCCTCTGCAGGATAGAGAGGAAAAGGATTGTTTGAGGGACCCTTTGCTATGGGCAGGACTAATTCAAGACTTTGTAGGAGAGTAAGGCATGGCTCTCTTGGGCTGTGCTTGCATGGGATGGTTTCCTTCAGCTCGTGAGCAGGAAGCCTTTAAAACCCGAGATGAGCCTATGGAAACGCCGGGCAGCAGCAGTGAGTAGCAGCAGGCAAGTGGAAGTCCGAGCCGTGGCATTTGGCTTTCCAGGGGAGGATGGCCTTTGACTTGCTTAGTTTATTTTGTTAGGTTTTTTTCCTTTTGCCAGAATCTCTCAGTGGATATTTTCATGACTGCTCAGTTTGACTCTTTAAAGACAAGCAACATGCAGCTCCGTGAGATGAACAACAAAGAGGGAGTATGCCACCCCAGAGGTGTTGGCTTTTTTATTTTGTTGTATCTTTTTTTTTCCTGTTGTATATGTAATTAATTTTAACCCCCTTGTAAAATACAGTATTGTATTCCTGAATTTGAATGTCTTAATTTTTGTAAGGCAAGCAGCTTTGAAACTGTGAATGCTTTATCTTTGACACCTTAAAAGTCCCTCTCTTCCCATGCCCTGAAAACTCCCTCACTCAAAACCGCTGAACAACTAGAGCCATTCCCCCTAACTGACAGTTTGATAATATTACCAAAATTTCCAATGTCCTGTCATTTTCTTCTGAGTTATAAAGCTTAGGATCACAGACCTCACCAGGCTGGCTTTTTTTGTTGTTCCTTTGTATATCATACCTGATTCTGTTTAATTTCCGCGTTGCCTGTGATATAATACATCTGAGATGGTAACTGCCCTCTCGTTACTTATTAAAGCAGACCCTGATGGAGCGGTGGCTTTGCTGTGCAGGCAGGGACGTCCCGGGCGATGGAGCGATTTCCCATGAAACGTGAGGCTTGGGACCCGGCCAGGCTCCCCACGAGTTAATCTCAGTTGATATTATACCACACTGCAGCACCGAAATGTGTTCGATGCTAACTTGCTTCCCCCGCCTCCAACTGTAAATAGGTAACATTTCAAAGCAAATAGCAGGGCTCTGTATATCATGTTATCTCATTTGTATTGATTTGTGATGGTTTAACTCCTGCGGGCTTTCCTGCAGAAGAGAAGGGGGTTTGTGCACAGGGGCTGTTCCGTCTTTCTGAATTAAGGGAGAAGACTTCAGTTTTTAATCAGCCAGTCTCATCTGTCCTAGGAAATACAAAGGCATCCCTCTTTCAGTCTTATACAGGGCAAAACTCTGAAATGGGAAACTTAGCTGACAGTTTCTCCAGTATTTTATATGTAATTAAGTGTAATTTTTTTTTTTTTTTAAAGAAATGTGTAAATATTGTGAGATTGAAGCAGGAGAGAGTTAATACCGCTTTTACACTCCTTTCCTGAAATGTCTTTCAGCTTTTTCTGCTAAAAAAAAAAGAACAACAAAAATGGACAGAACAAATCTAACATCCTTGTGCCATGAAGAAATTTCTGGAGAACATTAAAAGGAAAAACTTTTGATCCATCACAATAAATGATTCTGCAAGCCTTTTAATGTTATGAAAACAGCTTTATCAAATACTGACAAGTCAGAGAAATTGTTTGGAGAAAGCAAAGTTTGTATAAGTCTCATGTGTAAGATGAATTTGCCTTCTCTGGAGTAGTATGGTACACAGGAAGAGACTTTAAAATACCTTTTTACTTTTGGGAAGTGTTTTGTTGATTTTGCTCTCTTTTGACTTTGTAATTAACTCCAAGGGTCCCCGGATGCATCTTGGGACCTGGAGAGCGATGTTTACATTCACTTGCATTTTCAGAATTGAATCCTCAAGAGGTGAGGAAACTAAATAAACTGTGCTTTAATGTAAAAAAAAACAAAACACGAGCAGAAGTTGCCATAATGGATGATTATTTTTATTAAATAAAAGAGTGTTTACAGATCAAGTGTGAAAACCCTCTGGATAATCTGTTAGCTGTTTTACTTTATTTTTTTTTCCAGCTGTTCACCGATCCTCCAGCAGCTGTGGTCTTGACATTTTTTAAAGAACACGTTGGGAAAAGCACTCATGTTTTCTGAAAGGCATTGTTACCCCAGGTAGGGAACAATCGCTCGGTTCATTGTGTGGTGGCATAATAACAAATGAGTCCTTGATATTTCTTGGTTCCTCCCCACCCCCTTTTGTGCCACAGTAAGAGCAGTCATGTGTTTCTTAAAGAAAAGAGCTTAGGGTTTCAGGGTGTGATTTGCTCCCTGGAAATGCAGCCTGGCACTATTGCTGGGGACGCCTGGCTGGTGCAGCATTTACAGCTTTTGAGTTGAGAAGATTTTTAATAATTAGGTTGCAGGTGGGATTAGAAATGATTAGGCTGGAAGGCAATATTTCTTGATATATGTAGGAGAGCCCATCTGAGTGGGGCTTTGTTTCCAGCCCCTGAGAGGCAGCCAGCCGGGCTCGCTTGCCCTTACACTAGTGCTGTCAAGACCCTCCCTGCAGGAGGGTGACGAGGGATTGTTCTCCCACCGAACCAAGTGCTGCTCCTGTGTGGCTACCGCCCTCCCTGAGGACGCCAAGGTCCACTCACCATTGTCTTCACCTGGGCTCCTTTGCCACGAGTGCCAGGTAGCTCCAAGAGGGTGGGGGGGTGGGGGGATGAGGGGATGACTCGAGGCACCAATCCTGTGAATGCTTTAGTGTGTGCTTCATTTTGCCCAGGAGAACATGTAACCGTTTGGGAGCTCTGGCTCCTGGACTTTTCAGTGTTGGGGTGCCTGGAGTCACCCTGCTTCCCTGCTCTGCTTCTTGTTTGGTGAGAAAATCAGTGACCAGGGCCCAGTGCTGGAGCTGCTGGTCTCACGGCCTCACTCTGCCACTGCCACCGAGGTTGCGGTTGGAGGTGCTTGGCAAGGTGGGAGTTGGACGAAGGCTGGTAAGCAGCATCGCTGCTGGGTGTAGGGCACCCAGCAATGTCTCAGACATGAACCTCTTGGTCACTTCATGGTGGCCTTTGCAGGCCGGGAGAGTTTGATCTGGGCAGTGTCCTGCTGTCCCCGTTGGCCTTGGAGGGTTTTACAAAGCAGACCCCTCAGGGCAGGAGGTTAATCCAGCAGCCATCGTTTATGCTTACCCCATCCCTCTGACTGTCTGATGTTCTCATGGCTGAACCGGTAGCACAGACAGTATTTTGGTGGGTTTGGTGCTGGGGTACTGGGGCTTTGGTGAGCTTTCAGTTAGTGAAGCTTTGTACAGCTGAAATGTCTGACTGCTCCCAATTTTCCATCAAAAGACAAAGGTGCAAAAAACTGAAATTATGCCTCCAGGATCATCTCCCTCCCAAAACCTCGTGCCCTCACAGTTCAGTCCAGTCAAATAAAATACTCAAGGGACTATTTTAAGCGAGGGCAGTGACTCCCTGCGTCTGACATGGCAGAGCTGCCTGTCCATCCTTGGGGCCAGTGTCTGAACTTCCACCATCTTCGTGCCTTTGCCACCTTTCAACTCAGGCTTTTATTTCATTTTCCCTGAGTTGTTGGTCATTTTGGTTTCAGCTGTGTCCTGGACCCTCCACTCCTGCTGGGGATGGGCACTCCACCCTCGCTTTCCCTTTGGTAGTTGAGGACCAGCCCTACTGCCTCTGAGCCAGAGGCCGTGTTGCTGTGGGCTTTGCTGGGACGGTCCCCCCGGCTCTGCCATAACTGTGTCCAGCTCTGCCATCTCGCTCACCTCCATGCCTGCCCATCTCACTGTGGGGCTGAGTCCCACCACTGTTGCCTGGTCCCCATGTACGGCTCTTTCCCTTCCCCCTCCCAAATCCCTCCTCAACAGGAATAAGCTGCCTCATTGCTTTGAGCTCATTCCCGTGCAAATGACGCATTAGGGGATGTAATGAACTTTGGTTGTTCTTTATAACTTTTTATTCTGGGGCTGAAAGGTTAATGGTGTGAGGGCGGGGAGGGGGACCTGCCTCCCAGCGGGGTGGGAGCCTTCTGGACTGGCTGGCACAGTGAACAACAGGCAGAGGAGCCACTGACAGCTTTGCCCTGGGAGGGGTTTCTCCACAGCTTTCCTGGGGGGGTGACCCTCCACCCCACCCCTTGTGTGGGGACCCCCGAGGACAGCCCAAAGGTGTCAGCTCAGGGACATGCAGGAAGAGCTTGGGTGAGACATGGCAAGTGTCCAAAAATGTCCCCAGGGGTGAGCTGCATGAGCAGCAGGGTTGCCCTTGCAGAGACCGGTGACTGCCTGCCCAGGGCTTGTCCCTGACCCTCTCAGCCTGCTGACACATGCATTTATTTCTGCGGGGTCCCTGTTCTCTGGGGCACAAGTTGCTGGTCACACAGAAGAGCCTCTCCAAGATGTTCCAGCAAGGGATGGACTTGACCTGAATCACTCTGCTCATGCAAAATGAGTTTCCCATGCCTGGGGGAGCCTCGGTGGGTTTCAGCCCATGTCCATCAGCTGTCTTGTGCTGTAAGTACCCCCATCCCACCCAGCATCCCCCTCACCCAAGGGTTGCTGGACCTGCTGTGCTGCAATGTCCCTCTGGGTTGGGTTGCTGGCCCGGCTACCTGTGAGGCTCTCATCAGCTGAAGCTCTTTATTTTATTTCTTAACATTCCCTGTTCTTTCAACACTGGAAGAGTTCAAAGTCTGCCGAGATTGCTGCTTTATTACAGCCAGTGCCCTGGAAGACAGCTACACTTGGAGCTGTCTCACCGTTTCTGCTACAAACTGATCTTTGCAGCTGGTTTATAGTAACATCTCTGTGACTTGTTAAATATTTGTAGCTGCGATTGCTGTGCCTTACCCTAAGCTGTAGAAATGAAGAGAGAACAAGGTTAGTGGGGAACCTGTCCCCTGCATTAGCCACTAGTACTGTCAGCTAGCAAATGCTCCAGCACTGGATCCTGACCCCTCTGTGAACAGAAAGGGTTGTAGTTTGAGCCCTGGGAAGTGCAGGTGAGATTCCAGCTGGGGGTCACACTGCAGTAATGCTGCACAAGGCTGCAGCGCACTCCCAAATATCCCCAAGGCAGAGGGGGTGGTGAACAGGGCTGTGGTGGACACCGTAAAACATGCCTTCCTTGGGTTGGACCATGGCTGGTCCCAGAAGGGAGGTTTGTTGCAAGCAGAGGAGAAGGAGACCTGCTGTTGTGAGGCAGGGGATGTTGGGAGGTGTTGAATGGAGATGCTGATGCTTGAGCTGGTCATTCAATATCCCTTCCTTCTTGAGGGACCTTCCTGGCCACTTGAGTTGTCCTCTAGGAGTGCTCATTTCCTAGAGAGGACCACCAGTGTGTGAGGACATCATCTCACAGCCAGGTCTATAGGAATGTGAGATGGGTCCCAGAACCCAAATCCAACAGTGGCATGAGAACACACCATAAAAGGGAGCAGGAAGGCATCTCCTTCACTTGAGCATAGGTGTCTATCAGTAAAGGTGTAAACTTGCTGGCTTAAACTGGCTTAAAACTGCTTAAGACGGCTCTGGTTTAGTCTGTTAGCGTGATGGTCAACTCCATATTGGCCAAGTTAGGATAGACCATCTGTGCTGGCTTGGATCTAAGGTCCTGCTCTCCCCCTGTGGCTCTGAGAGCCACCTGTAGCAGATTCTAGAGAATAGGGAGGAGCAAGGACACTTCCCGGGAGGCTCGGGGGTCATTAGGCATTCAGGGATTTCCTGGGGCCAGTGGTGCCTTTTGCGCTAATGGAGAAATTCCACCAACATGTGTTTCCCTTCAGCGATGCTTTGCATTGGGAGGCCTGGATGGCTTTCAAAAAAGTGTTTGAGTCAAAAGCCAGGAATTGAGCGGGGTTTGTCAGGAGGTGAGATAAGCTTGTCTGCTTCCCTGGGTGTAACGCTTGGAGGCTTGGAGTGTTTGGCCCATATTGGTTTGGGTACAGCCCAGGGCATTGCATTGGCAGGAGCAGCCTTGTGGTCCTCCCAGGCTGTGTGATCTGCCGTAGGGTTTGCTCCCAGACATGAGAAACATTTGCTTTAAATCAGCTCTACATGAAAGAATTGATTGCTCCTTTGCTGATTGAAACAGTTGTGTTTTGCTGGACCATGACTTTATGGCCTTTTTCCTGTTTGTTTTTCAATTGCTCTCACAGAAAAAAATAGAAAGCTTCCCACTGCTGGACATCCCTGATAAAATAATTCCTGCTGAAGGCTGCTTTGCCTTCATCTGTGTGCGTGGAGCTGCTGCAAATCTGAAGATTGAAACCTTAAGGTTTTGCTGAAAAATTCCTTGCGTAAAAAAACTGAATAAATGCACGGATAAATATGGACACTGCATCCAACCTTCTGCTTTTCTGAATTGACTGAACTGTTTTTAAGAGTTAAATGCTGAATTATGGCCTTTTAATACCAGGATAACTTTTGCCATTAGGAAAATTTGGACAAACAGCCCCAAACCTGCAGGGTTAGACCCTGAGTGTGGCAGACCTGTGCAGCTCAGCTGCTGTGATGCTGATTTACACCCTGGCAGAGCTTCCTCTCTCATAGCAATTATCCCTGCAATCATGATCCCTGGGTAATCGAGTGATAAGGCATCTCTGTGTAAAGCTGAGTTTGTTCTTTGTTTTGTGATGCAGATATTTGACCTGAAATGGCTCCCTGAATAAGGTTTGCCAGAATGAGCTTCCTGTTAATTTAGGTATGGCTGTGCCTGGTGCTTTGCAGATTTGCGGTGGCACAAACACAGCTCTCTACATTCCTTGGCTCTGCTCTGCTCTGTCTGACCCAGGCAGGGCACATTTCTACAGGGGATCCCAAATGCCTTACTAAGTTTTTCTGTTCCCCAGGGGGATACCCAAAATACAGAGCAGTGACATGATCCAAGTCAACCAAGCGGCCAATGTGAGAAGAGAGTGGAGTCCCCCTGTTTCTTTTGGTTACGTGTTTGACCTAAGCACGACCCAAAGATTTAAAATTTAGAGATGTTAGTTAAAAGTAATCCTACATTTATTATTTTCAACACATCTTGTGGCTTTGAGGCTGGCTTAAAAATTTTGTGGGGCCAGAAGAGTTACAATGGCCAGTTTAAACAGACTAATCTGACTTGCTTACATTGGAAGATTTACCATCATAGGGCCTTTGGCGTTGCTGTCTCAGGATAATGAAGATGCATCCGATACATTTTGAACTGCAGTGTAATTACTTTCATCAACACTGGGCAGCGTTTGGGTGAGATGGTTTTAAAACAGTGCAGCAGAGAGGAAAAGAAAAGCTAAATGTGCTCTGCTAAATTGAGCATGCACTGAAGAAAGCAAGGTAAGTAGTGTTGCATGTAGGGCAATCTTTCATCACTGTTGGCTCTACTGGGGCTAATTAGAAAATGTGTTCTGGCTGGTATGACTGGGATGAATGGGGTTTGGTCCAAATCGGGTTTCCTGTAGTAAAATAAGACAGTTGTAGTGGCAGATGCAATGGTGGCAGCTGCCTTTATAGCCCAGTGTTAATTGCCTGAAATCCTTTGCAGTGGAAATGATCTGCTCCTATTATAGCTGTTGCTCATCGTCCCCAGAAATGCCTTTTCCTGGCCGTGCTGCTAGGTGATGGTCCGAGAGGTGTCAGGAGGGTGGGCCAGACACTGGGCAATGATTCACACTGGCCATATCCACCCATGATGGGCCTGGGTTTTATTTCCCCTTGGTGAAATAGATTTTATCATCACTTTAGCTTCATGGATTCCTGCCACTGAGGATGTAACAGCATCCAGGAGTGGGGTGAGGGCACACACTTGTGGGGATACAAATGAACTCCATGGTAAATGAAGGACAGTGAAGCAGGGTGTGGAAATGGTTGGTGTAAACCAGATGAAGCCACTGTACATACAGCTACAAAAAGATTCAGCCTAAAAGGCTAGAGGAGGCCAACAACCCACCACAGCAATTCCAACTACTGGGAATATAAAGATAGGATCCCTCCCTTATTAATTACCATCTCAATTGGGATGGCATAAACTGGCATGTTCAAGTTATCAGATGTCTGAAGGAAGAGGTGAATTTTTAGCTGTTGTTTATTCAGACCAAGATTTAATTAATATTAAATAGATTAAATATTTGATGAAATAGACTGAAATTAAATATTTAACTCCCTCTTCCCCCCAGATAGCAGCCCCAGTGGGTATTTGTGTGGGCAGTAAATCTAGAGCATCTTCTGAATGCTAGAGAGTGTTCAAAGGCCAGAGCTACATGGGAGCATCATCACCAGCGGACAGGAATTAAATTACTCTGAGCCCCTTGTCTTTGTCAGGTCACACGGGAATGTGGTCATCCTTCCTCTGGGCTTATTCATCCATGACCCACTGGGACTTCAAGTGCTGCTTCAGTGTGGGTTGTCACCCCTGCTCTCCTGCCATGTTCATCTTCAGCTGAGAAAGAAGCTTCATGGGTATGGGTTTTCTCCCACGCTTGTCATTTCTCCGGGCAGTGGGCAGACAAACACAAAAGGGGAAGCCAACAGTGTTGCTTTATACAAAGTAACTACATCTTGCCTCCTGAAGAGGAAGAAAACTTGTAGAAAAATGGCATCTTGCCTGAAGGAGGGACAGTTAATTCCGCACCACTTGTCCAGGATGGTGCCCCATGCATCCCTTGCCAGAGCTGGAGTGGGACCACTGTCCCCAGGCCCTGTTGGGAGGTGAGTCTGGTTTGCTGAGTGTCCACCAGTGCTTTGGGCACCGTAACTTTGTGTGAGCTGTGAGCTGGAGAAGGGCATGGGGCTCATCCCATGCTCAGGAACTCCACCTTTGTCCCGCTCATTAAAACCATATTGCTTTGAGGATTTAGGACTTGAATCCTTTTATGTTAGTATCCCTGCCCGTGTCTGTCAACCTGTGCCTCTGTCATGAAGCATTTGCCTTTGCAGTGAGGAGGGAAGGTCTGTGCCTGGCTCGGTGTGCCCCGTGGCTGAAGCCCAGCTGCAGGGAAGCCTCCACGCATGGAGCACGTTGGGCAGAAATGTGAAGTACTTTGTCAACTCCAAAAGCAGCCATGAACTGGAGCCATTGGGAGGCAAGCCTGGCTTCTCCAGGGAAAAGTGGACAGCTTTGGGCTGCAAGAAAAACAGCAAGAGGAGAAAGGCAATGCGATCAGTGACAATGTGTGGGACGTGGAAGTACAGCCACAGGTAGCAAAAGACATGAGAAAACGTGATCTCTGTGTGTAGCAGGTGTACCCTATGCATGTGCTGAGTTGAATCTTTTCTGGCGTTAGCAGTGCTGAGAGGCAGTGCCTCCTCCCAGCGCTGTTAGGGGAGTGGGGCTGGGATGCTTAGCTGGTCCGTACCAGTGGTGCTGCTGATTGGGACGGAGGCAGATGCTGTTGCAGGTGAGATCCTGTCCTGGCTTTAGCACGGAGGAAGCATCCTGCCTGTGGGAGCTGCATGTGCTCAGCCCAGTGCCTTTGCTGGGATTGTGCCCTGCATGGGTGGTGGTGACTTAACTGGGGAAGAAAACAGATAATAAAACTTAATGAAGCTGGCATTTTCCTTTTTGTCAGGTCTGAGGAAGAAAGTCAGAGCAAACCCAAGCTTTCAGCCTTCAGCTCTTTGCTTGCAACACAGTTTGCATAGGCTAGAGATAAACCAGAATATCTGGGTTTTCATTATGGACTTCAAGTACAGTCTTATAAATTAGACATGGGCCACTTAGAGACCTGACACTTGTGCTGGTCAGTTTGTGCTGGTTGGATTGTTTATTGTCCATTCTTTCTCTATAGAAATGAGCTTTGCCTCTCCCTCTGTGATTGTCTACAACTCTTCTTAGGACAGGGCTTGACTTCTTTTTGTAGGTTTATCAACTTTGGAAGCATTGAGACCTTGCTCTCTGCTTTGTCACACCTTCCCCCCGTGCAAGCCTCTGTATGTATCTGTCAGAAATAAGCTGCTTGGCCTTAGAGGTAAATACTTAACTAGAAGTAGTCTTGTTTGCCAAAATCCACCTGCTGGCGAGTGGAAACTGAAAAAGGGGTCCTTGGTTTGGTCAAACCAAAGAGCTGCTTGTAGCTGAAGGCCCTGCCTGCCTGCATGCTGGCAGGGTTTGATCTAATTCCCTATAGAAGAGAGAGGAATTCATGTTGCATTTATAAACCAGATCCACTTATCTTATCAATATTGCAGTGTCCTGCTTTATCTATAAGAGCCTGACATTGCTTTATAACCTAGAGTGACAAATAAATCCACTCTGTTCCTGCAGGAGTAGATATGGTTTCATTTGTTAGTGCAAGGTTACTTAGTTAAATTATTCGGAATTTTTCATGCAAGTTAAAGCACGTTGGATTCACAGGCATGGCCACTTGTGGGCTCTCTCCAGCCACTTAAAGCATGAGGGGAATATATAGGTTTATGGTTCCAAGGTCACCTTTACCAGGTCTTCTTCTGCTAGTTGGTGTGTCTGACCGTGCTTGCTATCACACTCAGGATCATGCCACCTCCACATGCCTGCCACTGGGTAGTACCAGGTCTGTGAGGTCTCATACATCACCACACATCGGACAGAATTGTCCTTGCTCTGAAGATCTTGTGTGCCATAGCAAGTGATCAATACAGATGGGTGTTCAAAAGGTGATTGAGGAATAAAAGTAATAGGATGTGCATACCTTGTGAAAGTTGTGTGAGCTCTTAAGAGAGGACTTTGAATGACTGGGGCCAGTACCCCAGCAGGAGTAAATTGATGAAGCCCTGTTGAAGTCTCTGATCTTTAAGTGGGATAGCAAAGAATTAGGGCTGGTCCATTGGGGCAAGAAACTGGATTAGATTATTTCCCAAACTCCTTCTCAGACTGAGTTTTTTGTACTCAGTTTTTGTACTGTATGTGTGTGGAGGGAATTTTGATGGTATAAACTTTATTTAGGTGCTCATGTCTCAAATGTAGATCTTCAAAACTCAGTTCCAGAGCTGCCTGAGACCCAAGGCCATAATATCTGCTTTCCTGGCACCTCTGCTTCTGGCTGGGCACAGATCACTGTCCTGGCACCCATGCAGGGACTTTCTGCCACCTCCCTTGTCAGTGGGACAGGACTTCAGAGCAGCTTGCACTGCACCTGGGGGACCTGGGGTCTGCTGAACAGGCGTCTCCTCTCCTGGTAGTGCAGTACTGTGGGCAACCTTGCTCATGTACCCAGAGGGCTAGTGATGGGTGATGATGGACACTGGAAGAGGCTGGGCTGGGGATATGTTCCCTTCAGTGCCCAATTTTTAGTACTATGTTTGGTCCCTGTGCTGGCACTGGCAGTATTTTAGCTAATGTTTGTTTGGTTTTGAGTACACTAAGCTTGTTTTAAAAGTATGTACAAAACCCTAGCAGGAGTTTTCTAAGTAAAAGAACTGTCATAACCAAGCAATATGATCTCTATGTTTAGACAAGACTTTCCATTAAGCATGAGGGTAAATCCAGTGCTCTAGTTATCCAGCACACCATTTTGGTCTACTGGCATCTGAAGCATTTCAGAAGCAGTAGCAGAGTAGTGGCTTGTCCCTCTCATCACCTTCAGCATTATTGCATGGGGATGAAGTTGGTGCAATCCATTCAGAGTGGTTAAGTGACTTGCTAGAGGTCGAGTGAAAAAAAGCTGTGGTAGATAAATAAAAGATGGTTTTAAATAATTCAGCATGGGCCAGTTGATGAAGCTTAACAGGACCAGAAAGCTGATCTCATTCAGCTAGGTATAAAGCAGTGCCTGGCCAGCCTTTGGCAGAGGGTAAGCCAGACCTGTGTTGAGGACCTCTTGGGGAGTCTTGTGCTGCACGGGCACATTTGCCCATCCCCTCACTAATCCTGCTGTGGTTCTCAGGGACTGGTTGGGGATGGGGGGGTTTGCTGCCTGTTTGTGGGTTTGGTGTGGTGGCAATTGATCTCTGTGTCCTCTCGTGTCTTTAGAGTCAGAAATGGTTTCCCTTTTGATTTCCTGCCCTTCCCTTTGGTTCCTGCCAGCAGGAACACAGCGCAGTGCTGGGGAAGGGCATCCCTGCTCTGGGTGGACTCATGGGGCTGTGCTGTCCACGACTGCCCAGGAAAGGCAGGTCTGCACCCTGGTGGTGGTGGGGAAGGAAGCCCTGACTTTGAGGCTCTCAGGGGGCCACAGAGATGGTCCTTGCTCAGGGTAGGTGCATCCCCAACACTTGCAGCATTGCCAGAGGGGTGCCTGCAGACACCTGGGGAAGAAGCCAGACCCTGGGGCTCCCTGCTTTACTCCTGGCTCTCTACCTCCCTGCTCTCCTGGTCCCCTGGCTGCAGGTTGCCCACAGCTCAGTGCCAGCCCATCTGCAGACACCAGTGCCCCATGCTTGCCTTACTTCTGGGCGCTGCTGCAGCACCTCATTAAACCCAGGAATCTAGGAATCTGCTAAAAAACCCCAAACAGACCGGTCTTTGTTTCTATGGCTCACCTCTGTGCTGCTGTATTGCCTCAAGCTTCATTGCCAGCAGGCAGCAGAGCCCCCACAGCTGTCAGAGATGTCTTTTCCCTCTCCTTGCCAGGCTTTCAGCAGAGCTGAAAACATAGCCAAGCAGAGAAAACAATTCCCAAAACAGATTTCTGAGGGCTCCGCACAGTAACGTGGCCAGGCGGGCAGGTCAACACCTGGCAAAGCCAGCCCATGCTGGTGGCTCTCCTTTCCCTTTGATGGATTGCACTAGGCTGTCAGTCTGCCTTTTTTTAAACTTCCAGGGACCAGTAAGGGCAGGATCCCGGTGGTGGTGAGCAGGTCTTGGGAAGATGCTCCTCTTGATGCATGGTCAGCAGTAGCACCATGCAAATGCTGAATGAACCTGCTGTCACCCATCTATGGCCCTCAGATTGGGGCTTCCTCGGCTGGGGAAGAGAATTAGCTTATGGCTGAGCTGACTGTATTTTTGCCTTGTGACACAGAGAAAAGCATATGCAATAGGAGCCCAAAGAGAGTCTGATTAATGCGCTTCTAGAATCGGATTGTTTAATGCAAACAGCTTTAGAGATATGACTAAAATAGGAAAAGAAACTTGGAAAAGACCCCGTTTGGGATAAAAGCAAAGAAGGTTATTTTTTGCAAATACCAGTATAGCTTCTTCTAAAAATATTATCTTGGATGTCTGTTAGAAAATGAGAACCAAATGCAATTCTAAACGGTCTAATGTGGCCTGTCACTTCAGAGAAGGAGGGATGGGGACCTCTCACTGGAGGCAGGAGATGTGCTTGCAGGCTTTCAGAGGCATGGCAGAAACCAGTCTGTGCAGAATCCAAAGCTGCCAGCTTCAGAGGGAAACGGGGATGCAGGCGAACAGCATTTGCCCACGGGCTGCTGAATTACAGGTTCACACTTTGCCATGTTGGCAACCGTCTTCAGTCATAGTTCTGGGAAATTTTTTGAGAGTATGTAAGAGTTTCTAAGAATCAGGTGAATAGCATGCAGATGGCCATAGTTTCCCATAAGCAATGGTATCCACATACTCAAGAAAAGGAGTCACACACTGTTAACTTTAATTTTAATTTTTAAAATTTTATTTTTAATGCAGAAGCAGGAACAATATCAAGGAATGAGGAAGAAGAAGGAATGATCCTTGCAAGAGAAGCCGTATCAGAGCTGTTTTTCTGTTCATCTATTTAAGGCCCTTTTTTGCCATCCCTGCCTCTTCGGTGAACTGTTCCTGAGAATCTTGCAGAATCAACGAGGTAGGTTTCTCTCCTTTACACATGTCTTTGCCTCAGCCTCTCAAGCAGTTTCTTTCTTAAGCCAATAGCTGCAACAGCTGCTGGGAACACTGTGTTCAAAGTGAGTTCAGGTTGCAAACATCGATGCTGGTGCCAAAGCCCTGTGAATGATTGAAAACCTTCAGGGTACCTTTTGGTACTAACTCAGACAGCATACAAGTGGTTTTGGAGTGTTTTTCATCTAAACTTCTCACTAATCTAATATTAAGCTCTGCTCTAACTTTGCCCTTTCCCAGCAGTGATCCAGCAGACCTCTGGCCCTCCTTCTAAAAGCTTACAGGAGGATTTTTTTTTCCTTTGGAGCTGACAAACGTGAGAGTGTTTTGTTTGAAATGTACTGATCAGAACACTCCACCTCGGGCAGCGGTACAGGAACATGCACCCTACAGAGTGCACGCTTCTCCAGCCCTGTCTGATGGTTTCACCTCATCTTTGCAATGTATGTCAGGGAAAGGCCTGCCTCTTCCTTTATGACCAGAGTCTGTGGTGAACACTGTGACGAGAAGGCACTGAGGCCACCAGCCTGCAGAGCATTTACATTGGGTAGTGCTGGAGTCTTTCCTAAGTATGAAACAGAGTATGTCTCTGGAGGAAAAATTTTCACTTGGGTCTGCTTGATGGGATTCAGTTCATCTGCCTCTGCCTGTGTGAAAATGTAGATGATGTCATGATGGGACCGAGAGGTCAAGATCACATCAGGAGTCAGCAATGCATGATCTAATGGAGAAGGTCAGTAGGTGTCAGCTGCATTTCCTGAGGGGGTTTCTAGGGGCCTCAACTGTTATGACCTTTGTTAGCCCTTTACACAAATCCTTTGGCATGATGCAGAAGACCAAGAGAGCTGTAAGGTGGCACAGGGAGGGCCAGGCAATCAAGTCTACCAAGTCCCTTGGGTTGAGGGTGGTGAGCAAGCTCTTCACCTTGCAAGCTCAGAGCATCCTCTTTGCCATTGCCTGGTGGACTTGTCTCCAAGAGGACCTGCCCAGGAACACATTAACCTTCATAGGACTTAAATAGACCCTGTAAGCTGGAACACTGCATGTCCTGCACGCTAAATGGCTTCAAGAGAAATCCTCTTTACTGAAGAGAAGAACTATTTCAGTCAAAATCATGCCTGATAACTGTCATAGGGAGAAAGCTGCAATATTTCTTTGAGCTGTTTTAAACTGATCAAATAACTGATGGGAGTGCTGGGAGCTTTTCAGAACCCAACTGGGATGTCCCCTACAAAAACAACAAAACAACACCAGAAGGCATTTTTCTTGTGACATGTTTCGGTTCTGTCACTGTGTGTAATATCTGTGATCACTTTGTTTTGCCTGACTGCGTTGCTCTGGGCATGATGGGGAGAAAAATCCATCTTTCAGTAAATACTCCTCAAGCCACCTGCTGTCACAGCAGATTGCTCCGTGTCTCTCTATTCCCAGAGAACAAAACTGTTACAAGTCTGAGATTCAGGCCATGTTGCATACCTGCTGCTGGCCTGATTCACCTCACAGCACAAAATTTTCAGCAGCTATCATACAGAATGTGAACCTCCTGTGCAAAGACTTATGAAGATCTGGATTTCCAGGCTGGAGGAACATCCCTCAGTGAAAACACTTCTGCAAGGCCTTGCTTTTGTCTCTCTGACAATGCCAGCAGGAGGAGAGACTTTTGCACTTGCCTGGGAAGAACTCAGGCATTGTGTACTAGGTGCTCTGACATACACTGACTTTCTAACCCTTTGCCATGGTACCTGAAACGTGTGTATGTTTCTGCATGCTCAGCTGCATTAAGAGACTTTGAAGGCTTTGTACTTGAGCTCTGGGTTTCCCCTCTTCTGGGTCTCTATTGTGTAGCCTTGCTCTGCAGAGACAGGGACTAGAAACATTCTCCTGAGCTTCTCAGTGACTGTATCTATGTATGAAGCAGCTGGCTTTGTAGGCAAACGTTTGCCCATCTTTATGCCTGTCGCAGCTTATTAATGTGTGGCATGACCGCAATGCATCTGGAAATAGCCCAGCACTAACTGCTTCTTCCTGGCCTTGTCACCCAGTCCTTCTGCCAGGTCCTCTCCACTTCATATCTGCTTTCTTTTGGATGAAATTTTTTTTTAAAGTGACAGTGCCCTCAAGAAAAATCTTCCTGGCAGAACCTATTATTCTGACGCAGCAGCAGCTGCTGTGGAGGAGAGCCAACAGCAGGGATCCTCTTTGGAGGAGTTTACAGGCTGAGGATCAGAGCTTGTGCTTCTCTCTTTGCTTGGTAGCACAAGCTGCCTCCCCTGCAGAGAGTGGTGATGGCCAAATCAAGCCTGAAATGTGACATTCACAGCTCTAAATTAGACATATGCAGTTTCACTTTGTCTCCGGAATCCAGGCCAAGCAGGTGATGGTTTTCCGAGGCTTCCCAAAAGGTGGTCTAAGAGCTTCCTCGGTGCTGTGATCAACCAATCCAGGACTCAAGGGATTCAGCCTGTTTTAGATTTGCCTGCATTAAGGCAAGTTGAATCACCCTGAGCACTCACTTTCTCTTGGCTGTTGGTGAAGGGGAACTCCTGGCCGGCTCTAGAGGAATGCTTGCTCTGTAGAGCTGTAAAGTTGGGACAGAGAAATCTGGTCAAGGAGGGAATAACCTGCTTTCCTCTTACCTTTTGCCCTGGTAGGCTCCATCCAACGTACTGCAATAGGCTGACCATTTGCAGTTCTCATAATTTATTAAGCCGTTACTGAATATTTTAATAAGCACATCCACAATGGAAAAAGAGAAAAGCTTGGCAGGCATTTCTCATGCCCCTGATGTTTGGAGTGGAGCTCTGGACAGGGACTGGAGTAAGACCACAGAGATGACAGCAGTTGATCGTGCACTTGTCTGGTTTTCATGAGCTAAGGAAGCTCACGGCTGCAAGTGCAGGATGCTCTCAAGGTTTTGCTGACTTTCTCTGATAAGTCAAAAGCCATGTCTAAGTTTTAAGGAAAGGTCTTTTTCCTTCATGTTCCCATCTCCCTCCCTTCCTCATTTCACACTGTTAATCACGCTGGCAGGATGCCCTCCAGGCTGAGACTATTCTGAG
Source organism: Strix uralensis (assembly GCF_047716275.1). Taxonomy (NCBI): domain Eukaryota; kingdom Metazoa; phylum Chordata; class Aves; order Strigiformes; family Strigidae; genus Strix; species Strix uralensis. The sequence goes on from NC_133978.1 coordinate 31,677,798, forward strand.
AGCAGAGTGAGAGGAGGGTGCTGAGAGGGAACAGCAGGCTGTGCATTTTCCTTCTCTAGCATGATTTGGCCATGGTTATTGCACGTGGAAAATAATCAGCCCATTCAGCCTAATTCTGCAGAATTATTGAAGGGATGATTGCAAGGGGAGAGGAGATATTTTGCTGCTTGTATTCCATTTTTAGGAAGGAGGTCAGGTGTTGTGTGAACATGGTCAGGTAACATCAGGCATCTCATATTTAAGGCAGGGAGCAAAATTTGTCTTTTTTTTCTTGGTTAGCCTGAGCTTTGGAGATCTCCTATTACTTCCTAAACAGGATCAAAAGAAGCTCATTCATCGTTAAACCAGCACAGTCTGTATTAAAGGGAGGAGGGATTGTAATTGGGGAATCTTTGGAAAATGGTATTATTATGCCTTACTCTGAGCTGGTGATCACCTCTCAGCTGTTCACCCCTCCTTTTCACATGCTGCTCAGCCACTAATGCCGATGGGGACAGGCACAGCAAATAGGTGCTGGTTCCTGGGGAAAACGCACCATGCAGGAGCTGGGCCAGGCAATCGGGAGCTGAGCACACTGAAACAATGTGGTGCCCCTCTTCCTCACACACATCACCAGAGCTATTTTGTTTAAACTTAAGTCAGATATAGCTACTTATAGCGGGTCCACATCTTCAACAAGAGCAGCTTGCTGACCATTCCTGATGCTGGCAAGTTCACCACTTACTGGCATGATCTTTCTTTATCCTGTTAGAAAGGAAAATGTTATCTTCTTTTATATATTGGAGGTTTTGTAAATCTTTCTTCCTCTCACGTCTTTGAAATTAAATAATAAGACATTGGTTCACTGGAGAGATTGTAATATTTCTTCAGATTTTATAGTACACTAAATAAAACACAAAAATGACTGATATGAAAAATATTAGAAAAGCTTATTTTGTGACTATAATTGCATTCATTTCTGATACAAGAAAGTATGTCAGCTACTTCTTTTAATTGTGCTTTTTTATTACTTTGAATTTGCATTTTTATTTATTTTCCATTTTCTTGAAATTCCCATTTACCAACACAAAATTAACACTTCTCATCCCTGCTGAGCTTACTGCTGTTGATTTTTTCTTTAGTTTTCTAATTTTGCAAACATTAACTAGTTTTTTTTTTGCCCAGTAGGTTTCTACAGGTGTCCATGCCTGATCAGAGAAATTATTACCCATAAGTGCTTAATTCTAGAGCCCACAGATATCACTTGAGACAGCAATCTTTTGATCTCTGAATCAAACTGTAAAGAGTAATTGGGTGCCATGGCATTTAACAGTCAGGTTCTTGGATATTGCCCTATCACAGCTGAGTGCAAGGTTGAAGATGCCTCCTGCTTTGCTGGAGAGCTGGTAGTTGTGTGGGAGTCCTGTTGCCTTTTGGGGCCATTGGAAGCAGCAGGTGCAGGAGACTGCAGTGCAGGCAAACCCTTGGGAGTGGGACATCAAGGGAATACCCCCCACCGCTTTCCTGCCTGCTGTGGCACTGGCAGTGCTCCTTGGGGGACTTTGAGCATGAAGCTGGGACTTGGAGGTGGCACTGATGTTGCTGCCTGAGGATGTGGCAGCCCCGGGGGGGCTTGGGCACAGTGCAAACCCTGCTGGGGTTGAGTTTCTGGGGGCAGCCTGAGCGCATGAGACCATCTGTCAGTCACATCGAGGTTGGGTTTCAGATGCTCTGCAGTCATCCCTTTTGACTAGAGGGGGGAAATTTTGCTTTGCTATTGACCCATCCCTGCCAACCCCAAGGCCTTGCCTAGCTGCTGTCCCTTGTTCCCTCGTTGCAGGAAGCTAAGGAGACCTGGGTAGCTGTGGTTTTTCCCTGTTGATCAGTAGGAACTAGCCTGGGGTTCACCTATTTCATTCCCACAGGCCTGTTCCCATTTCAGGGGCTGGGGGGGGGAGAGTTTCAGGGCTCAGCTCCGTAAAAACAATGCCCTGCAGCTCAAGTGTGCTGCGCTGGGGAGCTTGGTGAGGGTGACTGTGCAATGACGGGCCAAAAGTATTCACAGTGGGTGGATGGAGAAAGGTGGGGAGAAGGAGGGATTGAGAAAGAGAGAGAAAGGGATCTGTACACGCCCCCATGCCCCGTGGGTTGATGCTATCTTCACTTGCTGTTGTGCAGGTCAGATGAGAGCCGGTGAGCTGTGGCAGTGGGGGACTCAGTGCTG